>NW_024070211.1:58335995-58398905 GCF_014754425.2 Oryx dammah
TTATATTTAATTGACAACAACCTCCAAACAACCCATAGTTTATTGTCCTAATTTACTGTTCAGTTTTATATGACTCTAAGACCACAGTCAATAGATTGATGCTATTACATAAAGAAGTAATGAAATCAGTTATTATCTGACTATTTTAATATGGAATTATGAAGTCAAATAGATTTAAGAATATCTAATAGTTCATATTTTAAGACTATCAGAGGAAGTATAATAGCAAAGGTGCCAGAAGAAAGTGTCAAGGTGAATACCTGCTTTTCAGATGATGGAAAGGAGGTGTCAAAGACTACATTGCTTTTGGGTATGACATTTCCCTTAAGAGAATAATTTTGCATTACTTTAAAGGGATATCCACTAACCAATAAAAAGGTGATACCATATTATATATTTTATGATTTAACAAAAAACTTGGCAGTTTCTTGACATGGATTTACAGCTTCTAACATCTCTTATAGTCCACAATATGACACAAGTTTACTTTTCTAATGCAACTTGAGTAAATATATATCTGGTGAGAAAAACTTTATTTGATAGACATTTCAATGAAAAAATTTTATTTCTAAGATGGGAGGAACTTAAAGTGGTCATAGAAACATAGTCATAATAAAATATATGTATTCTAGGGAAACTGAAGAAATACCGGCAGCCAAGAGAAAATCCAGAATAGAATAAATTGTTTGTAAATAAAAAACATGATGAGAGTCTTAATAGACTTATTTATTTGAAAACTGTAAATGCCAAGAGAGGTGTTTTGACACCTCTATATTTTTTGTTTGGGTTTAAAAATATTAACAGTAATCGGGTGAGCCACAGAGGTAAGACCAATGTACAGTAAGGGACACATGAACTGTATAAAAGCAGATTAACTTCACACTAAAAATTCAAGGGATGTGTAGTCTGAGATGAAAAATGATATATTTAATCTCAAGGTTTGATTGACTTCAAATTGATAGGATGAGAGAAAAAAGAAACACTGTAACAGAGACAAGACACAAAGTCACAGCCTTCTAATCCTTAATTCAGACGCCTGGCAAATTGACACCTCAGCACTCAGATCAGTTCAGCTCAGTCATGTCCCACATTTTGTGCTCACAAGAATGAAATTATTTTGTAGACTGGCCCCACCCTATAGGGTAGGTCCAGGTCTACGTTATCTCAAGCCAAGTTTCTCATTCAAAAGAATCTTTGAGGCTGCAAAAGCTTTACTCCTGTACTGAAAAGACAAGCACTCAGGGGATAAAGCAAACCAATAGAGAAAACTAACAGATATCCTTCCAAATGATTGAGTTCCAATCAGTTACTGCTTGTGTTGCTATTCAGCCTCCTATTCACATTCTCAAACACATTGCACAGAAGCACTAGCTATCCAACTCAATAATAAGTATTAGTCGCTCAGTCATGTCTGACTTTTTGCGAACCCATGGACTGTAGCCCGCCAGGCTCCTCCGTCCATGGGATTCTCTAGGCAAAAATACTGGAGTGGGTTGCCCTTTCCTGCTCCAGGGGACCTCCCCAACTGTATATAAAGGAGACTTCATTAATGTGCATTAGAGGATACCCCAGGTTAACTCCCATAGAAAACTGTCTCTTGAGCCTTTAAATTCTATACCAATTCTACACCTCTGGTTGGCTGTTTGTTTCTTTATTTAGGTTTTAAGGTGAATGACCTGGGGCTATTTGTTTCCATCAACCTGACTGTGAATCTAAAGGCGTAGTTGAAATGTCTTTTTTTTTTTTTTTTTTTAATCGCTTCTCGCCCTTTTGGCTAAGATCAAGTGTAGTATCCAACTCAATAGAACTATTTAAATAGAATGTGATTCTGACAATGATGACAATAATGGTGAAAAAATTAGTTTGATACCACTCAAAATTTTACATTTTCATAGAATTTTTGGTATTCAAGGCAAATTTTAAATTTATGACTTTACTTCATTTTATAAATTGTATTTCAGAGGTAACCTCCAAATTATTCTAGGGAATCAACTTACTGAAAGCCAAATAATTAAGTGTGAAATCTGAGACTAGTGAAGAGTACAGTAGATTATGTCTTGTTGAAATGGCTCCTTTTAGCAGAGATAAAATGACAGATTTATCCATTTAAACAAATAATTTGAATAGTGTATAATATACTGTTCTAGATCATGGATAAAAAAATAGTTCCTCTCACCAACTCAATAGGGATATAGAAATTTAAATATATGAGTTAATATGCAGCATTATTTTTTTGTGTGTGCAATAACTGAGGTATGGGGTATCGACTAAAAAGGATGCACAACGTGAGAATTGCAAGTTAGTATTTTATTTGTGGGAAAATGAGGACTGCAGCCTGGGAGACTGAACCTCAGATAACTCTGAAAGACTGTTCCAAAGAGGCAGTGGGGGAAGGTCAATATATAAGATTTTGGTGAAGGGGGAAAGGTTTTCTCCTAGCACAAGGAGTTGATGTCAACATGAAGGGATTTGGATTTCCTAACAAGAGGAAATGCAAAGATTAGGTTCATGAAATCAGCTCCTGAAAATATGTAACTGTCTAAAGGCCTGTTCCATCAGTTTCCCTGGAGCTCAGCATGCCTCTTTCTCCACCCTGAACTCCCCTCAGCGGGTGTTGAAGGTTGGCACCTGCAGCAGCACAGGGATCAGTCTCCATAGAGGCAGACAGGAAGCACTGTTGCTGTTCAGTCACTGGCAAATGCTCTTTGCAAGTGTCAATTTGTAGTTGACAAGGGTAGAAAGGTAATGTAGGAGGGAGTGATGTCCATTTTGTTAGAAGGAGGAAGAATCAAATATTTTCTGGAGATAAGAATGCTTTAAAATGGTATTTAGCACTTTGGAATCTTTATAAAAAGTGGATGTTGAGTTTTCTGCTTGAGAACTCATTGAAGTTCAGTGAAAGTACAACTCAATTCAATAAACATAGTGAATCCTCACTTTACAACAGACATACAGTATAAACACAAAACATTGTGCATGCCCCTATGAATGTAATTAAATGGAAAGACATATAGCCATATAGGAAAATGGTTTCACTATCACAGGACAATGCTCTCGTAAAGAGTAGCATGGTATGCTCAGGGGCTCAGCAACTTTAGTCTGTAAACGCCTTGATCTGAAAGATCATACAGAATGGAGGTCAGAGGAACTTCTAAGAAAATAGTATCTGGGCTGGGTCCTGATTATTTAATAGGATTTAGCCAGGAAAAGAGAATAGTAGGATTGTTGGGAAAATAAAGAAGAGTATATAGTGGTTGTGAAGGATACATTCCAGAGAGAATAAACATGCCCTACCATGGGGAGTGCAAGGAAATATCAGCTCTGTGCATAAAGGGGCCTGGAGAAAGTAAAGACCTGGTGGGTTGCCAGCAGCTGAAGGAAGTAGCCATCTTAGTATCAATCATACTTGCCGTTTTATATATATATATATATATATAACATATATATATATATTTTACAGGAACAATATTTGAGGCAGAAGAGCAGATAGAAGGTATCTTTGGGATCCAGGTGAGAGTTATGAGGAAGTGAGTAGGACTGTGAGAAAGAACAAGTGTAAGTTCAAGGCATATTTTGATGGTAAATTAATGAAGAATCTTTATTTTTGTGGGAAGGTGAGAGTTTTGGGGCTGGCCAATTTGGTGGTCCCACATGGAAGTAATTTAATGAAGCAGTAGCATCATTTCCTTTTCTGTGTGTTTCTTTTTTGAATAATTTTCCACCCTTAGAGCATGATTCTAAAGGTGCTGTTTTTTTCATCCCATGTAGCTAAAAAATCCATATATGTGTGTGTATTTATGACTCTAAAAATCTATTTATTATCTATCTACATATCTATTAATATATCCATAAATCATTTATCTTTGTTTTAAAGCTTTTCTTTCCCCTCAAACAAAAATATAATTCTAACATATATCATTGTCAGTTTAAAGTACTGAGGAATAAAACTTAAGGTTTGCCACACCTTGATAATATAAGGTAGTCAAAATTCCACAAGCATTTGCAGTTTTTGTCCCAATCATTTGAATATTTCTCCTTTTTCCTTAAAAAAAAAAATCTTTTTTTTTTTTTTTCCCAGAAGGTCTTGAAGGGTGAAGTCCATGTATAAGGGTAGGGAGTTTACTTGCTCATTATTGATCTCTTTAATAACAGTTTCATGCATTTCATTGATATTTATTTTAAAGGTTATGCTAATTCACCTGCCCTGGGAAGCCAGTTATTAAGACAGAGTTAAGAGTGCAAGAAATGTATTAGTAAAAAATACAGTTGGAGGAAGTACAGTTGAGCATTTGCTTTCTAAATGCTGTGTAAGTCTTATATTCATGAAATAAAAGCAGAAATTGGTCAGAACACCTCACTGTGCAGTGGAAGAGTTCTACTTAGAGAAGAAATGGCCAGATCCTCCTGTCTTCATATTTTCATTGCTTAAGGGAATGTGTGTCCAGGAAGGGAGCCCCTGGTAGATCAGCTGGTAAAGAATCCATCTGCAATGCAGGAGACCCCGTTTCAGTTCCTGGTTTGGGAAGATCCCCTGGAGAAGGGATAGGCTACCCACTCCAGTATTCTTGAGCTTCCAGGAAGAGTGTGTTCTCAGATTTAATGCTATGGAAGAGTCTCACAGTTCAACAACAGACTCTCCCTCAAGGGAGTGTGGCTGGATGAAGGACTCCCTTGGCTATGGGTATTCATCCATATACTATGTGAATCCACATTTTTGACACACTTTGGGGGACCACATTCACTGGCATCCCACTATGCCTTTTTTAATTAAGAAGCTTTGAAAACAGAAGTATTGGGATGAATGGCATTTTGCCAACACTGCAGGTAGATACCAGGTAGTACTCATTTACTCCCTTCCTTACACTGCACTCTAAATGCTCCTTGCTCTCACATATGCCTATTGGTCTTGGAGGTTTGCTGAAGGGTGTGATCCATATCCTCATTTTGAGAAAGTCTGAAACCCTGATAACCACTTCCTTCTCATGAGCTAATTTCACAGTCTGGCAACAGAATTCTAGATGCCCGGAGTTACACACATTTCTTCCTGCCCTCATTGTGTATCAGCAGTCTTACTTCTTCTAGTTAATCATGGCTAATTACCCTGTCATGACAGTGACCCCTTTTTTTGCCTGCTGGCCCATGGACACAGGAGTTCCGAAGCATTGTCAGCCGTTCTTTGTGGTTCTATGAGACTCTAGTTTTGTCCCTATGAGTGCACTATGTTTAGGGACCAAGATCTCTAACTTTGCAAAGCCCAGAGTTGAATAGATAGGAAGAAAAATTTCCCCAGTGGCTCAATGGCAATGATGTTAAATATGCTTCCAGCCACTTTTCCCCTACATTCATATTTCTTCCTGCTGGGACATGGTATGTTAAATATGTTGATTCCATGAGTATATCACAACCTGGAAGATGTTTCCTGTTCCTGTTTACTGTTCCTACAGCTGTGACTTTCAGAGACCATCCCATGTTCTATTAGGCTGTTTTTGAACAAAACACTATGAAATACAATCAGTGGAACCTTTGGAAAAGGACCTGATACTACAGCTTCTTACCTGTAAAATGTGTCCACTAGTCAGTAGCTATGTTATATGGGATTCAATGTCTGTGGACCAGGAACTTTGTCATTATTAATAGTGATGATGATTGAGGTTTCCCAGGTAAGAAAGGAAAACTTCAACAAATATAAGATTCAATTCTAGGAAAAATAATCCTCAGACTGAAGAAGTAAAGTAAACTTACCACCAAGTGGCCATTAGGTCTTCCCAAGGGATGGTAACACCCTGGGAACTTGGTACTGGACTCTGTGCTGGCAAGTTGGCCATTCAGAGGTGGCAACAGCTAGAAGACCCTTGAGAATAGTACTCCATAATTCAAAGACTGTCTTTGCCCTTAGGCCACTCATTTTATATGTCTATATGTGCATAGCAGATGACCAAATATAATATTAAAAAACCCGAGTCTTTTCTGTTTTTCTTAGAGAGGCTTGTTAGAAGTTTATCAATTTATTATTCCTTTCAAAGAACCAATTGTTCTTGATTCATTTATTTTCTTTATTGTTTTCAATTTCATTTATTTTTGCTCTATTTTTTTCCCTTTTATTCCTGCTTACTATAATTTTAATTTGCTCCTCTTTCCTTGTTTTCTAAAATGAAAGTTGGGATCTTGATTTGAGATCTTCTCTATTTTCTTATAAGTGAATTTAAAGCTATAAATCTCCCAATAAGCACTGCTTTAGATGCATATCACACATTTTTATTTTAATCTAATTTAGAATGCTGCTTAAATTTCTTCTGAAACAATTCTTTGGTCAACAGATTATTTAGAAAGGTTTCTAATTTCCAAATATTTGGGGATTTTCCGGCCATCTTTTTGTTATTGATGTCTAGTTTACTTCCACCATAGCTTGAAACCATACTTTGTGTTATTTCTATTCTTTTGCAATTATTAAAATTTGCTTTATGTCTAGAATGTGGTCTATCTTGATGAATGCATCCTGTCTTAATGAACGTGCCATGTAAGCTGGAGAAGGATGTATATTCTGCTTGTTTTTGATGGAATATTCTACACATATTATTTGATTCAGTTGAGTGATAATGTTGTTCAGGTCATCTATATACTGTTACTGAGTTTCTGTTTGTTTGATCTGTCAGTTACTAATTGAGATGTGTTAAGATTCACAACTATAATAGTGATTTATTTATCTTTTCAGTTCTATCTTGTCTATATTTCAATATATATATTTTTTATTTTTATATTTGAAGAATATATGTTTTTAAAAATAAAACCTAACTGTTCAAAAAGTTAACAGGTTGTAACTTTCACTGTCAAGATCCACATTAAGGTTTTAAGATCTCCAAAGATCAAACTATCTGTACACCAAAAACATGCTGCCTAGATGCCAAATGTTGCTCAAGAGGCTTGAATAACCAAACTTTTATCATTAAGCTCATCATTAACTACTCAGTTTAAATATACACATTTTGTAAAGAAGCTACTGTTAACAAAACAAAGAATGCTTCATTTCCTAACTCAGGGATTTGCTGTCAAGACAACTCTTGCCTCAAGTTATTAGTGGTTTTCTCGAGATCACCTTTTTCTTTATTTGTCACTGGAAACTTGCTTCCCCTTTGAGGAGTGACATAATGCTCCCCAAATATATTACTGTACATGAAACTCACACTTCTGATGCTATTTGAAAAGCATATATGTATAAATATTGTGTCAGGCAGAAAATATTTGCTCAGATGGCCAAGTGAGTAAAAATTTATTTCTGGAGGGGAAAAACAGCAAGCAGGAAGAAGACATACAGCAACAATAAAAGGTGCCTCCCATGAAAGGCTCCATTCACATCAGCATAAATGTGGCCAGAAACAGAATAAATTCTGTATAGAAATAAGAAGAGTAAAAATGTGCTAATATATTTATCTGAGGGCAGTGTACTATGCAATGGGCTGACATCTTCCTGTCCATCAACAGATTTTGACTTTCAGGGGGAAAATATCTGGACGTGTGGCAATGAGGACCACAAGAAAGAAGTGGCACAGCTGGGTTCTTCAAAACTTGGGACCATGTCTATAATAACAGAGGGGGATAAATGAGCTGTGCTCAGTGCAAAAGGCTTGGAGCTATTGTCCACATTAGTTACAACTAACTAGTTGCTTTTGAGGGGTCAGTATTGCATTTCTTATAGCTTCAATTTTCTCATCTGCAACATGGAGAAAATAACACTTTCAAGATGGCTCTGAGGATTGCAGGAGACATGTGGGAAAACAGGTAGCATGGAGGCTGGTGCATAATGGATGCTCAACCATGCCAGTGTTTCTTCTTCTCAATTTTGGGGAAATCATCAAAGCAAAACCATATGTCATTAATACTGGAATAGTGAAATGTGAAACCTGAGTTTTTTTTCACAGAGCTGAAGAAAGAATTCTGAAAACTTGCAAATACTCACACAGGCAAAGTTTGTTTTAAAGGCTAGAGATAAAACATTCACAGCATAGACATTGAGAGAGGATGAAGAGCCCCCAAAAGGTGAGGATTACAATAATTTTATATCTTTACTAGTATTGATCTGTATATTTTTGGTTGGCTTGTGACTTTAATATATGTTATTTTTGACCAGTTGGTTTGAATGTCACATTATCCAGTTTGTCATTTTTGTGTTTTTTTTTTTTTTTTTTTTTTTTTTTATTCCCCAGTTTCTCTAGACATTGCCATGCCATCCCTTAACCCTTTCTCAAGACCCTAGACCATTATTTAGGGACGAAATGTATGTTTAAGAGCTAATGGTCTTCTTGGAGTTTGGTGGTTTTTTTTTTTTTTTTCCTTGATAAACTAGACAGAAGTTAATGATTGTCTTGTCCTGGGTCTAAATGTTTTATGATCCTCCAGACCAGGGAGAAATTCCACCAAATGCATGGAAACTGGAACAAAGAGTGAGATGCTTATTGAGAAGAGAAAAATAAAATTGAATTTAAAAAAGGCAACAAGGTCTTAGAGTCGTATACTGTCTAGCAATTTCTGCCTAATTAGCATATATTCTGTATTAATATTTTACAAAATTCTCTCAAATGACATCTCTTGTAATAGTTAATTTCCCATCATTAGGTATCTGCAGCCAATTTCAGAACTGTGGGAGGTCTGGGAAGCCATATGGGTTTCACACCCATAAAAGCCTCTCTCTATAAAAAAGGACCCCTTCTTGCCAAGATAGTTCCTCTGTGAGATTGCTCAAGTGATTTTGCATCATCTCATACTATGTCCTGAAGTCTTTCTACCACCAGTCCTGGACTCACCAGTCCAGTCACTTGTCACTGCAAGTAAAAAACACAGTCAATGTACTTCAGAGAAATCTCCCAGTTTAATAGAATGTGTTTTGCTGAAACTTTCTCATATCTCCTGTTTGCTTCTAGATCCTCTAATCCATCTCCCCTATCTATTCTTCCCCTCCCCCATCATGTCCATTGTTCTGCTTGATTTCTTATGGCTAATTCTTACAACAGTTCTAGTTATTTCAGACACGAATTGTGTTGTATTTTATCATAAGTTCCACCTTTAAGATACTAATGATGAGGTTTTAAATTTGTAACCACTAGGTCACCTGAACTTTTCCTGTTTTTCTACCCTAGCCGTTGCTGCCATTCCCAGATTGTATAGCATTTTGAATTTCAACTTGCTGTTGTCTTAATCCCTCATCAAACTATCAATCTATTGCATTCTTTTGTCCAGTTCTGAAAGCAGCTCTACTGCCCTTTCCTGTTAGCCCATTTTTGTACCCCTCTAAACGCTGGACTGGAAGAATCACAAGCTGGAATCAAGATTGCCAGGAAAAATATCAATAACCTCAGATATGCAGATGACACCACCCTTCTGGCAGAAAGTGAAGAGGAACTATAAAGCCTCTTGGTGAAAGTGAAAGAGAAAAGTGAAAAAGTTGACTTAAAGCTCAACATTCAGAAAGTGAAGATCATGGCATCCGGTCCCATCACTTCATGGGAAGTAGATGGGGAAACAGTGGAAACAGTGTCAGACTTTATTTTGGGGGGCTGTAAAATCACTGCAGATGGTGACTGCAGCCATGAAATTAAAAGACACTTACTCCTTGGAAGAAAAGTTATGACCAACCTAGATAGCATATTCAAAAGCAGAGACATTATTTTGCCGACTAAGCTCTGTCTAGTCAAGGCTATGGTTTTTCCAGTGGTCATGTATGGATGTGAGAGCTGGACTATGAAGAAGGCTGAGTGCCGAAGAATTGATGCTTTTGAACTGTGGTGTTGGAGAAGACTCTTGAGAGTCCCTTGGACTGCAAGGAGATCCAACCAGTCCATTCCGAAAGAGATCAACCCTGGGATTTGTTTGGAAGGAATGATGCTAAAGCTGAAACTCCAGTACTTTGGCCACCTCATGTGAAGAGTTGACTCATTGGGAAAGACTTTGATGCTGGGAGGGATTAGGGGCAGGAGAAGGGGACGACTGAAGATGAGATGGCTGGATGGCATCATGGACTCGATGGACGTGAATCTGAGTGAACTCCAGGAAGTGGTGATGGACAGGGAGGCTTGGCATACTGTGATTCATGGGGTCGCAAAGAGTCGGACAGGACTGAGCGACTGAACTAAACTGAACCTTGAAAATACCTAATTATAGGAATGAGATCACCAGGCAATTTAACCTAACTCCTGACTTATGTTCTTCTGAATGCACACCATGCCTTGCTTAACCTGTTGATTCTTTTCCTGGATTAAAAAAAAAAAAAGAATAAAGAATTAAATATTTAGAGAATGACCAACTCTGTACCCGCCATCAGCCTCCCTTAGTAATCCCTGCAGGCAGATCACAGAGGCAAGAAGGCAAGAAGGCAAGATAACATCTGAAGGGAGAGTGAGCAAGTCAGTCTACATGTAATGGAGAAGGATGCAGAACCCATTCCTTCTATGATTCACTGAGATTCTTCCCTTTTTTTCTTTTAAAAACGTTCATGGCTGAGCAGAACCTTCAGATTAAAATATATTTAACAATAAATATATTAAAATGTTTATATTTGTCAATTCATTCTTCTTTGGTAGTTGGTACTTTTTGAATAAGCAATGCTGATTAAGGAGCATTATTCATGTGCAGTTGGTCATTCTGGTCTTGTTTATTCAATTACTGACACTATTCAGAAGAGATGTTGGCATATCCAATATTCTTAGAAGAGAACATCTGCAACCTTGATGTACATACTTTCTTTTAAAAGACACAGAAAATCAACTTTTACTAACAATAATTTAATAACAAGTTCAAAGTTCTAAGAAATCCTAGTCTGTTTTTTTTCTTTTTTTCCCCTCAATCTGTTTAACTCAGTCCTTCAAAGACATCATCTATATCTTTGCAATCTCTGGGTTCCTGCACACTTTCTGTATTCATCTATAGCTTTTCAAACCCTTAATATTTTGCTCCATCCTCACGTGTCCCACCTTTTTCTCCAGTGGCCCTTCATGTGCCTCGCTGGGTTAACTCCCATAACACTGCAAGGAATGGAATGGAAATAGTTTTTCTCTAATTTTCTTTTAATTTTCTTTCTTTCTTTCTTTAATATATTGCAATTTCTGTTCATCATTTTTTGCCTGCATATCAAGTTGCAAAATCATAGAAACATTATTAGCTTTAAATTCCCATCTATTCTCAATTCATTTAATACTTTTTACCTCTCTCTTTGTAAACAATGCAGCCCTGCATGATTGCTCTCTAGTGGGAACATGTAACACCTATATTCTGAGCCAAGCTGTCGATGCTTACTTGTATGGTCAGTTCAGTTCAGGAATTTTTTTTTTTTTTGGTGTTTCATAAATGTTGACCACTGAATTAAGACACAAGAGTGACCAACGCATGAAAAGTGAAAGTGAAAGTGAAATTGAAGTCGCTCAGTCGTGTCCGACTCTTTGCGACTCCATGGAGTGTAGCCTACCAGGCTCCTCTGTCCATGGGATTTTCCAGGCAATAGTCCTGGAGTGGATTGCCATTTCTTTCTCCAGGGGATCTTCCCAACCCAGGGATCGAACCCGGGTCTACTGCATTGTAGACAGACGCTTTACCGTCTGAGCCACCAGGGAAGTAGCTTCATAAAAGAATTCCCATTTGGGGGGTGGAAACAGCTACTTTGAATTATCATGGACTCTTCTAGTTACAAGAAATGTGACTAAAACTGGCTTGGATAAAAAATGGGAATTTAATAAATTACTAAATTAAAAGTTCTAAGGATCTTTCTAGTGTCTTGCATGATAACATCAGGAACTTCTTTATCAAAAGGAATATCATAGTAAGTTTAGTAATCAATATTTATACTTAGATTCCAAGGTGATCTGGTAGAAACAGTCTAAACTCCATATAAATTTTCAGGCCTAACTTTGGCAATTGTTGAAATAGAAAATAATTTCTAAGTCCCCTCCCATTTTTTTAACATCTTTAATCTACTTAGATTTATCATTTTATCATTGCAAGTGCATTGGAAGTGATTCAATGTTAATAATTGTGTCATATTTCTATATACAAACAGTTCACAACATTGGGCATGATATAGGAGTTCAGTGAATATTTGATATATTTGCTAATATTTTGCCTACCTCATTGTTAGGAAAACTAAGAAAATAAATCAATATGTAGAAATGTCAATATAGGAAGCAAACATATGTGTTTATTAGCAGAGGATTTTTGGGCGTTGGTGGGAGAACACACACTTCTTGAGAAATATTTAATGGTAATGTCCAAAGTTTTACTAATGAGTATATTACTATCTAAGAGAAAATATTTTGTCTATTAATGGTTGCAATATTCATCATTTTCCATCTATCTGCCAGTCAGTTTCACAGTTTTTCACATTTAAGTGAATTTATTTTAATCATATAAATAAAGTATAGAATAGATGTGAATTCCAAACTTATAACTGCACACAGCTTCTGTTAGTTAGCACATAAAAATACATCGCCTGACTCTTGTAGATATTTGCCTTTATTTTTTTCCAGTTTTCCATAATATTTTTCAAGTGAAACCACTAGGTGGCATTTCAGGGTCTCCAAAGAGCACCAGTCCTTTTTGTCTCAGTGCAGAAAGAATTCACTCAGTGCAGTGAAAGGCAAAATGGTAAATAAGAAGTGATTTATTAAAATAGGACTCTTGTGAGGCTTACAAGCAACTGAGTGAGAGGGTGCCACACTCCTAAAACTTAATTAGCTACAGTTTTCTATAATCAAAGGAAAGCGGGGAGGGTGAAAAATACACTTTCTTTCTCATGAGTACATGTCATGATTCCATCATCAACTCCTCCTCCAGAATGGGTAGGGGAGTTTTCTTGTCCCTGCCTGGTCGATCCAGAACTGTAAAAACTATTTCCATTCTCTGTATAATGAGCACCCTTCAGTCCTAGAGATCATTAGCTTACTGAGCTCACTGGGCAGGATGTGGATCTCACGCCACCACTGTTTATTATTTGGGGCATGTTTCATGTTTCTGTTGTATAGTTTTGTGGTTCAGCCTGCTTGATTTTGGCATTAAACAAACCTGCTTTCTTGAGTAATCATTAACTTAAACGGGTCTCCCATATTTTTTTTCCACTTACAATCCTCTAGTGAGATTAACTATTTAATCACCTAATCTGTCCCTTTACTCTGTCCTTATTATAAGCACTAGGCTGAACACTCTGAGTTTATGAGAAGGAAGATGGTAACCTGGGGATTTTCTTTCTCTTGTAACTCCATAAGATTGAGCAGTATTCCAAGGATACATCTAATTACCACTTAAGTATTTTGAGATGATTTGTGTGTGTGAGAGATAAGTTGCTTCAGTCATTCTGACTCTTTGTAACCCTATGGACTGTAACCCATCAGACATCTGATGGGTTACATCAGACTGTAACCCATCCACAGGATTTTTCAATCAAGGATACTGGAATGGATTGCTATGCCCTCCTTCAGGGAATCTTCCTGACCCAGGGATTGAGATCGTGGCTCTTCTGCATTAGCAGGCAGCGTCTTTACCACTAGTGTACCTGGGAAATACCCTTGAGTTGATTTCACTTTGACATGATGTACTACCTATTTTTTGAGCATGCAACTATGATAATAAGGAGTAAACAAGAATGTACTGAGATCACATTATGTGTGAAGAGCTTATCTTGAATAATTTTATTTAATCTGAGAAATCTGAGTTCTAATATGCTTAAAGTCCAACTATTTATGGCTCAAATTAAAGTCATCAAAGACTTTTTATGTTACTATTTTTTTAATTGTAATTTTGTCTTCTGTTTATTATGATAGAAAAATAGGTTGGTAATAATGAAAAAAATAACTAACAACCATTATACTATGTCCTAGATAGCTATTATTAACATTTTATTGCATATTCTTTATGCATATTTATATATTAACTCTATTATATTCATGATTTTCTATCCTTTTAATAATTAGAATTATGTCATCAGTATTATTCTATACAAAATAATCTCATTATTATGTTTGACATCAATCTACATGTGTGTCCTAACTCTTTTTCAAGAATTTTTATCTCGTTCAAACTTGAAATATAACTTCTTTTTCTTCATGAGGAACTAAGGAGAAAAGTCCAAACTATTTCCTCTTCAGGTTAATGCTAATTTATATAAGTGGCTCTGTTATCAAGTCAATCTACCCACCAGAATGAGATAGACAAAGAATGAATCTTCATATGAAGTTATAGGGTAGGATTTAAAGAAGAAAATAGATTTAGCAACCAATCAAAAGCAGGTACTAATTTTTTTTCTAACCAAATACATACAGTCTATAATTTAAGAAAATATTGAATCTAAAATTTGGATGTCTCATTCACTTGATGCCTGAGATTTTTCTTTTGGATGACAATGATTAGGATGATTTTAAAAGTGTGTAACAATACATATTTACTGTAGGAAAATGAAAATTAGAATTTTTAAATAACATTGAAGTGATTAAATGAATCTCCTACTCTCTGCGCAATTGTTTAAGAATCCTGAGGTACATTTTTCATTTGTTGCTAATAATATGCTCTTATTTGTTGATGCTAACTGGATTTTAATATCTTTCTGGAATTGAAAAATTTTAAAATAATACTGTATATGAAAAATAAATGTTAGCAAAGAATTTTTATCTATTTACCTATGACACTGAGTAGGCAGTTACCCTATTTTATTCATAGGGTTTAACTTTAAGCCAATTTGGAGTGTCTGAAAGCAGCTATTTTGCTGCTTTCCTGTTTGCCCATTTCTATTTCTCTATAGCCTTAAAAGAACCTAATTATAGGAAAGATCACTAAGTAATTGAAAGTAGCTTCTAACTTATGTGCTCCTAAATGTTTTTCTATAAAAAGAAGTAAGTATGAAGAATTAAGCAGTCAAAAAATGACTGGCTCTCTACCCCTGACAGTCCCTTTAGCCAGTCACATGGGAAAATAACATCTGGAGAATCAACCAGTCTGCATGCAGTGGAGAAGGATGCAGAACCCAATCTCTTGCTTCGATGATTCACTGGGATTCTTCCTATTTTCTCTCCTTAAATTTGTCACAGTCGAGCAGAGTCTTGGGAGTTGATCTCTTGGGAGATTGATCAGCTCTCTTGGGAGTTGATAGTGGACACAAGTCCACTATCTCCCCAGATTGCTGTCTTTTCTGATTAAAGAAACTTTCTTGTCTACTGACTCTTGCCTGTCAGATTATTGACTTTCAAGTGCTGAGCAGCCAAACCTGAGTTTGGTAACATGCCCACAATGTACACTCCTGGCATCTCTGACAAGAAGTTCTCAGCAGCCAGTGACTCTCAGAGTCAAGTGTCTTCAGGACCAGTCTGTGTCACTACTACCGGATCCCAGCATGTCCACTGTCATGTCTCCAAAAGAGCAGATTTTGGCTCTCTGTCCTGGGATATGACCTCTGCTTTGGCCCCTATGGATTTTCTGTCTTTCTGAAACTCCTTGGAGATCTGGGCCATGCACTTGAAGTCCTATTTCCCAAATTTTGTGTCTTCCTTTGTCTCGTAGAGGTTCCTCTGTGAATATCCAGTCCTCTGGGTTCCTGTCCTTGTGCCAGTCACCACACCCTTTTCATGAAAAATTTTGGAAAAATATTATGAATCTCCTGTAAGAAATGATAGATATAATCAATGTAAATATTATTTCCTTCTCTTATTCTTTTTGGCTAGCAGTTGATGAGGCTCATTACTTTTCTTCTGTGATTACATATAAGGTCACCTGAAATCAAACAGCACCAGCACAATCCCTTGCACAGATGATAATGTCATTACTTGCTAAGCATAATCCTCCCAAGGTACACTTTGTTAGATTAAATGTACCTACTAATCCCTTTCCTGATTAATTATAACTTAGTTCAGCCCCTGATGTCCCTAAGGAACTTTGATTTTATTCTATGGAATTATCCTTATATGATTCATGGTGAATAGCCCTTATTCTTCCTCAACGTGGACTTTTCTAGTCTGAGCATCATAACCTATATGACAAGGTGACAGGGTGCAGAAGATAGGTCACTCTGGATCCACCTGAGTGCAAGCAGAGTTTGACAGACTGGCTCCTCCGCAACACCCTTCCTTACCAAGCCTAGCCCAGGAAAGGCACAAATGAGACATCACACATCATCTTGCCTGGACATAATTTTAATAATGAAAATAGCCAATAACATTCTCTGGACACTTGAGAGTAAGTTTCCAGAAGGTAGAACTTTCATTTTCTTGCAGAGACCATGTCCTTGAGAACATAAGATCTCTGTCCTTGAAGCATTTCAACCACCTGCCAGATTTGTTTCAGACCCCATCAAACTGTGTTGGAATGACTCTTTCTATGTAGTCCTCCATACCTTAGGGGCTTTGGGATTGTAAGTGGATATTGAAATACTGAGAGAAAGTGACCATTAAAAATGTCCCAAGACATACATAGTATTTTCAGGCATGATAGTTAACCTTGATATCTTGGCCCTTTTCCAATCTGAGTAATTGCATTCTGCCAAGCTTAAGCATATATTTTTAATTGAGGAAGTATCCTTCCTTCTTCTCTTAAAACCTGCTCACGAGTTTATTCATGTCAACAAAGCAGATGGGCCATAGTGCCCCAAGCCACCCTCACCTGTGATTGGTGAGACAGTCAGAATTCTGAGAAGATAGTCTTTTCTTGAGCAATTTTAGTAGGGCTTTGAAAAGAGCAATTTCATAGAATTCATTTGCATATTAGTATCTGATGTTTATGATGCCAACAAAAATCAAAGATTTGAAAAGAAAATGAGCTCACGTTTAACATGAAGAAAAATTTAACTAATTGCCTATAATGTACAGACAAATAGCAGAATGGCCAGCTCTGAAATAGAGCAATACAAAAGAAATGCAAACCATAGCTTCCCCCCAAATGCTTTTTGTAGATTACTTTTCACAGGTTAAATGGAGTTTATCCATTTGTGTGTGTGTGTCACTACGTCAATAAAGCCTCATATACAAAAAGCTTCACTGAAATACTCTTTTCCTTATTCTAACATTTGCTTCAAGATGTTGAATGACCTGTAGATTGGCTAGATTAGTTTTATATTTTTCTTACTTCTTCTTTTGCTTCCACTTTCAATTCCATTTTTTAATCACAAACTTCATAGTAAAAATGTTAGTAACAGCAACAATCCTAGCAGTTGGGCAGTTATTATATTCTTGTATTGAGCAAAAAATATTAAATGCCTCAGCTCATTTGATCCACACAAAAATCCTCCTCAATAATCACTGTTATTATGATTCTACAGATAGGAAAACTGAGGTTTCCATGTGGATAGATAACTTGCTCAAAGTTACCAAGTTACCAAATAACTGATCAAGACTTCAGAATACATCTAACTCCAAAACCTGTACTCATTCTACTGTGCTTCCTGCTTCTCTTCTGCAGCTAGAGATAATTAGATATGAACAAGATTAAATAAGCAAACAATAAAAAGAAAACATGCCCAAAGTCTCACTGTTTGTCCATGCTGGACTGGAGATTTTAGTTAGGATGTTTGGTTGTTATTACAATAGTGCTTTGTTTAAAAATTCTCAAAAACTGTAAAATCTGATCTACTTTTATATTTATCAAATACCAAGACAGCATGCAACTATTTTTATAAACTCACAACACTCTTTTCCTAGAAATCAGTTTTATGAAAATATCTGGGAAGATTAATTATGATCAAGACTCTTAGCTGAAATCGCTGTCTAGCTTAAACGAAATAGAGTGGAAGTTTACACAGATGCTCACTGTAAAGAAATATCTAACTCATTTTTTCATTTTGCAGGTGGAGGGTTAAAGGACAGCTACCACTCAAAGCACCTTTTATTTTATTTGCCTTTGTAATAAGTTAATAAAATGAGCATTTGATTATCCAGTAAAATAAGTTTCTTAATTCAATTTCTTCATGTGATAGCAGAAGCTGACATAAAATATAACACACACACACACACAAACAAATAACACAAGAAATAGTATCAGTGAGACAAGCTCAGCTTTTTAAGTTTCCAAGGGATATAATTGTCCCGTTTTGAACTTTTATTAAGCCACACCACATAGATGTTATAGCAGGCAGGTAGTAGATACAGGCAGAGAAAGGGAGATGCAGACCACATGGCAGGAAACCACACATCTTGTGAACAGTGAGCTTCCTTGGGCAGAAAAAGAAAAGCAGGAACCTCCAAACTGACAAGAAATCAAACTTATTGGTGTGATTAGTGTCCTGGAGGCAGACAAAGAAAGGTGGGAAAAGGGTGAATCTTCAGCTTCCAAATGAAACCTTTTGTGCATTATGCTCTCACTACAATAAAAGAAACCTTACAGGTAAGGAGTCTCCATCATCCACTGAGACTATGACAATTCTCATCAGGACTAAATAAGGACAAAAATTCATCCTCCTGTCAGGAAGGTGAAGCTGGGATGAAAATCAGGAAACACAACCCCCAAACCTCTCCCTCCACAATGAATACTTGTTCCTTTATTTCTATGCCCCACATAACCATCTTGCCAAAGAAAGCCAGGGCAGCTACTTACCTGAGCCTCCTACTCTCCCTTTGAGAGCAAACTATTGCTTAATTAAATCTTCAGTTTGTTTTGTTGACCTCTCTGTCTCTTCTCTGAATTGTTTCTGCAAAGAGACAAGAACAGATGTCAACAGAAGATCTCAACCAATGATTGCCTATCTCCAAAGCTTGCATTCACTCCACTGTCTTCTCAAGATAAATCACTTTATAAAGGATCTTCACAAAAAGTCTCTTATTATCTTAAAAGTGACCTTGAAGGAGCAAAGGATGAGGTGGCTTGAAGCAGGACCTTGGTCCTTGTCTTATTTGAAGAAAGTATTCAGCAAACAGATTGTGAAGTAGATAGAAGATTAGAAGTGAACTACCTGTGAAATAACACAAGAGTGGATTCAGAGTGAGTCATGCATAATAGGGATAGGTTAAACACACTTATATGGGGACAGTTTTCTGGGCTCCCTTTTGGCCAATCATTTTGAGTATACTCATATTTGGTCTGACTCAGGGCCCTACCCAGTGTTCACATGCATCCTTCCCCCACGATGGATTCTGTCTTAAGGGTTTCTGGGAAGTTGGCAGCCAGGCAGTGGGAGTAAAGCTCTGATAGGGTAAAAAGTACATTTTTTTTTTTTTTCATTTTGATGGTCAAGGAGATTTCCCAACCCACACATGTTCATAGAAGTTCCTCAGGTATCAAAGGAAGGAAGGAGAGGCTGCCAAAATGAAAAAAAAAAAAAATGTACTTTTTACCCTATCAGAGCTTTACTTCCACTGTTATCTTGATGTGTCAACAGGATACTGGTTGCAGCTGCTCAGCCTGCGGCCCATGTATCTCCTACCTCAAAAGGATAATATTCTACAAAACATTGCTAATTCACAATGGGAGAATTTCTCCAGCAATAAGTTGCAGTTACTTTTCTACAAAATTATTGCCATAAGAGATACTCTTATACAGGATACTCAGAGAAACTGGGCTCCCTCAATTCTGCAGCTTCAAAATAGGAATAAAATTTAACTCTTCATCAAGTCAAGAAGGATTTCAAGTAGAGTAAATTCCTGATATCTTGCTTCAATATACTGAGTTCCATGGATCTCTCAGCTTTTCAAAGATTTTCAGCTACTGCTCCAGGAAAAAGGAATGAGATGATTTCCCTCCTAATTTCCCAACATTAAGTAGTGTTCATTCTGCAAAATTATGCATATCTCTTAAGAGTGGATTCATGTCAATGTATGGCAAAACCAATACAGAATTGTAAAGTAAAATAAAAAATAAATAAATAAATAAAAAATTTTAAAAAATAAAAATAAAAAATAAAATAAAATATGCAAAAAAAAAAAGAGTGAAGCAGACTATACAGCACAGATGGAATTCTGCAAATGAAAGATCTGTGCTGATAAAAATTCTTTCAGATTTGGAAAAGCATAGGGCAGAAAGCATCAACACACCACTTCACAGCTTTTAGTTTTCTTTTATGGAACTCTGCCTTTGGCTCTGAGGGATTCCACACATGTTTACTGAGTAGCATCCCTGTGTTAGACACTGTGATATATATTGGGAAATAATTGAAATGTAGTCCTGTCTTAAAGCCTTCTTCACATTCATCTCAGGTGAGAAGCAATGCCTATGCATATATGTGAAGCATCTTGAGGTTCTTCCTAGAGAACCAGAGTGTCTTCACAAAGTTCAGTCACAGTGCTGGTCCTCAAGGAAAAGTTTTAATTTCTCAACAGAAAAGTAGATCATTAAATATATGAAGGCACAAGGGCCTTTATTCACAAAACTTATTCCTTGAAACTCTTCATTTCCAGGGGTGACTCCTGGACGTTTCTTCCCTTAACTTGTAACTGCAAATGCTACTGGAAAACACCTTGTTTCAGGGCATGAATCTGAATTACAGCTCTGATACCAACAAGTTGTATAATCACAAACTGATTAAACTTTCTGAATCTTGGGGTTTTTATATGACTAATATATGTATATATATATTAGTCATGTAATATATATATAGCTAATATATATAATATATTGCTAATATATATATATATAGCTTACCTCATAAGATGATTATGAGGTTAAAAGAAATGAAATATTTATTAATGTCTATGCAAAAGCAAAATTCACTAGTTGGGGACTCATGTACACTCGTGGCAGATTCATGCTGATGTATGGCAAAACCAATACAGTATGTAAAGTAAAATAAAGTAAAATTAAACAAACAAACAAACAATAACAACAACAAAAGTTCTAAATGAATGAGAGGGTACTCTGGGAAACATCTTAATTTGTTTCCAAGTCTGATATCCTATGATTAAGCAAAGCACAGTCTTCTGGAGATTTGTATTTATTTGTATTTATTGATGTCAAATCTAGATAAATTCAATAAAAGGTCATTTTTACGCTTTTCCTTTTGACCCAAAATAAATATCCTTGTTATATTTATCCATTTAACAGTTCAAAATTTGACTTAATACAAATTAATTAATACAAACAGTTAATTCTTTACTTCATTAAACTGTTATTGAAATATCTTTTAAAAAAGCCTTCAAATTGAGTTACTTATATTCTCCATCTTAGAAAACCTTGCTTTATATGTGTTCAAATAAGGGAACTTCTTCCTAACTCCTGAATAAAATCTGCTGTTCACAAATAAAGCTCATTTTATTTTTATGATGCTCACATTTTTCTAGGGATAATTTTTTCCACTTTGAGATAGAAAACTAAATGCAAATATTTTTATGAGACAAAAAAAGTGGCTTACATTCACACTAAAGAGGGAATGTTTGTTATCAAATCCTTCTGTCTGAACAGAGCTTCTAGTGAAGGCAGGGCAAGTGTTCTCTGTACTAGGAGAAAGCAGGTGAGCATCTGAGTGCAAGAAAGCAGACGAAAGGATGGGATACAGGTAGGATGAAGAGATTCTTAAAGAAAATTGAGCTAACTGAAGGTTTTCACCAACGGCTGTTTCTGCTCCTAAGGAAAGAGGCATTTTACTTGCATCCAGAGAAGCTTCCAGTAGAGATTAAAACAACGTCAGTACTGAAAAAAGCCTTGAGAGGTCACCTGTTCAGAAAGCTCCAAATTTAACTAACAATGTGAACCACAATTCTTTTTGTTGTTTATTTTTAACAAAGGTTCTACCAACTAGTGTATTTTGTCATTGCATAGACATTAATACTTAAGTTCATTTCTAGAATCTATGCTCTCAAGTTTTACCTTAGACATTGCTGGACTAGGCACAAGATATTTATGTATGGGTCAATTATTATCCTCAGTTCCAAGTGGATAAAACCAACTTAGGTTGAATATATTAAAAGGGTAAATGAAAGTTCTTAGGTTCCCCAGGAAAGCTGGAGAACCAAATTTGGGAAGATTGGAGTGATATAAAGTGGGAAGGTAACCAGGACCACAGAGAATCCCCTCAGTTCC
Organism: Oryx dammah; assembly: GCF_014754425.2. Classification (NCBI taxonomy): domain Eukaryota; kingdom Metazoa; phylum Chordata; class Mammalia; order Artiodactyla; family Bovidae; genus Oryx; species Oryx dammah. The sequence goes on from NW_024070211.1 coordinate 58,357,956, forward strand.
CCTTGCATCCAAACTGGGAGGCATTGCTCCTGACCCTCTCCTGATGCTACAGCTGCTGCTTCCCCACAGCAGGGAAGACACCATGCTGCTGGAACTGAAGACTTCGTGAATTTCCTCCTCTCTGCTTCTCTGTACTGCTAATTCCGGATTCAAGATCCAGGTGGCCAAATCTGGTTGGTGGCTTAGACTAGGTCATGTGTGTCCAGGCCCAATCAATTAGGGGCACTTGAAAAAGTGAGATAAGTCTTTCTTTGATTCTGTAGAAGGAGTAGGTGTCTGTAACATAATTATATAGTAGAATGAAATTGAGAAACAAACATAGCAGCTAATCTCAAATAAGAAGTCTGAATGCAGGGTCTAGGATTTGTTTTATATTGTTTTCACTTTCCAAGTAGGGTGTCAAGAGCCAAGAAGACAAAGAAGCTGAGGACCTAAAAGATAGAATTATGTCTGAAAAGGTGACTTTGGAGCAGAGGCCTTAAGGAAGTGGTGGAACATCTTACATATGTCCTAGGGAAATGTTCTCTAGGCAAAGAACAGCAGATTCAAAGGCTCTGAGGCAAATGCATGCCTGACACAAGGAGTGAGTGGTAAGATGGACTGCTTAATAGATAGAGAAAGAAAGAGAATCCTGGGAAGTAGGATGGAGGGGCTGGAGCATTTCACCTGAGTCTTGTAAGCCATGAGGCTTTTTCTTTTACAAGGAATGAGATGGAGAGCCATGGAAGACTTGGGAGAGAGCAGGGATCTATTGCTCAAACCTAGTGCAGCAGCTGTCTCTGTTTTATTATTCTATCTTCCACAATCTTTTAGCTAGTCACTCCTAAGTCTGATGTGGTTGGTATACTCCAGACAATATCTTCCCTCACTAATACCAATTTTGAAGCCAGAAACAAGATGGCAAGAGAAATTTTCCTCATAAAACTCCATTTCTTTCCAAGACAAAAATATTTCCCAGAACTTTCTCCCATCCTGAGTTCCAAGACTTCACCTCACATCTTCTTATCTAGAGCTGATTTACTTGCTATTTCCTAAATCAATTACTGGCCGAAGGGAATGGTGTATAATATTTCTTTCTAGTTTGGAATAGGGATATACCTTCTCCAAGATAGAGCATGCCAGGATCTGAGGAAAACCTAGTATGAGTTAATTTAGACAAATGCAGGACTGTAGGCAATAAATGGCATCTTTTAGAGTCAGGAATAACTAGAAAAGAAGAAAGACATTTGCAAGCTGAGCAGTCAAACAAGTACCCAATGGCGGGCGTTCTATAGTCTTTAAATCCCTTGGGTGACTCTTGTAGTCAAGATCTCCCTGTTTTTTGGCACACTGTTGACCTTTGCAAAGACATATCCAAAACATTCTTCTCCTTTTTGAAGAGAGAAAATACATGCTGGTACTGTATATATTTCGAAGAACATATGTATAACAAAATAAGGACAGATATTCAATTCTTTTGATTTTTGGACAGACATAGGTTCCGTGCCTTGCTAACAACAGCTACTATTTCTGGACCACCTTTTAGTATCATCCTAATTAATGTACATGCATTATCTCCAGTTTTAATAATGACTCTACCTGCCAACATGGAAAAATTGGCTAAGAGGCATTCAGCTGTTTTCCAAGACTAGAGTCAGGAAGTGGTTAACCTGGGACTGCAAAGTCTATTTCTACCACAAAACACCTGTAATTTTAAAAAGCATCTGCACAGAGAAGGATTCTTCCTGTTTCATAGGATACCTTTTTTCTTACTTTGAAAAATCTGATTTTATTTTCTGAATAAAAAAAAAAAAAGTGTACTCATGTTAAGCTTAGAATGCTTAACTTTCTACTGATCTCTCAAAATACTATCCAGATATTGTTAACAGTGCTCAGAGCTGTGTCAAAGTGTACATCCAATACCACATTTTAAAGAAAAAAGATTAAAAGTAGGATTTATTTTTAAGAACCCTTTGCAAAGGTCAAGGCATTGGCCATTCTAATTTTAAAAGAAATTTAATCATTATTGGAAATTTAAATGACAATGGTTTTGAAGCGCTATAAATCAGATCTCTTTAAAACACAGAAAGTTTTAATTTCTTAATGACTCCCCTGAAAACTTCAAATTAAACATAATACTTCTAAAGCTTCACTCCAAAATTACTAAATATGTTATTTCACCTTAAAATTGAAAAATACTATCTCATAAGATATAAATGAGCTTATTTCAAAGAGTGCTGTGTGTAAGTCTGAGGTCTATGTGTTTCTGGGTGATTTGACCATTGCTGTCATTACCCCTCTGATTATGCTCAGTTACACAGTGCCTGAGTTTTGCGGATTTCAAGCCCTGCTTTTCCAATGCCATCCTCCCTGCTCCATTAGTTGATTTTGAACTTTTTTTTTTCTCTTGGTCATGATCAAAGAGTGGGGTTCTAACACATTGGTGTCACTTCTGTTTTTGTGTTTGAAGGCGTGTCATGTTTTGACTTTATCATTATTTTTGTAAACCTATGAGGTGGTCTGATATCAAAGAGGAGTGTGTCTTGTGACCCAGAAAATTAACTGACTGGCTTTCATAGAATATTCATCATCTAGGCTTGATGCCCATCAAAGATGATGTACAAAGTAATCAAAGAAACAGTCAAAAGAATTACCAGAGTTGCTTAATTCCCAACTCGAAAATCACTGATGCTGAGTTAATAATGAAGGGAAATTCTTACTTTTTTACCAAAAGCTTCTTGAATTTTTGCTAACTGATCAATTATTTTAATCACTGTTCATATTAATACTCTAGTTTGTTTATCACTCACATACTAAAGGATTTATTGGTTACTTCCAACTGTTGGCAGTTATGAATAAAACTGCTCTAAACATCTCTGTACAGGTTTTGTGCAGATGGAACTTTTTAACTCCTTTGGATACATACCAAGGAGTGTTACTGCTGGATATTAGAGTAAAAGTATGTTTAGTTTTGTACAAAACCACCACACTGTCTTCCAAAGAAGGTGTAACAATTTACATTCCTGCCAACAATGAATGAGTTTGTATTCCATTTTTGTGCCAGCATTTGGAGATATCAGTGTTCTGAATTTTGGCCAATGTATATTAGACAATTTTAATAAGTCAAGGTATATTGGTATCACAATGTTGTTTTAATTTGCGTTTCCCAAGGCTATGGTTTTTCCTGTGGTCGTGTATGGATGTGAGAGTTGGACTGTGAAGAAAGCTGAGCGCCAAAGAATTGATGCTTTTGAACTGTGGTGTTGGAGAAGACTCTTGAGAGTCCCTTTGACTACAAAGAGATCCAACCAGTCCATTCTGAAGGAGATCAGCCCTGGGATTTCTTTGGAAGGAATGATGCTAAAGCTGAAACTCCAGTACTTTGGCCACCTCATGCAAAGAGTTGACTCATTGGAAAAGACTCTGAGCTTTTGGGGTAGGAGGAGAAGGGGACGACAGAGGATGAGATGGCTGGATGGCATCACTGACTTGATGAACGTTGAGTCTGAGTGAACTACAGGAGTTGGTGATGGACAGGGAGGCCTGGCGTGCTGTGATTCATGGGGTCACAAAGAGTTGGACATGACTGAGCGACTGAACTGAACTGAACTGAATTATATCTGATGTGGCCATCTTTTTGTGTTTATTTACTATCTCTATATATCTTTGATGTGGTTGGTATCTATTCAGTTCTTTGGCACTTTGTTTAATGATGTTGTTTTTTTTTAAATTTTTCTGGTTTTGTTTTTTTAGTCAGAACATCTTCCTTATTGATGTTGCTTCTTATAAGATGAGGAGTACATAATCAAAAATATATTTTGAACTTGTAACCCTTGATTAATAACTCACTCATAAAATTAAATATTAATCTATAATGGAGTAATATCTGTAGAAAATAGGAACAATTTTAAATCCTTCCCTAGTCACCAACTTTGCTAGGGATTTGACAGGTTTCTTAAGGTAAAATTGCCCAATGGTCATACATTTGCTCATAGGTTTTCCTTTGTTCTATATATTTGTATCTCTAGTGGGTTTGTAATAAATCTCCTTATAAGACATCCTTGATATAACTCTTGCTAATGTCCTTGAGAAATGGAATATTTCCTGCCATATCAGTAAAAAAGAATGTCACAGTCATCAGCATTTTCAGCCCTCCAATGTAAGCCACTAAGCCCTAAGAAAACTCGGGAAGACAAAGAATACCTGCCATATAGTAGCCATCAGACTTCAGTCACTCTCCATAGTGAGTCCTGAGGAAACTCAGGATGTGAAAACACAGGTTACTGGCCCCAGATAGCTGAGGGGCATATCAAAGGAAGGAAGGATTTCAGTGAATCCAGACTCTTTCATCTTCCCATACATAGAAAAGCACGAAATTCCTTAGCTTGGAACATCTGATTTTCTTTAATTTATAAACACACACACACACACACAACTTTTGAAGTTCAGACTACCTGCCCTTTGTTACAAGACTTCTACATAACCTGGCTCCTCCCCTTGCCTCCTTGGACCGGTTCTTCAGGGTCACTTGACATTCTGCCTCTCGAGCTTGAAGTCTTAAAATTTTTCACCTAATAAAACATAACACTCAACTTTTAGGTTGCATATGTTTTCAGTCAACATCCTTTTATCATAAGCTTTCATATTCTTTTTGGAATCTTCAAAAATGAAATGCAATTTATTGTTCCATAAGTTCTGAGGTAGCTTGAAAATGTCAAGATGTGTTTGTCATTACTGAAAAGGCTGACATTAAAAGCCACACTTTCCACTCTTCCCTAGATTGAGGAACTGAGTTTCTGGAACTTTATAAACCTAGGACAAAGTGTACTTATTTAATATAAGTTATCTGTGATTGTGTCTTGTCTTCTGAAAGATAACAACTTTCTCAAGTTTCTATGAATGGGCTGTTAACAGCCATTTTTAGGTTACCTTGGGATTCTGTGGAAACCATTCCCTGTGCATAGAACAAATGCTAAGGAAAGATCAGCTAAAACTATAACTATTTTCTTTTCCTCCCAATTTTCTTAATGATTCATTTCTCTGGCACGTGTATTTTTGTGTCTTGTAGTCATGAAAAATATTGGTTTAAAACATAAAATTTGTGAGTAATTTTGCTGCTGTCAAACTTTGATAGAATGTTTACTACATTAACCAATGTATTCTTAGTTAGGAGTATAGGTATGCCCAGTTTTGAATGTTTAAATCCAATTAAATAAAGACTATCTTTATTTAACATAAATAATTGAGATAAGACCTTGTAGTAGTCTTACCTATACAACTTAATGATTTGACACATGTATATATTGCAAATGATCACCACAATAGGTTTAGTTAACATCCATAACCACAGACACCTCATCCTTGTGATAATACTATTTAAGATATACTCATTTATGAACATTTAAATATTATTATATTTTACATTACATCCCCATGACTGATTTATTTTATAACTTCCAGTTTCTACTTTTTGAACTCCCTTGCCCATTTTGCTCTTCACCCCTTCCCACTTTGGCAGTCACTATTAATCTAGTCTCTACCTATAAGCTTCTTTTCTTTCTAAGTTCCATATATATGTGACACAATATGACATTTATTGTTCTCTGTCTGATTTGACTTACTTCACTTGCTATTTTTTTCTTTGAGATCCACCTATGTTGCTAAATATGGCAACATTTCAATTTTTTATCTTGTTGAAGTATATTTGTTTCATTTCTACTGTACAATGTAGTGTTCATTTCTACTGTACAATGAAGTGAATTAGCTATATGTGTATATTATATATTATATATAGCTATATATTTCCTCCCTCTTGAACCTCCCACTCACCCCCCATCCCACCCCTCTAGGTTACCACAGAGCATTGAGCTGAGCTCCTTGTGCTATACAGCTGGTTCCTACCAGCTATCCATTTTTGCACATGGTAGTATATGTATTTCAACCCCAGTCTCCCAATTCATCCCAACCATCTCCTCCTGCCCCATGTTCACAGATCTGTTCTCTATATCTGTCTTTCTCTCTCCACCCTGCAAAAAGTCTTCTGTACCATTTTTCTAGATTCCACATATACATGTTAAGATATTTGTTTTTCTCTTTCTGAAATACTTTACTCTGTATGACAGTTCTCCAAGGAAGACTTATAGATGGCCAAGAAACACATAAAAAGAATCTCACCATTAATGATTATTCAATTCAGTTTAGTTCAGTCACTCAGTCATGTTCGACTCTTGGCAACCCCATAAACCGCAGCACGCCAGGCCTCCCTGTCCATCACCAACTCCTGGAGTTCACTCAGACTCATGTCCATCGATTCAGTGATGCCATCCAGCCATCTCATCCCCTGTTGTCCCCTTCTCTTCCTGCCCCCAATCCCTCCCAGCATCAGAGTCTTTTCCAATGAGTCAACTCTTCGCACGAGGTGGCCAAAGTACTGAAGTTTCAGCTTTAGCATCATTCCTTCCAAAGAAGGAAATGCAAATCAAAACTACAATGAAGTATCACTTCACACTGGTCAGAATGGCCATTATAAAAAATATAGATATACACTAACAATAAATGCTGGAGAGGGTGTGGAGAAAAGGAAACTGTAGTACACTGTTGGTGGGAATGTAAATTTTTAGTCATTATGGAGAACAGTATGGAGGTTCCTTAAAAAATTAAAAATATAACTACCTTATGGCCCAGCAATTCCACCCCTGGGTATATTTCCTGAGAATACCATACTTCCAAAAGACACATACACCCCAAGGTTTCATTGTTTTATATGGCCAAATAATATCCCATTGCATACATGCAACACATTTTCTTCATTGATTCACCCCTTGATAGACATTTAGGTTGTTTCTGTGTTTCTAGTATTGTTAACAATGCTTCAGTTAATATGAGGATACACATATCTTTTGAAATTAGTGTATTTTCATTTTATTTGAATAAATACTTGAAAGTGGAATTGTTATAATTTAATTTAATTTTAAAGAAACATTTATACTGTTTTACATCGATGATGTAATCAATTTACATTACCACAAATAGTGTATGAGGTTTTCCTTTTTTCCACATTCTCACTAATGCTTATTATTATTTTTAGTTAGTTAGTTAGTTCAGTCACTCAGTCAGGTCCTACTCTTTGCAACTCCATGACCTGCAATACACCAGGCTTCCCTGTTCATCACTGGCTCCGAGAAATTGCTCAAACTCATGTCCATCAAGTCAGTGATACCATGCAACAATTCCATCTTCTGTCATCCCTTTTTCCTCCTGTCTTCAATCTTTTCCAGCATCGGGTTATTTCCAATGAGTCAGTTCTTTGCATCAGGTGGCCAAAGTATTGGAGTTTCTGCCTCAGCATCAGTCCTTCCAATGAATATTTAGGATTGATTTCCTTTAGGATTGACTGGTTTGTTCTCCTTGAGGTCCAAGGAACTCTCAAGAGTCTTCTTCAACACCACAATTCAAAAGCATCAATTCTTTGGCACTCAGCTTTCTTTATAATGCAACTCTCACATCCATACATGACTACTAGAAAAACCATAGCTTTGACTAGATGGACCTTTGTCAGCAATCTCTCTGCTTTTTAATATGCTGTCTAGGTTGGTCATAGTTCTTCCAAGGAGCAAGTGACTTTTATTTTCATGGCTGCAGTCACCATCTGCAGTGATTTGGGAGCCCCCCCTAAATTAAAGTCAGCTACTTTTTCCATTGTTTCTGCATCTAATAGCCATAAAGTGATGGGCCAGAAGCCATGATCTTAGTTTTCTGAATGTTGAGTTTTAATCCAACTTTTTCATTCTCCCCTTTCACTTTCATCAAGAGGTTCTTTAGTTCTTTTTCACTTTCTGGTGGTGTTATCTGCATGTCTGAGATTATTGACATTTCTGCAATTTTGATTCTAGTTTCTATTTCATCCAACTCAGCATTTCACAAGATGTACTCTGCATATAATTGAAATAAGCAGGAGGATGATATACACTCTTGACATGCTCCTTTCCCGATTTGGAACCAGCCTATTGTTCCATGTCCAGCTCTAAGTGTTGCCTCTTGAACTGCATACAGATTTCTCATGAAACAGGTAAGGTGATCTGGGATTCCCATCTCTTGAAGAATTATCCACAGTTTGTTGTGATCCACACAGTCAAAGGTTTTGGCATAATCAATAAAGAAGATATTTTTCTGGAATTCTCTTGCTTTTCTGATGATACAACAAATGTTGGCAATTTGATCTTTTGGTTCCTCTGTCTCTTCTAAACCCAGCTTGAATGTCTGGAAGTTCAGCGTTCATGTACTGTGAAGTCTGGCTTGGAGATATTTGAGCATTACTTTGCTAGTGTGTAAGATGATTGCAATTATGTGATAGTTTTAACATTTTTTGGCATTTCCTTTCTTTGGGATTGGAATGAAAACTGACTTTTTCCAGTCCTGTGGCCACTGCTGAGTTTTCCAAATTTGATGGCATATTGAGTGCAGCACTTTCACAGCATCATCTTTTAGGATTTGAAATAACTCAACTGGAATTCCATTTGAGCTAGAGGAGGAATCTCCTCCACTAGCTTTGTTTGTAGTGGTGCTTGCTAAGGCCCACTTGACTTCGCATTCCATGATGTCTGACTCTAGGTGAGTGATCACACCCTCATGGTTATCTGGGTCAACAAGGTCTTTTTTGCATAGTTCTTCTGTGTATTGTTCCCACCTCTTTTTAATATCTTCTACTTCTGTTAGTTCAATAGTATTTCTGTTCTTTATTGTGCCCATCATTCAATGAAGTGTTCCCTTGGTATCTCTAATTTTCTTGAAGAGATCTCTAGTCTTTCCCATTCCATTTTTGTTGTTGTTGTTGTTCTCTCTCTTTCTTTGCTTTGATCATTGAAGAAGGTGGATTCTTTAGGGTTTTCTATAAATAATATTATGACAATTGCAAATAGTTACAGTTTAATTCTTACTTTGTAATTTAGATGACTTTTCTTTCTTTCTGTTTTGCCTAATAACTCTGGCTAAGATTTCTAATGTTATTTTAAATAAAAGGGTGAAATTGGACACCTTTGTCTTGTCCTTGATCCTAGAGGAAAAGTTTCAGATTTTTACCATTGTGTATGATGTTAACTCTCCTTGTCATATATGGGCTTTATTAAGTTGAAGCATTTCTCTCTATACTCACTTTGTTCAGTTTTTTATTTTTTAAAAAATCATACATGGATGTTAAATTGTGCAATGACTTTTTTCTTATCTGTTAGATGATTGATGGTGGTTTAGTCACTAAGTTGTGTCTGACTCTTGAGAACCCAGGTCTGTAGCATGCCAGGCTTCTCTGTCCATGGGATTCTTCAGGCAAGAATCCTGGAGTGGGTTGTTATTTCCTTCTCCAGGGTATCTTACCAACCCAGGAATCTAACCTGAGTCTCCTGCATTGAAGGCAGATTCTTTACTGACTGAGCTATGAGGGAAGCCCCATTAGATCATTAGTTATTAATATATAGTTAAAGAAAACCTATGACAAACCTAGACAGCATATTAAAAAGCAGAGACATTACTTTGCTGACAAAGGTCCATCTAGTCAAAGATAGAGTTTTTCCAGTATTCAGGTATGGATGTGAGAGTGGAACCATAAAGAAAGCTGTGCACCAAAGAATTAATGTTTTTGAACTGTGGTGTTGGAGAAGACTCTTGAGAGTCCCTTGGACTGCAAGGAGATTCAACCAATCAATCCTAAATGAGATTGACCCTGAATATTCATTGGAAGGACTGATGCTGAAGCTTCAATACTTTGGCCAACTGATGTGAAGAGCTGACTCATTGGAAAAGAACCTGATGCTGGGAAAGATTGAAGGTAAAAGGAAAAGGGGACAGCAGAAGATGAGATGGTTGGATGGTATCCCCGATTCAATGAACTTGAGTTTGAGCAAGCTCTGGGAGTTGGTGATTTACCAGGAAGCCTGGCGTGCTGCAGTCCATGGGGTCATAAACAGTTGAACACAACTGAGTGACTGAACTGAACTGAATAATTACATGGTTATATGGTTTTAGTCTTTCATTTTGTTATTGTGATGTATCTCATTGATTGATTTGTGGATGTTGAATCATTTTTACATCCCTGGAATAAATCTCACTGGATTATGATGTATAATTCTTTTAGAATGTCTGACTTTCAGTTTGCTAGTAGGTTGTTTCCTTACTGTTGAGATTTATATTGTATATTTTGGAAAATGGCCTTTTATTGTATATAACTTTTGCAAATATTTCTTCTTTTCTGTGGCTTGTCTTTTCACTTTCTTGCCAGTGTCTTTTGCATGTTAGAAAATTTTAATTTTAATGAAATCCAACATATCTAGGTTTCTTTCATGTATTATATCTTTTATGTTATACATAAAAATCATCATTAAAAGCAGTATCATCTAGATTTTCTTCTCTGTTATGTTCTAGGAGATTTTTAGTTTCACATTTTACAATAGGTCTAGAAATTGAGTTAATTTTTGTAAAGTGTGTAAAGTCTATGTCAATGTTGCTTTTCAAATTTTGTTTTACATGTGATATTCAGTTGTTCCAGTACCTTTCTTGAAAAAAATAATAATACAGTTTCTTCATTGAATTACCTTTCCCTCTGTCAGTGATAACTGAATACATTTTTATGGCTCTATATTTTGTCCCATTGATTTTCTTTTATTTGTCTGTTAGTTAATTTTTGCTTTGCTCAAACCCACATTGTCTTGATATGGAAGCTTTAGAAGAAGTCAATGTTGAGTAGAGCTAGTCCTCCAAATTTATTATTATTTTTTTTAACATTTCATTGGCTATTTTGTATTTTACTTTTCATATAACATTTAGCACTAGTTTATCAATATCCACAAGATAATTTGTTGGGATTTTGATTGAAATTTTACAGAATTACAGATCAAGAACTGGCATCATTACAATATCTGGTCTTTCTATCCAAGAACATGAAACATTCCTTCATTTGTTTAGTTTTTTTAACATATTTCCTTTGAATTTTATAGTTTCCTTTATATTAATATTATACAAAGTTTGGTATATTTATAGCTTAACATTTCAAGTTTTGGATGCTAATGTAAATGGCATTGCAGTGTTGTTGGTGTTGTTTTTTTTTAATTTGCTCTTGAAGGTTTATTGATTATATGTATAGTTTTGAATAGAGAAGACAGTGGGTTTTTCTATAAAGATGAGCTAAGAAAAGACATCATCACTTGGCAGAGTCTGGAGAAAAATATTTGAATGCATAACCAACATTATTGACCATTATTGACAGTAACTGCCTTATGTTTTTGGACAAGTTCTGACATCCTTAATCAGATGCATGTGTTAACCTATAATGTCAGAACGCCATCTCCTGTCTTAGCCTGCTAAGCCTGGTTACATGGTTCTATAAATAACTGTGAGGAATTGGTTGTGTCTTTAAAGAATCCTGCCATTTTTTAAACAATAACACCTGTTAACAGCAGTTACAACACCATGATCATTTCCATCACACCTATGTATATGTTAACTAACTATTATATTTTGTTCTGTGCTTGGAAGCTATCAGAGTAAATGAGTTGATCAGTAAATTATCTTCATGGATGATTTTATGGTAAACTTCCTTTGAATATCTATATTCATTAACTCTGCCACCAACCTCTATCTCTCCCCATCCCAAAGTAATTGACTTTAATTTATACATGTGGAAATTATATCCATGTGACTATCAAAAGAGGAGTGAACTTTGTTGTTTGATTTAATAGATACAATTCCATTATCTCCTTCAATTATGTAACTTTAAGAATGGTTTTGTTTTATAGCCAAAATCATACTGGTCATACAGATGAAATAAGAAAATATAAAGAATATCCTAATAAATATTTAATTACAGTTGTCTTTGTAACACCTTCAAAAAATGCCATGCATAATTTTTCCCCTCTTTGCTATCCTTTATCAAGTACATTTTTAAGTTTATCATGGAAAAAAAGAGAGAAAATTGATAGTTTTTTGTGATCAAACATATTTTCTGATTAATCTGGGCATCTCAATGTCATGACAATAAATATTATTAATTTAACTTCTTTTGCCCTAACAGGGACATCTTTATAAAGAAATATGTCATTTGGTGAAGTATATTTTTAGACCAAAAGATAGAACTTACCGTCAGAGGTCTTTCAATTAAGGACTGCTATTAAGTCATTTATTTATTCATCTTTCCTCTTCATATTTAGTTTTGCTAATTCAGACAGTAGACAGGGTGTGTGTATATATATATATAAATTTTCAACAGAGATTTACTTTAAACCATAAGTCACTTCCCTAGGTGATCTCAACTTGAATTGAGTCTTTGACATTGGTCATGGCTATACATTCATTTCAGTTAGAGGAAAGCACAGCTAGAAAATGAACAGAGTTCAGAAACATTCAAAACCTTCAGCAGCATTTAAATGTAGAACCAGATACAGACATTTAATATTGTGTGAATATAGATAGATAGATTTAATTACAGCAAAAATCCAACTGGTCTTTTACCTTTTTTTTCTTTTTGTTTAAGTGAAGGATTACAGTTGAGAAGGGGCCCACAGCAAACACAATCAACTTCACTTATTCCACATTAATGATCAGAAGAGATTTAGATAATGCCAAGTGCATGTATACTTGACTGTAATTTGGGGATTTCTATAGTTTTCTTAGACCCTTGTCTCTACCATTTCCTTTAAGAGGGCTTTGAGAAATCTCGTGTTTAAAATCTCTTCATTATTCTCATGAAACACTTGGATACAAAAGAGAAGAAAGAATCTAAATTAATTCTTAGGATAAAGCAGAAGGGAGAAGATATATTGAAAAGACCTAAGCAGAACTATTCTGCTCAGAAGGCAGAATATAAATATTCTTAATAAATAATTTTAAAATAACTTAAATATATGTTATTTTTCTGAATTTCCTTGGCTTCCACTGGCAACAAGTATTAGCCTCAGAAGAAGTTAGGTGTTCAGAAATGACTGTATCAGTGGCTAGTGAAAGTCTCTTTCTTTCTTACAGTAAATTGAACACAGTATTTATTTGTAAAACATATTATGTACATTAGTAAATTACTATTTATGTCTATTTCATCTTTGGAACTATAGTAAGTATAGCAAACAGCAGAAATTTTTCAATTGTCTGAATGTTTCTTTCTGATATCTTACCTCTACTAACCAGATGATAAATCATTTGGGGTTCATAATAGCGTTTCAATCAAACACGTTGAAAGACCTGTTCTTTAGTATTCCATAATGTTTCTGTAAATAGACTACAAATCACCCAGGGCTCCTTTCCACTATTAATTTTCTAGTGAGAAAAGTTGAAGGTAGCTAAAAATAAAAAAATTAAATTCAAGGGTGCCATAGGTCAAGCATTAGAGAACTATAAATTATCTGTATTCCTTATGGCTCTTAAACAGATAACATATCTTGGGTAGTCACTTAGCCAAGCTTGGAAAATGAGGTATCTTTTCAGAGGAAATGGAGTTAGCCCTTGGAGTTGAAGCCCAGTTATGTCTTTTAGTGGTCTTATGACTCTGCATAAATCACTTAAATCTTGGGATCTTGTCTTCATCTTTAAAACAAGGGAAATGGTGATCAATACAGAGGGTTATTGTGAGTAACATACAAAAGGTAATGGATATAAAAGAATACCCTGTTAGTGGGAAGACATCTGAATATTCTTTCCCCCAATATTCTCCTGGTATTTATGGCCATATATAATCCCTTTATATTGAGTATTTTGGTTCTAGGTAAGAGAGTATGGATATAACGATCCCCTTGTGATTAAGTTACCAAAAACTGTTATCTACTGATTCTCTATTGCTTGCTTTGATAAAGTAGGCTGTCTTGTTGGAGAGATACACATGAGAAGAAAGTAAAAGTGGCTTTCATCTAACAGTCTGCAAGCAACTGTGATCTCCAATCCAACTGCAAGAAATTAAATTTTGCTTGTAACTACATATATGAGCTTAGAAGTTGATCCTTCCCCATTTGAACCTGGTGCTAAAAGCACAGCTCTATCTCAGACCAAGACAGCAGCCAGTCAGAGGCCTTGAAGTAGAGGACCCAGCTAAGCCATACCCAAATAAGTGATCCCAGAAACAACTATGAGATAATAAATATGTGCTGTTTTAAGTCACTAAGCTTGGGGATAATTTAAGTGATAGGTAACTAATAAAAACTACTAAATAATCGATGCACCCATTGCTATAGATGCTCAGCACAAGAACCTTAGTCTTTTTTGTATTCCATTCTTTCTGTCATACCCTGTATCTGATTTCTCAGTAATTCCTTTGAGTCCTTATTCAAAATATATCCAGAACCTACCATTTCCCTGCTACTCTCCTAAAACAAGTCTCCATAATCTCTCTACTGGATTATCAGCTTAAGTGTCTTAAAATCACCCACTCACCACTGGGTTTCTTGCTCTGTCACTCCCCTACGGGATCTATTCCCTCCATAATACTAGACTCTGCTCCTTCTCTGGATGAAAACTACCGAGAGTCCCTCCCAATGCTAATAAAAGACAAAATCCTTCTAATGACTTTTGTGTCTCTAAACTGGCCCCTGAAATATCAGAGCCTTCATTTCCTGTCACATTCTCTCTTTATCCAGCATCACTTCTCTTAAGGCTTCACCAGGAAACGCTGACTTCTACTGGATGAACTTTGCATCAGGACATTTGAGTTGGCTGTTTCCCTGAATATATAATGACCTTCCCCCAGGTAATATGGCTTAGGCTCATTACCTCACCTCTTTCAAATCTTTGCTGCACTTCACTTTCTCAGCATGCCTGATCCTAATTACCTTATTTAAAATCCCATATTTCATCATTCTCTACTACCACTTCCCTGCTATATATTTCTCACTGTAAAGTCATCATTACTCTCTGAGATATTAAGTGTTTTACTTATTTTTCTTCTCTTAGACATAAATGCAATGAGGGCAGTCATTTTCCTTTTTTGAAATTATCATTTTGCAATCCTTCAGTTCCTAAAGGATGGATTGGCTGAATGAAGAAATAAGAAATAGTAAGAAAATAAAGCAATGAATTAGAAATGAGACACTGAAGTATCTTCTTGAACTTTCTAGTAGTGAGGTCAGAGACATATAAGTGGAGTTGTCTCTCAAGATCTATGCTGCTAAACATGCAGGAATAATGTCCAGGAAAACAAGCTTTTTTTTTTTTTTTTCAAAATAGAAAGAATAATAGCAATAACTAATATAACATATATAAAGTACTTGGAATAATGTCTAGCGTAGAGAGATTACAGGCTTCCCTGGTAGCTCAGCTGTTAAAGAATCTGCCTGCAATGCAGGAGACTCCAGTTTGATTCCTGGGTTAGGAAGACCCCCTGGAGAAGGGAAACGATACCCACTCCAGTATTCGTGGGCTTCCCTGGTGGCTCAGGTGGTAAGAAATCCACCTTCTATTCGGGAGACATAGGTTCAATTCCTGGGTTGGGAAAATCCCCTGGAGGAGGGCATGGCAAACCACTCCAGTATTCTTGCTTAGAGAATCACCATGGATGGAGAATCCCAGCAGTCTACAGTCCATGGGGTTGCAAAGTGTCAGACAGGACTGAGCAACTAAGCATAACACAGCACATGGAGAGATTATGCAAATAATATTAGTTGATGTCATTACTATTATCAACATTCTTACATTCTCTTCATATTTCTGTATTATTTAGCCTTAATAAGAAACAAGATCTGGATGAATCTTGCAATGAGAGAGAAAGGAGAGAGTTGGGCAATGAATCAGATTCTCAGTTTTGTTCTATTAGTCTTTGTAAAGAAATTTCATTAGTAGTTTTGCTTGGGAAAATTAAAGTTTTAACATCTAATTCGTAAGTAAAACTTTTTGTTACTACTAAATGGTATAAGAACAACTTAAAATATTTGCTTACAAGAATGATTTGGTGACTTGTGAAAGTCCGTGATTTAAAAAAATATAACCTTATCACAATCAACAACAACAACAACAACATTGGATCAAAACATAAACAGCAACATCAAAATTGAAACCAAGGCAGACAAAAATCAAATACATGTACACAAACATGTAAACATTATTAAAAATAAAGTTAAAATATTTGAACTCAAGACTAAGATGTGTAAGTCATAAGGAAAATGAATTTATCTTTTCTTAAAAATCAGAAGCATGATTTTATCTTTTGGATGAAAACAATTAGTTCTCAATTCTAAGTTATCAAACATTTATAAACACATATGGAAAATACTATAACTAAATATGAAGGATTTAAATTCTTTTAAAAAAAAAATTTTGGTGCTATTACCAGTCTAGATTTTTTAATACACTTGAGTGCAGTCATGTGCATAAACAACTGTTGGTCCTTACTTTCATTTTATATTGGCATTTTTTCATGGCATGATGCTATCTTTATCTAAATCTTCTCCATTGGTCCATAAAAATTTTTTTGAGTTGGTATGTCATCATTCTGCTTAATTTCTCCATTTTTATAAGATGTCTAAGTATTTCCCCAAGATTTCAATGTGCACATTATAAAAATAATATTGTCTGCTAAATATAAACCCAAGGAGCTGACTGTGGCTCAAATCGTGAACTCCTTATTGCCAAATTCAGACTTAAATTGAAGAAAGTAGGGAAAACTGCTAGACTATTCAGGTATCACCTAAATCAAATCCCTTATGAATATACAGTGGAAGTGACAAATAGATTCAAGGGATTGGATCTGATAGAGTGCCTGAAGAACTATAAATGGAAGTTCAAGACATTGTACAGGAGGCAGTGATCAAGACCATCCCCAAGAAAAGAAACACAAAAAGGCAAAATGGTTGTCTGACGAGGCCTTATAAATAGCTGAAAAAAGAAGAGAAGCTAAGGGCAAAGGAGAAAAGGAAAGATACTCATTTTAATCCAGAATTCCAAAGAATAGCAAGGAGAGATAAGAAAGCCTTTCTCAGCAATAAATGCAAATAAATAGGGGAAACAATTAAATGGGAAGGACAAGGTCAGTCTAGTTAAGGCTGTGGTTTCTCCAGTGGTCATGTATGGATGTGAGAGTTGGACTGTGAAGAAAGCTGAGTGCTGAAGAATTGATGCTTTTGAACTGCGGTGTTGGAGAAGACTCTTGAGAGTCCCTTGGACTGCAAGGAGATACAACCAGTCCTTTCTGAAGGAGATCAGCCTTGGGTGTTCTTTGGAAGGAATGATGCTAAAGCTGAAGCTCCAATACTTTGGCCACCTCATGTGAAGATTTCACTCATTGGAAAAGACTGTGATGCTGGGAGGGATTGAGGGCAGGAGGAAAAGGGGACGACAGAGGATGAGATGGCTGGATGGCATCACCGACTCAATGGACGTGAGTCTCAGTGAACTCCAGGAGCTGGTTATGGACAGGGAGGCCTGGCGTGCTGCGATTCATAGAGTCGCAAAGAGTTGGACATGACTGAGTGACTGAACTGAACTGAATTGATCTAGTCAAGAATATTGGAGAAACCAAGGGAATATTTCATGCAAAGATGAGCAGAATAAAGGACAGAAATGGTATGGATCTAACAGAAGCAGAAGATATAATCCCAAGGCAGAGATCACACGATTCGTGCTGACCGCACTGCGGGTGTGTCGGGAGAATAAAGGGGCTGCTGCTGCTCCCCAGAGAAAGTCTGAGGATGATTCTGCTGTGCCTCTTGCCAAAACAGCACCCAAATCTGGCCCATCTGTTCCCGTGTCAGTGCAGACTAAGGACAATGTCTGTGAGGCTTTCATGAAAGAGATGGAAGGGCTGCTGTGACAGCTTTGGATGCTAGATCAGGCTTCTGTTCACATCAGTGGTTCATGGAGAAAGAGGCTCTTACGCAGCTTAAGTGGAAGAGTTGCTTTCATTGTCAGGGTATTTTTAATTTCATTTCAAGGAATATCTTAAAGTTTAGCCTTGTTCAGAATTTACTGCATATAAAAGAGAGGGTATTTCATTCAACATAAATTGGTTATTGAAGCAGTGCTGCTAATAGCATCCATCCCTTTTCATACCACCATTTTCATCAGATTTCTTCCCCTACTCCAATTCCTTGGCAACTTGTGATCAAGGGGAACTTTTTTATTTGTTTTGGCTCTCTTATTGTGTGCTGTGGGCACTGGAGTAGAGATTTCTGGAAAAACCAGTTTATTTCACCCCCATCTTGCCTTTCATGTTTGTTATTTTTAATATTTTCTTGTAAATATTTTGTAATATTGTAGTGAAATGGATCACAATGTCATTTCCTAATACAAAGTGATATATGTGGGAAGAAAATGTACAATTCTTTGATTAAAATTCCCACTGATCTAAACTTTGAGTGTTCCATGGAATAAATAAATAAATGTTCTACACCAAAAGAAAAAAAAAAGAGGTGGCAAGAATACACAGAATTATACAAAAGAGATCTTCATGACCTGGATAACCATAATGGGATGATCATTCACCTAGAACCAAACAGCATGGAATGTGAAGTCAAGTGAGCCTTAGGAAGTATCACTTTGAACAAAGCTAGTGGAGGTGATGGAATTCCAATTGAGCTATTTCAGCTCCTAAAAGATAATGCTGTGAAAGTGCTGCACTCAACATGCCAGCAAATTTGGAAAACAGCAGTGGCCACAGGACTGGAAAAAGTCAGTTTTCATTCAAAACCCAAAGAAAGGCAATTCCAAAGAATATTCAAACTACCACACAATTGCACTCATCTCACAAGCAAGCAAAGTAATTCTCCACGCCAGGCTTCAATGGTATGAGAACCATGAGCCTCTGGATGTTCAAGCTGGATTTAGAAAAGGCAGAGGAACCAGAGATCATATTGCCAACATCCACTGGATCATCAAAAAAGCAAGAGAGTTATAGAAAAACATCTACTTTACTGGCTATGCCAAAGCCTTTGACTGTGTGGATCACAACAAACTGGAAAATTCTTCAACAGATGGGAATCTGAGGCTACCTGTCCTGCATCCTGAGAAATCTGTATGCAGATTAATAAGCAACAGTTAGAAGTGAACATGGAACAGCAGACTGATTTCAAATCGGGAAAGGAGTACATCAATGATGTATATTGTCACCCTGCTTCAGTTCAGTTTAGTTCAGTTCAGTCGCTCAGTCGTGTCCGACTCTTTGCGACTCCATGAATCGCAGCACACCAGGCCTCCCTGTCCATCACCAACTCCTGTAGTTCATTCAGACTCATGTCCATCGAGTCAGTGATGCCATCCAGCCATTTCATCCTCTGTTGTCCCCTTTTCCTCCTGCCCTCAATCCCTCCCAGCATCAGAGTCTTTTCCAATGAGTCAACTCTTTACATCAGGTGGCCAAAATATTCTAGTTTCAGCTTTAGCATCATTCCTTCCAAAGAACACCCAAGGCTGATCTCCTTCAGAATGGACTGGTTGGATCTCCTTGCAGTCCAAGGGACTCTCAAGAGTCTTCTCCAACACCACAGTTCAAAAGCATCAATTCTTCAGTGCTCAGCTTTCTTCACAGTCCAACTCTCACATCCATACATGACTACTGGAAAAACCATAGTCTTGATTAGATGGACCTTTGTTGACAAAGTAATGTTTCTGCTTTTCAATATGCTATCTAGGTTGGTCATAACTTCCTTCCAAGGAGTAAGGATATTTTAATTTTATTGCTGCAATCACCATCTGCAGTGATTTTGGAGCCCCCCCCAAATAAAACCTGACACTCTTTTCACTGTTTCCCCATCTATTTCCCATGAAGTGATGGGACCAGATGCCATGATCTTCGTTTTCTGAATGTTGAGCTTTAAGCCAACTTTTTCACTCTCCTCTTTCACTTTCATCAAGAGGCTCTTTAGTTCCTCTTCACTTTCTGCCATAAGGTTGGTGTCATCTGCATATCTGAGGTTATTATTTTTTTTCCCAGCAATCTTGATTCCAGTGTGTGCTTCTTCTAGCCCAGCATTTCTCATGATGTACTCTGCATAGAAGTTAAATAAGTAGGGTGACAATATACAGCCTTGATGTACTCCTTTTCCTATTTGGAACCAGTCTGTTGTTCCATGTGCAGTTCTGTTGCCTCCTGACCTGTATATAGGTTTCTCAAGAGGCAGGTTAGGTGGTCTGGTATTCCCATCTCTTTCAGAATTTTCCAGTTTATTGTGATCCACACAGTCAAAGGTCACCCTGCTTATTTAACTTATAAAGAGTACATCCAGTGAAATGCTAAGCTGGATGAAGCACAAGCTGGAATCAAGATTGCTGGGAGAAATATCAATAACCTCAAATAAGCAGATGATACAAACCTTATGGCAGAAAATGAAGAGGAACTAAAAAGCCTCTTAATGAAAGTAAAAGAGGAGAGTCAAAAAGTTGGCTTAAAGCTCAACATTCAGAAAACTAAGATCATGGAATCTGGTCCCATCACTTCATGACAAATAGATGGGGAAACAGTGGAAACAGTGTCAGACTTTATTTTGGGAGGCTCCCAAATTACTGCAGATGGTGACTGCAGCCATGAAATTAAGACACTTGCTCCTTGGAAGAAGAACTTATGACCAACCTAGGCAGCATATTAAAAAGCAGAGGCATTCCTCTACCAACAAGTCTGTCTAGTCAAAGCTATGGTTTTTCCAGCAGTCATGTTTGGATGTGAGAGTTGGACTATAAATAAAGCTGAGAACCAAATAATTGATGCTTTTGAACTCTGGTGTTGGAGAAGACTCTTGAGAGTCCTGAATATTCATTGGAAGAACTGATGCTGAAGCTAACTCCAATACACTGGCCACTTGATAGGAAGAGATGACTCAATGGAAAAGACCCTAATGATGAGAAAGACTGAAAGTCAGAGGTGAAGGGGATGGCAGAGAGTGAAATGGTTGGATGCCATCACCGAAACCATAGAAATGAGACTGAGTAAGTGCTGGGAGCTTGTGATGCACAGGGAAGCCTGGTGTGCTGCAGTCTATGGGGTCACAGGAGTCAGCCACAACCGAGCGACTGAACTGAACTAAAATATCTGGCAGAATGAAATAGAACTGCATAGGAAAGAAAAATTAACAGATTAATAAAATCATCCTTCAAAAGTAAATTAGATGTTTAATAGATGTAGACATTGAACAATTCTACATTGATTTCCATTGATTAAGCATGACCCTGTTCACCCCCAGTCTCCTCAGGAGTAACCATAGACTCTTTACAGAGTATATGCCATAACCATTTCACCTTCATCTCCACCAGCCAAACCTTTTACAGACCCATGAAGTCACTCTTCAGCAAGGGACAATAATAAGCATATCTTTGACATATTTACCACTGAGGTGCAGTGATAGAGCATGTTAATTCATAAAAGAAATATTGATGTGTGTTTGGCATTTTATTTTGGTAGGTGAATTCTTTGATTCTCAAATGTGAAAGCAAAGAAATTTGCATTGTTTCAGCCAAGCCTCTGTAATTTGTCTACCCTTTCTTTAAAGCCAGATCTAAAGAATTTTTTTTTTTTTTTAATAAAATTGACCAGTCTAGTATGGAGATTTCCTCCTCTGGTTTTAGTGATGTGATTGTCTCTTCATTTATATCCTATATAAATCATTATTTTACTCTTGGCTTTACAAAATTAATGCATTACCCTAAAGTTATCTGTGATTCCCCCGTTTTTTAAAAAATAATGCATAAGAAAAAATATCCAGGATAAAACTACATTCAGAAATACTGTACATGTCTCTTGGACATAAGACAGTGACGGTTACTTTGGAATAGTGAGCAGAAGAGATAGAAATGAGCCCTAGAAGAGCTAGTTAAAATTAGATGTGTTCATATGCTAAAATAATATCTAGTCTCAGAAAAACAAAAACACTTCTTTTTTGATGCTATTTAGGAAATGGATCCTTGAATTTCATTACTTTGCACCTCAGCTCTTAACTCTTCTGCCAATCTTTCTTTAATGACAGCAAATCTCTCCAGCATAATAAGGCTTACATGGGAGGAAGAAGACCATCAGCTAAGCAGGTACAGTGCTCTATAACAAGTAGTAGGGTTTTAAAACAGCTCATTAAAAAGAACTCCT
Organism: Oryx dammah; assembly: GCF_014754425.2. Lineage (NCBI taxonomy): Eukaryota > Metazoa > Chordata > Mammalia > Artiodactyla > Bovidae > Oryx > Oryx dammah. The sequence continues at coordinate 58,379,959 of NW_024070211.1, forward strand.
AACCACCTGCTGAAATTATGCTAAATCTGTTTTAAAGGTGCATATGAAGAGATTGAAACACAAAGATATTTAATCTTGTTCAAGGCAGATAAAAGTAGTTTAACAAGGTTTTGGTTGCTAGTTGAAAGCATCAAGGGAAACACACATATTTAATTGTGCAGCAATTAGTTGATGAGCTCTTATGGTGACAGCATTCTAACAACCCTGCAACTTTAACTCACTCATTTAATGTTTTTGACATTGTATTTTACAGTTTTATGTGTTTATTTTTAACTACCTATGGCAGATATAGATGACTTTATCAGTTTTGTCTTTTAAGCTTCTGAATAACTTTATAAGTGATTGGTATAATAACTTTACTTATATTTTCCTTTACCAATGATAATTTTTCTTTCTTAATTTTCATATTTCTATTGATGGCCTTTTCTTTTCTGATAAGTACCCGTAACATTTGGTTAAGTCCCTTTAACATTTTTTAAAAGCTAGTTTAGTATTGTTAAACTCTTTTAGCTTTAGCTTGTCTATAAAATTCTTTATCTCTCCTTCAGTTCTGAACGATAAACTTGTTGGGTAGAGTATACTTTCTTGAATGTTCGGTTTTTGCTTTCATCACTTTGAATATGTCTTGCCACTCTGACATTTATTATTTATGATGAAAAGTTATATTCTTATGGAAGGTTTATGTGTGTGTGTATGTATTTAACATAGCCAGTGTATATGTGTGTATGTGTATTTAATGTGCATATGTGTACATGTATGCATATGTGTTTAACATAACCAGTGGCTTTCTTTCCTGCATTTGATTTCCCTTTTATCTTTAAGTTTTGTCATTTTAATTTTGATATGTTTAGCATAGATTTCTTTGGTTTCATCTTGTTTGGGACTCTGTGCTTCCTGGACCTGGATGCCAGTTTTCTTCCCTAGATTAGGGTAGCTTTCAGCTATTGTTTCTTCAAATAAGTTCTGTGCCCTTTTCTCCTTTTCTTCTCCTTCTAGAACCCCTATAATGCAAATGGTAGTACACTAGATATTGCCCTATGCTGCTGCTAAGTCGCTTCAGTCGTGTCCAACTCTGTGAGACACTATAGACAGCAGCCCACCAGGCTCCCCCATCCCTGGAATTCTCTAGCCAAGAACACTAGATTGGGTTGCCATTTCCTTCTCCAATGCATGAAAGTGAAAAGTGAATGTGAAAAGTGAAAGTGAAGTCGCTCAGTTGTGTCCGACTCTTAGCAACCCCATGGACTGCAGCTTACCAGGCTCCTCTGCCCATGGGAGTTTCCAGGCAAGAGTACTGGAGTGGGGTGCCATTGCCTTCTCTGAGATATTGCCCTATAGGCCTCCTATTTAAATTTAAAACATATCCTCATTTTAAATTTTTTCTATGTGTTCATTTTGGTGATTTCTATTACTTTGTCCTCAAGTTCACTGATTTGTTTTTCTGTATAATGTAATCTATTTTTGATCCTACTAGTGCATTTTTAATTTCAGTTACTATATTTTTACTTCTGCTTGGTTCTTCTTCATATTTTCTAACTCTGTTAAATTTCTTGCAATGTTCATCCATTCTTTTCCCAAGTTTAGTGAGAGTCTTTATAATCATGTCTTGAAATCTTTATTGTGTAGATTGCTTATCTCTATTTCATTTAGTTCTTTTTCTGAGGTTATGTTTGATTTTTGTTTGAAATGTTTTCGTCTGTTTCCTCACGTTCCCCAATTTGTTTATTCCAATGTGTTAGGTAGGTCAGTTACATTTCCCAGTCTTGGAGAAGTGGACTTATGTAGAAGCTGTTCTATGGCACCTGGTAATACCTCCTCTCTGACTAGGAGAACTACATGCTCTAGGAGTGCCGCCTCTGTGTGCTGTGTTAGTCTTCTGCTCTGGTGGGACTGACTGCTGAGGGCACACTAGTAGGTGGGGCTAGTCTTTGGGCAAGTTGTCTGTGAGGTTGTGGTGGCTTCATGTGGTGGCTGCAGGCCAGCTAGATGGCAATGTAGACTTCCTGAATGGCTGTCTGTGTGGGTCTCTTTTTGTGAGGGGAGGAGTCTTGGGGTTGGTGCTGTCCAGCTAGAGGACGGGACTGAGTCCCAGTATTGGTGTGTTGTACAACTCAAGGGGAACTGGGGTTGGTGCTGACCCACTGAATGGAGGGGCCAGATTCTTCCTTGCACTGTCTGCATGTCTACGGGATTTTAGGGTAGGTGCTAAAGTGTTGGTGAATAGGCACTAATGGGCTCTAATGGGCTAGAGGGAGGATTAAATAATAGTAATTGCCAGCATCATTGCTATTGCAGTAGAATAGGCTTCAAAAAGTAACAGCTGCCAGCATCTATATCCCTGGTAGAGTCTTAGTTGTTTGCTTTCTCTTAAGGGGGTTCTCCAAGATCCACAAGCAGGCCTGACTTAAGCTCCTTTCACTGTTATCTCTGCTCTAGGACTCAGAATATGTGAGATTTTTCAGGTACATTTTGAGTGGGAAGTCTCTTTTTCCTACAATCTTTTACCTCTCTTGAATATAAGCTCCACTGGTTCAAAGTCAGACTTCTTAGGGGCTCATCTTCCAAGTGTAGGACCCCTAGACTGAGGAGCTCAATGTTGGACTCAATTCCTTTACTCCATGGAGATAACCTCTATAATTGTGATTATCTTTCCTGTTTGGGCTTTGCTAACTCAGGAATGTCAGTCCTGACTATACCATGCTCTGCTCTTCCTACCCATTTTGTGGCTTCTTCTTTTTGTCTCTGTTTTGTAAAATCTTTCCTGCTAGTCTTCAGGTTATTCTCAAAAATAGCATCTCTGTAAGTAGTTAATTTTGATACATCTTTGGGAGGATTTGAGTTCAAGGTCTTTCTATGTTACCATCTTGGCTATCTTCTAAAAAATCTTAATAAGCAGGTATTATCCTCCCATGCTTACAAAAATGCTATAACCCTACGATTAAAAAAATGTTATTGATTTATTAATTAAAATCATTATTTTTAGATGTCATAAAATCATGTATCCAGTAATTTTATGCCTGTTAGTTTATAGTTTTGGACCTCAGTTTCCTTAATAATGAAAGTTAGGCTTTGGAACAGCTTGAAATTCCTCCAATCAGTCAAACACTATTTACATTTCTGTACTGGACAGTATATGATTTTATATTTTCTATAAAGGATTTTTCTGAATAATATAATAAAGCAGGGGAAGGAGGATAGACATAACATCACAGACCCCTAATAAGCACAAAACAGTGAGCTGTGTGCATAAAAATTGACTTCTGCAAAACTCTGCAAAGCCAGTATTGTAGTGTTCATTTAGTGGAGGAGAAATAGCAAGAAAATATTGTTGGGTCAGAATTTTAAAAGCTATGTTACAAAGCAGAAGAAAATTACTGGAATAATAGAGGTAGACAGGGACTTTTTAGATAACAGAAGACTGAGCAACCAACTCCTTTTCAGAAGTCTTTTTAAAATATTAGTGAATCTACCAAAGTCTAGGCTATAAACATCAGAACTTTACAAAGTTCCTTCTTGAAAATGAAATGGCTAAAAATGTATCACAGTAATAGAGATTTTTAAAAAAATGATTCTCATTGTAGATATCTTTGTTCATTCAGTTCCAAACTTGGAATGCATCCTTGGAACTTGAAATATCATTATGCAGTCATGGCCTTCTATAGTAGAACTTACTTGAATTACTCTTATTGATAGGCCATTCAATATTGAATGTTAGTCCTCAAGGTTTCCAACATGTCTGTTTTGGCCCTAATTTCTTTGCTTCAAAACTAATGATGTCCTCATTTCCACATTGACTTCATCATTTTCATACTCTACCTAATTTTTGCCAGGTAGGAAATATCTGTTTCCTGGTACCAATCCTCCTACTAATTTGGAAGGAATCTCCATTCATTACTTGCTTCAAGTTTATTAAACTTGATAACATTTTCTCACATATGAGATTTAACTGCTATTTTTAAAAGGAAACTTAAGTGATATGATCAGTAAAATATTAAAGACATTATTTGAAGCTGGAAAATGTCACCATCCAATAATTTTCACCAAGTATAGTATTATAAAATATAGTCAATTCTATAGTCTAATAGTGAGCTTTAAATGGCCTTAGTCATAAAATGAAATGTAAATAATAGACGTTTAAAACTCTTTGAGGAAAAAAAAAATGCCCTCATGCCTTTTGGTTCTATGAGCTGGAGAGAGTGTTTTGAGAGGCATTTATTTTGATAAATAAAACAATAGTTATTTATAGTAGATGTTTCCAGTATATTGGTGTTATTCAGTCATGTTCTATTCTCTGTGACCTCATGGATGGTAGTTCACCAGGCTCCTCTGTCCCTGGAATTCTCCAAACAAGAATATTGGAGTCGGTAGCCATTTCCTTCTCCAGGGATTGAGCCCAGGTCTCCCTCACTGCAAGCAGATTCTTTACCAACTGAACCACCAGGGAAGCCCAAAATGTGCTTAGAAGAAATTTTCAGTTCAGCTCAGTTGCTCAGTCATGTCCAACTCTTTGCTACCCCATGAATTGCAGCACGCCAGGCCTCCCTGCCCATCACCAACTCCCAGAGTTCACTCAGACTCACGTCCATTGAGTCAGTGATGCCATCCAGCCATCTCATCCTCTGTCATCCCCTTCTCCTCCTGCCCCCAATCCCTTCCAGCATCACTTCATGGGAAGTAGATGGGGAAACAGTGGAAACAGTGTCAAACTTTATTTTTGGGGGCTCCAAAATCACTGCAGATGGTGACTGCAGCCATGAAATTAAAGGACGCTTACTCCTTGGAAGAAAAGTTACAACCAACCTAGATAGCATATTGAAAAGCAGAGACATTACTTTGTCAACAAAGGTCCATCTAGTCAAAGCTATGCTTTTTCCAGTGGTCATGTATGGATGAGAGAGTTGGACTGTGAAGAAAGCTGAGTGCCAAAGAACTGATGCTTTTGAACTGTGGTGTTGGAGAAGACTCTTGAGAGTCCCTTGGACTGCAAGGAGATCCAACCAGTCCATTCTGAAGGAGATCAACCCTGGAATTTCTTTGGAGGGAATGATGCTAAAGCTGAAACTCCAGTACTTTGGCCACCTCATGCGAAGTGTTGACTCATTGGAAAAGACTCTGATGCTGGGAGGGATTGGGGGCAGGAGGAGAAGGGGACAACAGAAGAAACTTTAGAAGGAACTAATTCTATCTTACTTCCTATAGAAAGAAGATTACCTCTCAGAATTAAACCACAAAATAATTGCTTGATTTTGGAATTTGAGGGTATGTGAGGAGACAGTGAGGAGATAAATATTGACAAAGGCACAGAAAGACTTAAGGATCTGGCAAGTGACTAGAAAGTGCCAGAGAGTTATGAAGTTGCTTGCATGTTGGTGAAACACTGGAGAATCAATTCATGTATTCATTAATTCAAGTTTATATTAATTAGCTGCTCCTCATTATTGGGGACTTCTTCACAATTATGTATAGTATTGGTGGGTGAAAACTACTCCCCATATCTTTCAATAGAAGCAGACCCTTCTTGGCTTGAGCAAACAGGCTCATCATATTGGGGTTTTGATGGTCAGTAAAAAAAAAAAAAAAAAAAAAAGAAAAACAAAGATAATGAGGTATTTGTGATTCACAGATACTGTCATTCTCAAATATTACTTTCAGCTAGGTAGTAAAATACAAGTGATGATATCCTGGTTAGACATACTGGCATACTGGTTACTGGAAATGCAATCAGGAGAATCCCCCCGCCAAAAAAAATTCTAAACAGTTTCTCAAAGAATGATTGGATGATTGCTTTACAGATGCACCCATGGCAGAATTATAACTCAGCAATGGCGATTCACCATTCCAACAAAAGCCAGAATCAAGATTGCTGGGCAAAATATCAATAACTTCAGATATGCAGATAACATCACCTTTATGGCAGAAGTCAAAAGAGTAACTAAAAAGCCTCTTGATGAAAGTGAAAGAGCAGAGTGAAAAAGCTGGCTTCCATCACTTCATGGCAATTAGATGGGGACACAATGGAAACAGTGACAGAATTTCTTTTCTTAGGCTCCAAAATCACTGCAGGTGGTGACTACAGCCATGAAATTAAAACACACTTGCTCCTTGGAAAGAAAGCCATGGCAAACCTAGACAGCATATTCTTTGTTGACAAAGATTCATATAGTCAAAGCTATGGTTCTTCCAATATGCATTTATGGATGTAAGCGTTGGACCATAAAGAAAGCTAAGGGCTGAAGAATTGATGCTTTTGAACTGTGGTGTTGGAGAAGACTCTTGAGAGTCCCTTGGACTACCCACGGACTATAAGGAGATCAAACTAATCAATCCTAAATGAGATCAATGCTGAATATTCATTGGAAGGACTGATGCTGAAGCTGAAGCTCCAATACTTTGGTCACCTGATGTGAAGAGCCGCCTCATTAGAAAAGATGCTGATGCTGGGAAAGATTGAAAGCAAGAAAAGAAGGGGTCAACAGAGGATGAGCTAGTTGGATGGCATCACCGACTCGATGAACATGAGTTTGAGCAGGCTCTGGGAGTTGGTGATGGACAGGGAAGCTTCTCATGCTACAGTCCATGGGGTCACAAGGAATCAGACATGACTAAGCAACTGAACTCAACTATGTATATAATGTCTGTTAATTATTGAGTGTGTAAGAGTAATTGTGATAATTAATATGTGGTTTTATTCATGTTCTTATTAAAAGATGCATAGAAAGCAAAGTTTGTAGTACATTTGCATAGCCAAATGAAGTTCCATGGAAATGGACCTACTGTGGGTCTAAAGTACACTGATTGCTTAGTGAAATAAATGTGAGGATACCCAGATGAGGAGAAAATTATAAGTGAAGAGATGGAAGTAACATGGAATATAGTACATGGAGCACAGAGGTTCACTGAGAATGTCTGAGACACACAGAGATTATATATAGAGAGAAATATGAAAGATAGATAGATAAATAGCCAGATGGTGATAGATAGAGATAGATAGGGTAGAGATAGATAGATAGATAGATAGATAGATAGATAGATAGATAGATAGATAAAGATAGATAAAATATGAGTTGTACCATAGTGAAATGACTAAGGAATACAGAATAGATTTTGTAGGTTTTCATTATTCAAATACTGATTCAGAACATGCTGGTGCATTATCAGGTCTCAGAGGAATCATAAACCTTTACTTGCTAAGAACAGTTAACATACTGATATTTTTGACAATTCACTTAAAAAGTGAGAGAATTATGACCAAAGGGGAGGAATTTTTCAGATAATACTACCTAATTACTGTTGAAATTATGCAGAGGAAATAAAAAAGAATAAATCAATGAGATATTTGAATGCAAAATTGACTTTGGACAGAGAGATTGGTAGCTTAGAGGTGTGGACATGGGAACACTACTATTTATTATTAAAAAACCACTCTGCTTTGTTTGAATATCAAAGGAATATCTATCATTGCTAAAAAGGCAAAAGAAATAAAGAAATGAATATATAAACACATTTTCCCATAGTAATATAACTCTCAGCAATGTGTACTTAGATAGTTTCTTTGATAAAGATTTATATTCAGTTATAAAATATAGTCCATAAACCTGAATATTCCCATAGAAGAGGGTCTACTTCTGTTCACCATCCCTGATGTGTTACAAAAAAAAAAAAAAGGGGGGGGGGCAACCACAACTTTGGTTTATAGCAATACCACATTCAGTCAGCATTTATAATGAAAGCATAAAAAATGCATTTTCTTTAGTATACAAAAATTTCCCACTGTAACCATGAAGAGCATTATGTTAGGATATTCTTGGTAAGAAAATATCCAGACTTCATGGTTTTATATTGCTTCTTAGGAACTGCATGATATACTTGTCACTATTTCTAAGTCCTTGAAAACTCTTTTCCTTTCAAATGCTTCTATTTCCACAACATGATATTAGTGATTATCTATACACACACACATACACACACACACAGATCTGTTTTAAATGAAAAATTAAACCTTGGTCCTTAAAATCATAGAGGGACCTTTGTATCATACAATTATGGATATGGCTTCACAAACTGTGTACCAGTGATATGTGAGATCTTTAGTAATCCAGTGAATCAATGCTGCTGCCAAGACATTTCAGCCGTGTCCGACTCTGTGCAACCCCATAGATGGCAGCCCACCAGACTCCCCCGTCCCTGGGATTCTCCAGGCAAGAACACTGGAGTGGGTGGCCATTTCCTTCTCCAATGCATGAAAGTGAAAAGTGAAAGTGAAGTTGCTCAGTCGTGTCCGACTCTTAGTGACCCCATGGACTGCAGCCTACCAGGCTCCTCCGTCCATGGGATTTTCCAGACAAGAGTACTGGAGTGGGGTGCCATTGCCTTCTCTGAATGAATCAATAAGTATGTCAAAAAAATCCTTAAGTGCATGCCTGAGTGTGCAATGCATTGTACCAAATGCCTCACCTTTGACCAGATTCGATTGATGATAGACTGCAAAGAACATTTCCAAGCTGAAAATTCAATAAAATTTATTGGAGAAGAATCATTATACAATCACCCAATAATTAATCCTTTCTACCCTTTCCAAATGCCACCTCCTTTGTGCTGGTGTCATAAACCTGCCTTAATCCCAGTTCAGCCCTAAATGCAAAACTTCTTAAATGCAAATTTGGTGAGACCCTTGCTCAATCATCTAGTATTCTTAATTGTGTGAATCTGGTTAGCTGATACAGAAAATAATTGAATATAAGCACATTGTACTTCCTTGGTGGCTCAGTGGTACACATTCTGTTTGCCAGTGCAGGAGACACAAGTTTGATCCCTTGGTCAGGAAGATCCCTCGAAGAAGGAAATGGCAACTCATTTCAGTGTTCTTACCTGGGAAATCCCACGGACAGAGAAGTCTGGCAGGCTACAGGCCATGGGGTTGCAATAGCGTCAGACACAACTTATTGACTAAACAACAGCTGTATACATTACAAAATAAATGGAGAAATTTGAAGAAGATAGGTAGAAAAATGGGTGGAATCCAAAACTACTCTGTTGGACAAGATGTAGGCAATGTCATATACTTGCTTAAGAATGGTATGGAGATGGATATTATTAATTTGTACATATATACTCTGCTGCTGCTGCTGCTAAGTCGCTTCAGTGGTGTCCAACTCTTTGTGACCCCATGGACTGCAGCCTACCAGGCTCCTCTGTCCATGGGATTTTCCAGGCAAGAGTACTGGAGTGGGTTGCCATTGCCTTCTCTGACATATATACTCTAATCTCCCGCTACATATTCAATAGAACCAAGGGAAGGGAATGAACCATTTTCAGACCGGCCTTCTGAGCTACAATCCAGTTCCAGAGGAAACAGACTTCTTGACTTGTCTCTCAGTGTGGAATAAATCTCCTTTGTCAGTGGGTGAAATTTTTTTATCTATAGCTAAGTAGAGACAGCTATCCTTTTGGGGTTGCCCAGGGTATCTGGAGCAGAAGTGGTTTTAGTGGAATCTTCACAAAGGCACTGAGATCCAAGAATTCCAAGATGATGTCCCAAGGGCAGTAAGTCACATGCCTGTGAATGAAGTTTATAAAGCACCTCCAAGAATAAACTACAACTCAGCCTGAATTTGTTAACTACAACAGGCTGGTTCCAAATAGGAAAAGGAGTACATCAAGGCTGTATACTGTCACCCTGCCTATTTAAGTTATATGCAGAGTACATCATGAGAAATGCTGTGCTGGAAGAAGCACACGCTGGAATCAAGATTGCTGGGAGAAATATCAATAACTTCAGATATGCAGATGACACCAACCTTATGGCAGAAAGTGAAGAGAAACTAAAAGCCTCTTGATGAAAGTGAAAGAGGAGAGTGAAAAAGTTGGCTTAAAGCTCAACATTCAGAAAACGAAGATCATGGCATCTGGTCCCATCACTTCATGGGAAATAGATGGGGAAACAGTGGAAACAGTGTCAGATTTTTTTTTTTTTTGAGCTCCCAAATCACTGCAGATGGTGATTGCAGCCATGAAATTAAAAGATGCTTACTCTTTCGAAGGAAAGTTATGATCAACCTAGACAGCATATTCAGAAGCAGAGACATTGCTTTGCCAACAAAGGTCCATCTAGTCAAAGCTATGGTCTTTCCAGTGCTCATGTATGGATGTGAGAGTTGGACTATAAAGAAAGCTGAGCACCAAAGAATTGATGCTTTTAACTGTGGTGTTGGAGAAGACTCTTGAGAGTCCCTTGGACTGCAAGGAGATCCAATCAGTCCATTCTAAAGGAGATCTGCCCTGGGTGTTCATAGGAAGGACTGATGCTGAAGCTGAAACTCCAATACTTTGGCCACCTGATGGGAAGAGTTGACTCATTGGAAAAGACTCTGATGCTGGGAGGGATTGGGGGCAGGAGGAGAAGAGGACAACAGAGGATGAGATGGCTAGATGGCATCACTGACTCGATGGACATGAGTCTGAATGAACTCTGGGAGCTGGTGATGGAATCTCCTGCTGTGATTCATGGGGTCAGAAAAAGTCAGACACGACTTGGCGACTGAACTGAACTGAACTGAGGATTGCAATATTTATCAGAAGCCCCATCAGACTCTGCAAAGGATTCTTCTCAGCGGCATGTGCCCCTGGATCTCTACAGAGGAAAGACACTTAGAAAAACTGCCCCACGCCACATGGATTCCTGAAGAAGCCAGAGGTACTGCATCTTATGCTGTGCATGTGTTAGATTAGTTGCTTGTGTCTCTAGTCACCTCTGAATTAGGGAACCAATAATAAGATAAAGAACCTTTTGCCTGTTCTCTGTACATAGCCATCTACACTGTTATATTAGCCCCAAGAGAAACAGATCCAAGTCTGTATCAGCTCACCATGCCCTTGTTCTTGAACCACCATTGTTGTCATTCAGTCACTCAGTCCTGTCCAACTCTTTGCAGTTCCATGCACTGTAGCACACCAGGCATCCCCGTGTTCAGACATATTCAGGATTGATTTCCTTTAGGATGGACTGGTTGGATCTCCTTGTAGCCCAAGGGACTCTCAAGAGTCTTCTTCAACACCACAGTTCAAAAGCATCAATTCTTCAGTGCTCAGCTTTCTTTATGGTCCAACTCTCATGTCCATACATGACTACTGGAAAAACCATAGCTTTGGCTAGACTGAACTTGGTTGGCAAAGCAATGTCTCTGCTTTTTATTATGCTGTCTAGATTTGTCATAGCTTTTCTTCAAAGGAGGAAGCATCTTTTAATTTTATGGCTGCAGTCATCATCTGCAGTAATTTTGGAGCCCAAGAAAAGAAAATTTCACTGTTTCCATTGTTTCCCCATCTATTGCATGAGACAGCATGACATGATCTTAGTTTTTTGACTGTTGAGTTTTAAACCAACTGTTTCACTCTCCTGTTTCACTTTAATCAAGAGGCTCTTTAGTTTTTTTTTTTTTTTTTTTTCCCTTGCTTCTTTAAGGGTGGTGTCATCTGTATACATCTGAGGTTATTGATATTTCTCCCAGCAATCTTAATTCCAGCTTGTGCTTCACCCAATTAGGCATTTCGCATGATGTACTCTGTATATATGGAGAAGGAAATGGCAACCCACTCCAGTATTCTTACCTAGAGAATCCTGTGGACAGAGGAGCCTGGTGGGCTGCTGTCCATAGGATCGCACAGAGTTGGACATGACTGAAGCGACTTAGCATGAATGCATGCGTTGGAGAAGGAAATGGCAACCCACTCCAGTATTCTTGCCTGGAGAATCCCAGGGACAGAAGAGCTTGGTGGGCTGCCGTTTATGTGGTCTCACAGAGTCGGACACGACTGAAGCGACATAGCAGCAGCAGCAACAGCAGTATTCTGCATATAAGTTAAATTAGCAGGGTGACAATATACTGCCTTGAAATACTCCTTTCCCAGTTTGGAACCATTATATACAAAGTATCTCTCTTTTCCTTAACTCATCACATGAGCGATTCAATGCACAGAGAAAGAAATGTCATAAAGAGACTTAAAAATCTTGCTCTGGTTCACATAACTCTGTGATTCCAGGGTTGAAATTAGAGTAAATCTTAACCTAAACTCAAAGTCTAGAGTGGATACAATCTGTATCCCTGTACTGATGTTAATTTTTCTCAAGTTAAGTGTTAACTTTTTTATTGCACTAAATGTACTGAAAAATTCACACTCTGACTTCTGATAAATTGTTTCTCAACTTCTTCTGTGCATTGTCCAACCACTGCCTTGAGGACACTGCATTCAACCAAATGATTAATACATAGTAGGGAGCTCAAAACGTGTCTCTTGAATAAATATATATGCATACAATTTAGGTCATCCTTCGGATGATTGACCTACAAGGTTGTGTGTGTGTGTTGGTTGCTTAGTCGTGTCCAACTTTTTGCAATCCCATATACTGTAACCTACAAGGTTAAAGCTGTGTTATTCCAGACTAAGATGACTAGAGAAAATTCAAAATTATAATAGATGTGTCATTAGGAAAATAAAAGTCAAATAATCTATTTTTTCTTCTTTTTGGTTATTGTGTATTTACTGAATTTATTTGGCAGTATATTGAAGATAGTCAATACAGCTAATGATAGTATAAATGTAGCATGTAGAATCTTCTAAAGTCTGTTCTGAGGATTATATTTTAAGCTTTTTTTCTTTGTAACTATCAGTTTCTGAAGACTTCTTTATTTAGCTTAACTTGGTAGGATTTGAGATATGATATTTAAAAAAAAGAAAAATATATATACGTTCCAAAGGATCTTCAAATAGTATCCATTTTACCTTTAAGAAGATTTTCCTTCAATTTAAGGTATAAAAGTAGAAGAAAGAAAGTTATTTTATAATAGAAACACACAAGGAGTCTAAGTCTCTTTCAGCAGAGAAAGCTTTGTGGTTAGTGGAATGTATACAATTATAAACTTAATTGTTAAATCAAAACACATCCCAATCACACTAGCATGTCACTTTTAATGGGCAATACATTCCCTAAGAAGTCAAGTTCTCTGCTAACAATATTGAACCAAATCATCAAAATTCAAAGATGGGTCTATAAAATGCAAAATTCCTTCAGCCAAGTGCACAGTGGGCTGCAATGTGTAGATTAATGGGAACCCTGTCAAGTATTTTAATGTATGCCTCAATCGTTGAAACACATGTGATGATTAGTAAAGTATTTGGTCTGAGCAGTAAAAGATATAAAATAAATTAAAGTACTGACACCTTCTGAATTAATAAATCATTTGGTTAGACTGTATTGACAGATTTCTAGTACAGATGAAAAAGCCCTATAACTGCATGCATTTCCCCCCAGGCATGCTGAGAACCCACACTGGCCTCTTCCAATGGCATCTTTCTAAATGAGGCTCTCTGTGAAAGCACCAGTGTTGTCTCTGAAGAATCTCAGAATTCAAACACTCACCAGTTTGAATATAAACCTACATTTATAACTGGCATCTCTCATATTTCTTTTGAGTTCCATAAATGAGATTTCTTTTTCTTAAGTCTGTTTCAGAGCTACTCTCACCTCGAAAGCAATTTTCATTATTTTCTTTGAAGTATATCCCTCGAAACACTGAAGCTGAAAAATACACAGAACAGAAGCGATGGACTAAATAAATCTACTGTCACCTTGGTTAGTGGTATACATAATAGGAGATGGAGGAGGTGAAATGTTGGTTTTATTGAGGCAGATTCATCAGAGTGGTGAAGACAATGAAATTCAAAGGGTCAAAGAGATTCACCTTGTTCTTTCAGGTCAGATTTGGGACATGAAGCTGCTATGATAATTTGGTTAGTATTTAGTACTCAATACTGGCTTTGCCCAGTAGGAACACTCATGACTTGGAGGAGAGAGGAAAAAAATCTTAATTTTTAAATGGTGTCTTTTGGAGGCAGGGATATCCAGATGGAAAGGAACATTACTTTTATTGAGGGGTTAAATTATATGCATGGATTGTTTTCCAGGTTTCATTTCAAAGGTCTATTCAATCTGGCATGAGAAGTTGAAGCACATGTAGATATTTTGCACTGAACATAAACACAAACTCAAGGATATTGCTTTTTATCACCTTGAAGTTTGAAACCTGATAGTTATTTACAATAATAGTACAAAATGGAAATGTTATGGAAGGACAAAGAAATGGATGATATGTAAATTATATGTCATCCCATTGAATCCCAGTGGTCTGTGAAAACTGAGAAAATTTCTTTATAGAATCAGTACAAGAGGTTCATCTTGGACAGTGAAGATATTTCTGGACAATGATATTGAATAAACAAACTGCTCTCATGTGAGATAGAGGGTATTTATGTTAAGGAGAAGACACCCAGAGTGACAAGTAGAAAAATGTTTACATCATAACTTTTAAAAATTATTTAAAATTGGATGAATGTTTTCCCAATGATAAAAAGATGAGATATTGATCATGAGACACATTTTGCCTATACTATTTCTGTAACAGCTTTCATTTCATTTCAGTCACTCAGTCGTATCCGACTCTTTGCGACCCCATGAATCGCAGCACGCCAGGCCTCCCTGTCCATCACCAGCTCCCGGAGTTCACTCAGATTCACATCCATCGAGTCGGTGATGCCATCTAGCCATCTCATCCTCTGTCGTCCCCTTTCCTCCTGCCCCCAATCCCTCCCAGCATCAGAGTCTGTTCCAATGAGTCAACTCTTCGCATGATGTGGCCAAAGTACTAGAGTTTCAGCTTTAGAATCATTCCTTCCAAAGAACACCCAGGGCTGATCTCCTTTAGAATGGACTGGTTGGATCTCCTTGCAGTCCAAGGGACTCTCAAGAGTCTTCTCCAACACCACAATTCAAAAGCATCAATTCTTCAGCGCTCAGCCTTCTTCACAGTCCAACAGCTTTAAGAAAGTAAAAAAAAAAAAAAAAAAAAGGAAAATTAAAGCAATGAGTTCCCCATCAATAAAGATGTTCAAGTGTTGAATGACAGCTTTAGAAAGCTGTTGAGGTTTTTCTAACTTAGCAGTTTATATTCCTATGAAATATAAGTAGTCTGTTTCAAAAGGGAAAACTACTCACGGAACAGTCATATTTAGGGCAGTTAGAATCCACTATACTCATTGTGACTCTGACAATTTTTTTTTTTTTGCCAGAAAAAATTATCTTTTTGCAGAAGATATGTGAACACCTTGTCATATATTCAAACACCTTGTGAGATATGTAAAAACCTTGATTTTGACATGGAGTATGCAATATATGTTTACAAACTTTACTTTTCATTTAACAAATTTTAATAGATTATAGAAGTTGGAATAAAATTTTAGATGACCCAGAGCTTGGGTAAAAGAGATTTTGGATCTAAATAAGAAAGTTAACAACTGTCAAAACCATATCAAATAGTTTTTGAATGATTGAATAAGAAATAAATGATTACTGCAGAAAATGTTGGGAAATAGGAAAAGTATAATGCACACAAAAATTATTCATTTTACTCTGGATTATCAGCTACTTTTTTCCCAAAATATGTATTTTAGTTTGGAATTGTCTAGTTTCTATGTTGTTCGTGTACTGCTTTTTAATTTCGTTGTGTATACTGTCTTCCATATAATTAAGCATTACCGAAATGGGCATGTTTAAAATACATACAATAATTTGTCTCACATTTATGACACAATTCATTTAATCAGTCCACATTGTTGAAGATTTGACCTATTAACCACAATGTAACAAACTCTCTTTTCAAATGGTATTTTCTAAGCACAGCCAATTAAAACATCTGCTTCACTGAATATGCTTAGGTCTTTGACTGTATGGCTCACAACAAACTGTGAAAAATTCTTTAAGAAATGAGGATATCAGAGCATTTAACTTGTCTCCTGAGAAACCTATATGCAGGTCAAGAATCAACAGTTGGAACCAGACATGGAACAAAGGATTGGTTCAAAATTGGGAAAGGAGTATGTCAAGGCTGTATATTGTCACCTTGCTTTGTGAATGTCTATGCAGAGTACATCATGCAAAATGCTGGGCTGGATGGATCGCAAGTTGGAATCAAGATATGCAGATGATACAATCTTAAGGCAGAAAGTAAACAGGAACTAAAGAGCCTCTTGATGAGGGTGAAAAAGCTGGGTTAAAACTCAACATTAACAAATTCTAAGATCATGGCATCAAGGCCCACCATTTCACAGGAAAAAGATTGGGAAAAAGTGGAAACAATGAAAGATTTTGGGGGGCTGCAAAATCACTGTGGACAGTGACTACAGACATGAAATGAAAAGATGCTTGCTACTAGAAGTAAAGCTATGATAAACCTAGACAGCATACTAAAAACTAGAGACATTACTTTGCCATCAAAGTCCGTCTAGTCAAAGCTATGGTTTTTCCACTAGTAATGTACAGATGTGAGGGTTGGACCATAAAGAAGGCTGAACACTAAAGAATTGATGTTTTCAAACTATGGTGCTGGAGAAGACTCTTGAGAGTCCCTTGGACTTCAAGGAGATCAAACTAGTCAATCCTAAAATAAATCAAACCTGAATATTTATTTGAAGGACTGGTGCTGATGCTGAAGCTCCAATACTTTGATCACCTGATGTGAAGAGCCAACTCATTGGTAATGACCCTGAGGCTGGGAAAAATTGAGGATAGGAGGAGAGGGAGGTAGTAGAGGATGAGATGGCTGGATGACATTACCAATTCAATCGACATGTGTTTGCGCAATCTCCAGGAGACAGTGAAGGACAAGGAAGTCTGATGTGCTGCAGTCTATGGGGTCGCAAAGAGTTGAACACGACTTAGCAACTGAACAACAACAGTTAAAAATGGTTTTAGTTTATATAAAAATGTAGAAAAATAAATGACTACACTGTTATATATTTTTCAAGATATTGACATGACTAGGGACTAGGAATAAATTATCTTTCACAGAAGTAACAATTCTTAGGAACTGAGTGGCCATACATTCCAACTTATACAACTGCTGATCTTTGGTAACTGTGATTGTTAAAGTAGTGGCAACATTTTCCATTCATTGAAATGTATAAGTTTCAATACATTATATTGAATGTATAAATACAATTCAATGTGTATATACAATGTATATATACATTCAATACAGTGTATTGAATGTATACATTATATAATCAATTATATTAACAGTTAGCAGTGTAAATGCATTTCTTCTACATATTTAAATTTGTATACCTTGTACATATGCAAATTTAAAATTTTTGTATACATTGTAGCAACTTATTTAATAATAATATTCCTTAAAGAATTTTTCATAACAGTATAACCCAGTCTCATTCCTTTAATTTCTGTAGTATTCCTTCCCCAAAAGATGAACAAACTTTTATTAATACAGATGATAATAATTTCCTTATTATGATGCTAAAGGATAATTTTTTTAAATATATGACCATGAATTGAAAACATTTCAAAGACTTTCTTTAGTTCATCAGTTAAGTAAAACAGTAAGATGTTTGAACTGCTTCAAAGAATTAACACAGACACAGACACACACACACACACACACACATATACAAATACGATCTTGTGTTTGCATGTGCACACTCACTCAGTCTTGTCCTACTCTTTATGACCCACAGACAATGGCCTGCCCGGCTACTGTCCATGGGATTTTCCTGGCAAGAATACTGGAGTGGGTTGCCAGTTCCTTCTTCAGGAAAATGAACCTAAATAAATTTATAGATATGTACAAAATTACCAATATTTACAGATCAAATGGATTAAATTGATCTACATTTATATATAAATGAACCTACTATTAGTTTACTACAGAATTGTTCAAAAACTATGACAGGTAGAGATAACTTAGAGGGTGTGCTTGACAAGCCACCAGCTCTCTTTTTTGCCAATTTTAGAGTCTTACACAGTTTCTTCTGTCAATGGAATTTTAGATAGTATTCAGAATATTTGTCATTGCAAAGAACGCTGCAATAAACATTTGTCAGAATGTAACATTTCCTCATGCAGACATATGTTTTTAAGATAAATATCTAGAAACTGCTGAGTCAAAGATCCAGATTGACATTTTTTTCTCTTCCTTTAAGATGTATTCATTTATTTTTAGAACAGCTGCTGAACTGCATTTACAAGGGCTATTTCAATGTATTCTATCATGAACTATCTATAAGTGCACTGTTTTTCCTACATTTAAAAATATCAGGTTATTTTACATTTTTCTTTAATCAGGTCATTGTTTTGATTCTTACTGACTCAATTACTGATGAGACTGACATATTTTCATGTATCTATCAGTCAGTATTTCTTCTAAATTCAATTAACTATTCATATAACTTTTATTTTTTTATTATTTAAGTTTTATTCATATAAGAGAATACATTGCATGTTTTTATAATATTTATTACCTTAAAGGAGTTTTTTCTTTTTTTGTAGTTTGTCAATTATGTTTTTAAAAATGTTTCTTTAAGTTATATTTTTGCATTTTGTTAAATACATATATTTATGTTTATCATTTAAACGATCTCCAAGTATATAACCCTGAGTCACTGTGTACATTTACAACATTGTGTAACCATCATTATCTACATTCAAATTTTTCTTTTATTCTCAATAAAAATACTATCTATTAAAATTATAAGTTCCCATCTCTCTCTCCTCTAAACCTCTACACTACTTTCTGTCCTTGTGAATTTGTGTATCCTACATACCCCATTGAATGGTTTGCCATGGAGATGAACAGAGATCATTCTGTCATTTTTGAGACTGCATCCAAGTACTGCATTTCGGACTCTTTTGTTGACCATGATGGCTACTCCATTTCTTCTGAGGGATTCCTGCCCACAGTAGTAGATGTAATGGTCATCTGAGTTAAATTCACCTATTCCAGTCCATTTCAGTTCGCTGATTCCTAGAATGTCGACGTTCTCCCTTGCCATCTCTTGTTTGACCACTTCCAATTTGCCTTTATTCATGGACCTGACATTCCAGG
>NW_024070211.1:58398915-58733502 GCF_014754425.2 Oryx dammah
GCATCAGATCTTGCTTCTATCAACAGTCACATCCACCACTGGGTATTGTTTTTGCTTTGGCTCCATCTCTTTATTCTTTCTGGAGTTATTTCTCCACTGATCTAATGACCTGGGGAGTTCGTCTTTTGGTATCCTATCATTTTGCCTTTTCATACTATTCATGGGGTTCTCAAGTCAAGAATACTGAAGTGGCTTGCCATTCCTTTATCCAGTGACCACTATATCTGCTACTGCGGGCAGGAATCCCTCAGAAGAAATGGAGTAGCCATCATGGTCAACAAAGGAGTCAGAAATGCAGTACTTGGATGAAATCTCAAAAACGACAGAATGATCTCTGTTCATCTCCAAGGCAAACCATTCAATATCACAGTTATCCAAGTCTATGCCCCAACCAGTAACGCTAAGAAACTGAAGTTGAATGGTTTTATGAAGACCTATAAGACCTTTTAGAACTAACACCTAAAAAAGATGTCCTTTTCATTATAGGGGATTGGAATGCAAAAGTAGGAAGTCAAGAAACACCTGGAGTAACAGGCAAATTTGGCCTTGGAATGCGGAATGAATCAGGGCAAAGACTAAAAGACTTTTGCAAAGAAAATGCACTGGTCATAGCAAACACCCTCTTCCTACAACACAAGAGAAGACTCTACACATGGACATCACCAGATGGTCAACACCGAAATCAGATTGATTCTATTCTTTGCAGCCAAAGATGGAGAAGCTCTATACAGTAAACAAAAACAAGACCAGGAGCTGACTGTGGCTCAGATCATGAACTCCTTATTACCAAATTCAGCCTCAAATAAAAAAAATAGGGAAAACCACTAGATCATTTAGGTATGACCTCAATCAAATCCCTTATGATTATACAGTGGAAGTGAGAAATAGATCTAAGGGCTCAGATCTGATAGATAGAGTGCCTGATGAACTATGGAATGAGATTCGTGACATTTTACAGGAGACAGGGATCAAGTCCATCCCCATGGAAAAGAAATGCAAAAAAGCAAAATGGCTGTCTGGGGAGGCCTTACAACTATCTGTGAAAAGAAGAGAGGTGAAAAGCAAAGGAGAAGAGGAAAAATATAAGCATCTGAATGCAGAGTTCCAGAGAAGAGCAAGAAGAGATAAGAAAGCTTTCTTCAGCAATCAATGCAAAGAAATAGAGGAAAACAACAGAATGGGAAAGGCTAGAGATCTCTTCAAGAAAATTAGAGATACCAAGGGAACATTTCATGCAAAGATGGGCTCGATAAAGGACAGAAAAGGTCTGGACCTAACAGAAGCAGAAGATATTAAGAAGAGGTGACAAGAATACATGGAAGAACTGTACAAAAAAGATCTTCACGACCCAGATAATCATGATGATGTGATCACTAATCTAGAGAAAGACATCTTGGAAAGTGAAGTCAAGTGGGCTTTAGAAAGCATCACTACGAACAAAGCTAGTGGAGGTGATGGAATTCCAGTTGAGCTGCTTCAAATCCTGAAAGATGATGCTGTGAAAGTGCTGCACTCAATATGCCAGCAAATTTGGAAAACTCAGCAGTGGCCACAGAACTGGAAAAGGTCAGTTTTCATTCCAAACCCAAAGAAAAGCAATTCCAAAGAATGCTCAAACTACCGCTCAATTGCACTCATCTCACATGCTAGTAAAGTAATGCTCAAAATTCTCCAAGCCAGGCTTCAGCAATACTTGAACTGTGAGCTCCCTGATGTTCAAGCTGGTTTTAGAAAAGGCAGAGGAACCAGAGATCAAATTTCCAACATCCACTGGATCATGGAAAAAGCAAGAGAGGTCCAGAAAAAACATCTATTTCTGCTTTATTGACTATGCCAAAGCCTTTGACTGTGTGGATCACAATAAACTGTGGAAAATTCTGAAAGAGATGGGCATACCAGACCACCTAACCTGCCTTTGAGAAATATGTATGCAGGTCAGGAAGCAACAGTTAGAACTGGACATGGAACAACAACTGGTTCCAAATAGGAAAAGGAGTACGTCAAGGCTGTATATTGTCACCCTGCTTATTTAACTTATATGCAGAGTACATCATGAGAAATGCTGGACTGGAAGAAGCACAAGCTGGAATCAAGATTGCCAGGAGAAATAGCAATAACCTCAGATATGCAGATGACACCACCCTTATGGCAGAAAGTGAAGAGGAGCTAAAAAGCCTCTTGATGAAACTGAAAGAGGAGAGTGAACAAATTGGCTTAAAGCTCAACATTCAGAAAACGAAGATCATGGCATCCGGTCCCATCACTTCATGGGAAGTAGATGGGGAAACAGGGGAAACAGTGTCAGACTTTATTTTTCTGGGCTCCAAAATCACTGCAGATGGTGACTGCAGCCATGAAATTAAAAGACACTTGCTCCTTGGAAGAAAAGTTATGACCAACCTAGATAGTATATTCAAAAGCAGAGCCATTACTTTGTCGACTAAGGTCCGTCTAGTCAACGCTATGGTTTTTCCTCTGGTCATGTATGGATGTGAGAGTTGGACTGTGAAGAAGGCTGAGCACTGATGAATTTATGCTTTTGAACTGTGGTGTTGGAGGAGACTCTTGAGAGTCCCTTGGACTGCAAGGAGATCCAACCAGTCCATTCTGAAGATCAACCCTGGGATTTCTTTGGAAGGAATGATGCTAAAGCTGAATCTCCAGTACTTTGGCCACCTCATGCGAAGTGTTGACTCATTGGAAAAAACTCTGATGCTGAGAGGGATTGGGGGCAGGAGGAGAAAGGGATGACCAAGGATGAGATGGCTGGATGGCATCATGGACTTGATGGACGTGAGTCTGAGTGAACTCCAGGAGATGGTGATGAACAGGGAAACCTGGCGTGCTGCAGTTCATGGAGTTGCAAAGTGTCAGACAAGACTGAACGACTGAACTGAATTGAACATACCCCATATAGTTAGAGTTGTACCATGTGTTTCCTTATTGTATATGTCTGCCTTTTTCCTACAAAGCAGAAGACCTAGGTTGGGAAGATCTGGAGGAGGGTATGGCAACCCATTCCAGTATTCTTGCCTGGAGAATCCTGATGGACACAGGAGCCTGGTGGGTTACAGTCGATGGGGTAGAATAGAGTTGGAAAGACTGAACAACTAAGTAAGCACACAGCACATTGCATTTAGCATGCTTTCAAGATTTACCCACATTGTAACATGTACATTTCATGCAACTTCAGTTCAGTTGTTCAGTCGTGTCCTATGGACTGTCGCATGCCAGGCTTCCCTGTCCATCACCAACTCTGGGAGCTTACTCAAACTCCTATCCATTGAGTTGGTGATGATATTGTACCATCTCATCCTCTGTCCTCCACTTCTCCTCCAGCAGTCAATCTTTCCCAGAATCAGGATTATTTCCAATGAGTCAAAACTTCACATCAGGTGGCCAAAGTATTGGAGTTTCAGCTTCAGCATCAGTCCTTCCAATGAATATTCAGGACTGATTTCCTTTAGGATGGACTGGTTGGTTCTCCATGCTGTCCAGGGGACTCACAAGAGTCTTCTCCAACACCACAGTTCAAAATAATCAATTCTTCAGTGCTCAGCTTTCTTTATAGTCCAACACTGACTACTGGAAAAAACAACATCTTTGACTAGATGGAACTTTGTTGGCAAAGTAATGCCTCTGCTTTTTATTATGCTGTCTAGGTTTGTCATAGCTTTTCTTCAAAGAAGGAAGCATCTTTTAATTTCATGGCTGCAGTCACCATCTGCAGTGATTTTGCTGCCCAAGAAAATAAATTCTCACACTGTTTCCACTGTTTCTCCATCTATTTGCCATGATGTGATGGGACCAATGCCATGATCTCAGTTTTCTGATATTGAGTTTCAATCCAAAATTTTTACTCTTCTCTTTCCTATTCATCAAGATACTCTTTAGTTCTTTTCCACTTATTGCCATAAGGGTTGTGTCATCTGCATATCTGAGGTTATTGATATTTCTTCCAGCAGTCTTGATTCCAGCTTATGCTTCATCCAGCCTAGCATTTCTCAAGATGTACTCTGCATGTAAGTTAAATAAGCAGGGTGACAATATACAGCCTTAAGGTACTCCTCTCCCGATTTGGAACCAGTCTCTTGTTCCATATCCAGTTTTAACTGTTGCTTGTTGTGATCCACACAATCAAAGCCTTTGATATAGTCAGTGAAGCAGAAATAGACATTTTTCTGGAATTCTCTTGCTTTTCCTATCATCCAATAGATATTGGCAATTTGATATCTGGCTCCTCTGCCTTTCTAAATCCAGTTTGAACGTCTGCAAATTCAAGGTTCACACACTGTTGAAGCCTGAATTAGAGAATTTTAAGCATTACTTTGCTAGCTTGTGAGATGAGTGCAATTGTGCAGTAGTTTGAACATTCTTTGGCATTGCCTTTCTTAGGGATTGGAATGAAAACTGACATTTTCCACTACTGTGATCTCTGCTGAGTTTTCCAAATTTGCTGGCATATTGAGTGCAGCACTTTAACAGCATCATCTTTTAGAATCTGAAATAGCTCAACTGGAATTCCATTACCTCCACTAGCTTTGTTCATAGTGATGCTTCCTAAGGCCCACTTGACTTCAGATTCCAGGATGTCTCACTCTAGGTGAGTGATAACACCATCATGGTTATCTGGGTCATTAAGATCTTTTTTGTACAGTTCTTCTGTGTATTCTTGCCACCTCTTCTTAATATCTTTTGCTTCTATTAGGTCCATATCAATTCTGTCCTTTATTGTGCCCATCTTTGCATGAAATGTTCCCTTGGTAGCTCTAATTTTCTTCAAGAGATTTCTAGTCTTTCCTATTCTATTGTTTCTCTCTATATCTTTGCATTGATCACTGAAGAAGGCTTTCTTATCTCTACTTACTCTTCGTTGGAACTCTACATTCAAATGGGTAGATTTTTCTTTTCCTTCGCCTTTAGCTTCTTTTCTCAGGTATTTTTAAGACTTCATCAAACAACCAATTTGTCTTTTTGCATTTCTTTTCCTTGGAAATTGTCTGGATCTCTGCCTCCTAAACAATGTCACAAACCTCTGTCCATATTTCTTTCAGGTACTCTGTCAGATCTAATCCCTCAAATCTATTTTTCACTTCTACTGTATAATTATAAGGGATATGATTTAGGTCATACCTGAATGGTCTAGTGGTTTTCTCTACTTTCTTCAATTTAAGTCTGAATTTGGCAATAAGGAGTTCATGATCTGAACCACAGTCAGCTCCCAGTCTTGTTCTTGCTGACTGTATATAGCTTCTGCATCTTTGGCTGCAAATATTATAATCATCTGATTTCAGTATTGACCACCTAGTGATGTCCATGTGTAGAGTCTCCTCTCGTGTTGTTGGAAGAAGGTGTTTGCCCTGACCAGTATGTTCTCTTGGCAAAACTCTATTAGCTTTTGAACTGCTTTGTTTTGTACTTCAAGGCCAAATTTGCCTGTTACTCCAGGTATCCCTTGACTTTCTACCTTGCATTCCAGTCCCCTATAATGAAAAGGACATCTTTTTTTTTTTTTTCCGGTGTTAGTTCTAGAAGATCTCATAGAAGATCTCATAGTTCTTCATAGAACCGTTGAGCTTCTTCAGCATTACTGGTCAGGGCATAGACTTGGATTACTGTGATATTGAATGGTCTGCCTTGGAAATTAACAGAGATCATTCTGTCATTTTTGGGATTGCACCCAAGTTCTGCTTTTCAGACTCTTGTTTATTATGATACATACTCCATTTCTTCTCCATACTCAACATCACTTCATGGGAAATAGATAGGGAACCAATGGAAAAAGTGTCAGACTTTATTTTTGAGGGCTCCAAAATAACTGCAGATGGTGATTGCAGCATGAAATTAAAAGACTCTTACTCCTTGGAAGAAAAGTTATGACCAACCTAGATAGCATATTGAAAGGCAGAGACATTACTTTGCCAACAAAAGTACATCTAGTCAAGGCTATATTTTTTCCAGTGGTCATGCATGGTTGTGAGAGTTGGATTGTGAAGAAAGCTGAGCACTGAAGAATTGATACTTTTGAACTGTGGTGTTGGAAAAGACTCTTGAGAGTCCCTTGGACTGTGAGGAGATCCAACCAGTCCATTCTGAAGGAGATCAGCCCTGGGATTTCTTTGAAGGGAATGATGCTGAAGGTGAAACTCCAGTACTTTGCCACCTCATGTGAAGAGTTGACTCATTGGAAAAGATTCTGATGCTGGGAGGGATTGGATGCAGGAGGAAGAGGGGATGACAGAGGATGAGATGGCTGGATGGTGTTACTGACTTGATGGACATGAGTCTGAGTGAACTCTGGGAGTTGGTGATGGACAGGAAGGCCTGGTGTGCTGCGATTCATGGGGTCACAAAGAGTTGGACACGACTGAGTGACTCAACTGAACTGATACTCCATTTTCTTTTTCTTCTTACTAAGATATATACTCTATGATATATATTCCATTTCTTCATGTAGGGATTCTTGCCCACAGTAGTAGATACATTGGTCATCTGAGTTAAATTCACCCATTCCAATCCAATTTAGTTCACTGATTCCTAAAATGTTGATATTCACTCTTGCCATGTCCTGTTTGACTACTTTCAATTTGCCTTGATTCATAGACCTAACATTTCAGGTTCCTATGCAATATTGCTCTTTACAATTTTGGACTTTGCTTTTATCAACAGTTACATCCAAAACTGAGTGTTGTTTCCACTTTGGCTCCATCTCTTCATTCTTTCTGGAGTTATTTCTCCACTGATCTCCCATAACATATTGGCTATCTACCGACCTGGCGAGTTCATCTTTCAGTGTCCTATCTTTTTGCCTTTTCATGATGTTCACAGGGTTCTCAAGGGAAGCATACTGAAGTGGTTTACCATTCTCTTCTCTAGTGGACCACATTTTGTCAGAACTCTCCACTATGGCCTGTCCATCTTGGGTGGCTCATAGTTTCATTGGCATGACTCATAGTTTCATGAGTTAGACAAGGCTGTGGTCCATGGGGTCAGTTTGGTTAGTTTGTTTTGTTTGTTTGTTTGTTTTATTCTGTCTGTCCTCTGAAGGATAAGGAAACGAGGCTTATGGAAGCTTCCTGAAGGGAGAGACTGACAGTGGGGGAAATTGGGTCTCTTCTGATGCACAGGGCCACGCTCAGTAAATCTTTAGTCCAATTTTCTGTTGATTGGTAGGTCTGTGTTCCCTTCCTGTTTTTTGACTTGAGGTCAAACTATGGTAGAGGTAATGAAGATAATGACCACCTCCTTCAAAAATGTCTCATGCATGCACTGCCACACTCAGTGCTCCGAAACCTGCAGCAGGCCACTATTTACCCACGCCTCCTTTGGAGACTCCTGGACACTTCTGGGAAAATCTGGGTCAGTCTCTTGTGGGGTCACTGTTCCTTTCTTCTTGGTCCTGGTTCACACAAGGTTTTGTTTTTCCCCTCCATGAGTCTTTTTCCTCAGTCCTCTGTAAGTTCTGCTGACTCTATACAGGGGTTAATGGCAACCTCTTCCAAATGGGCTTATGTCATTCCTATGTTTGCTGCACCCAGATCCCCTGCTTCTGTGGCAGGCCACTGCTAGCCCATACCTTCTCAGGAGACACTCAGACACAGTTCTGGTTCGGTCTCTGTGGGGTCTCTGGGTCCTGGTGAGCACAAGTTTGTTTGAGCCGTTTGACAGTTTCTAGCAAGTAAGGGGTTGATTCTTCACATGATTTCCCTCCTCCTACTGTCTTGCTATTACTTCTTCTTTGCCCCTGGATGTGTGGTATCTATTTTTGGTGGGAACCAACATTCTCCAGCCCAAGGATGTTCAGCAGAGAGTTGTAGTTCTGGGGTTTTCACAGGAGAAGATGAGCACATGTCCTTACACCCCACCATCTTATGCCAGAAATCTTTTCATGCAAAGATGGGCACAATAAAGGACAGAAATGGTATGTACCTAATAGAAGCAGAATATATTAACAAAAGGTGGCAAAAATAGACAGAACAATGCAAAAATGATCTTAATTACCCAGATAACCACAATGGTGTGATCACTCATCTAGAGTCAAACATTCTGGAATGCAAAATCAAATGGGCCTTAGGAAGCATCACTATGAACAAAGCTAGTGGAGGTCATGGGATTCCACTAATTGAGCTATTTCAAATCCTAAAAGGTGATGCTGTTAAAGGGCTGCAATCAATATGCCAGCAAATGTGGAAAACTCAGCATTGGCCACAGGACTGTAAAAAGCTCAGTTTTCATTCCAATTCCAAAGAAAGACAAAGCCAAAGAATGTTCAAACTACTGCACAATTGTACTCATCTCACCAGCTAGCAAAGCAATACTCAAAATTCTTCAAGCCAGGCTTCAACAGTATGTGAACTGAGAACTTCCAGATGTTCAAGTTGGATTTAGAAAAGTCAGTGAAATCAGAGATCAAACTGCCAGCATCCACTGGATGATAGAAAAAGCAAGAGAATTCAAGAACACCCACTTCTGCTTCTTTGACTATGCCAATTTCTTTGATTGTGTGGATCACAACAAACTGTGGAAAATTCTTCAACAGTTCGGAATACCAGACAACCTGACCTGCCTTCTGAGAAATCTGTATACAGATCAAGAAGCAAGAGTTAAAACAGACATGGACTGGTTCCAAATTGGGAAAGAAATATATCAAAGCTGTATATTGTCACCCTGCTTATTTAACTTATATGCCTGGAACATCATGGGAAATGCCAGGCTGGATGAAGCACAAGCTGGAATCAAAATTGTCAGGAAAAATATCAATAACCTCTGATACACAGATGACACCACCCTTTTGCAGAAAGTGAAGAGGAACTAAAAAGCCTCTTGATGAAAATGAAAGAGGAGAGTAAAAAACCTGTCTTGAAACCCAACATTCAAAAAAGTAAGTACATGGCATCCAGTCCCATCACTTCATGGCAAATAGATGGGGAAACAATGGAAACAGAGACTATTTCCTTGGGCTCCAAAATCACTGCAGATGGTGACTGCAGCCATGCAATTAAAATACACTTGCTCCTTGGAAGAACTGTGACCAACCTAGACAGCATACTAAAAGCAGAAACATTATTTTGCCAACAAAGGTCCATCTAGTCAAACTATGCTTTTTCCAGTAGTCATGCACGACTATGAGAGTTGGACCATAGAGAAACCTGAGCACTGAAAAATTGATGATTTTGAACTGTGGTGTTGGAGGAGACTCTTGAGAGTTCCTTGGGCTTCAAGGAGAGCAAACCAATCAATCCTAAAGGAAATCAGTCCTGAATATATATTGGAAGGACTAATGCTGAAGATGAAGCTCCAATACTTTGGCCACCTATGCTAAGTACTGATTCATTGGAAAAGACCCTAATGCTGGGAAAGATTGAAAGCAGGAGAAAGGGATGACAGAGAAGGAGATATTGGATGTCATTTCCGACTCGATGAACATGAATTTGAACATTCTCTGGGAGTTGGTAATGGACAGGGAAGCCTGGCCTGCTGCAGTCCACGATGAAGCAGAGAGTTAGACATGACTGCATGACTGAACTGAACTGAACTGAATATGTACAAAAATTCTATTCCATTTTGAGGTTGAGTAATAGTATTTCATTTTATTATATACATTTTATTTATCCATTCATCTATTGATGCACAGTTAAATTATTTCTACCTTTTGGCTGTTGTGAATAATGTTACTATGAACATTGTTATAAAAACATGTTCCCTGCTTTTAATTTTGCTTATATAATTCTGGTTATAGTTAATTACTATATACCTAAGACTGGCATTACCAGATCGTGTGGAAATTTTATGTACAATTTTTTGAGTAACGGGCAACTTTTCACAGTACCTATCTAATTTTACATTCCCATCTTAAATGCACATGCTCTAATGTCTTCATGTTCTTGGCAAAAAAATATTATTTAGTTTTAGTAGCACTGTATGTATGTGTTTATGTGTGTTGTTTTTGTGTTTGGTCTAGTCCAACCCTTTGGGATCACATGGACTGTAGCCCACCAGGCTCCTCTTTCTGTGGAATTTTCCAAGGAAGAATACTGCAACAGGTTTCCATTTCCTTCTCCAGGGGATCTTCCCTACCCAGGAACCCAATCTGTATCTCCAGTCTCTCCTGCATTGGCAAGCATATTCTTTACCACTGTGCCACATGGGGCACCCCTTAATAGCACTCTAATGGGTATAAAATGGAATTTCATTGTGATTTTTATTTTTTATTTGCATTTCCCTGATGACTAGTGATGTTGAGCATCTTTTCATGTGTTGCTATTTGTATATCTTCTGTAGAAAATTTCTACACAAACGCTTTGCCTATTTTTATCTTATTTTATTTGTTTAGCTTAATTTTTATTGTCATTGAGTTTGAAGTTTTTATATACTCTGGATTTTACATTCTTTCATACATGTGATTTGTACATATTTTCTCCTAGTTTGTAGAATGCCTTTTAATTTTCTTGATAGTATCTTTTGATGCACAAAAGTTCTTATTTTTGTTGAAATCTAATTTATTTACTTTTTATTTTGTTGTTTGGGATTTTTGTCTCACATACATTAAATTGTTGTCAGAGCCATGTCCTGAATTCCCCCCCACACCTCCCCACATTGTTTTGTTGCAAGGGTTTTATACTTTCAGTTTTTAAGTTTTGATTCATTTGAGGTATGTTTTTAGACATGGTGTGAAGTAATGGTCTGCAAATGGGTATTCAGTTTTCTTAGCACCATTTGTTGAAAAGAATCCCCTTTACCTGTTGAATAGACTTGGTATTCTTGTCAATAATCAGTTGACCATATGTGAGGATTTATTTCTGGGATTTCTGTTCTATTTCATTGCTCTATATATGTCCTTATGTAAGCACCATATCCTCTTAATTTTTGTAGGAACACTTGAAGTCAGGAAGTGTAAGTCCTTCAAGTTTGTTCTTTTTCAAGCATAATTTGACTATTTGGGGCCTCTTGCAATTCCATATCAATTTGAAGATCGTCTTTGACATTTAAGCAAAAACTTTGGAGAGTATTGGCATCTTAACAATGTTAAAACTTCCAATTCATGAGCATGGAAAGTATCTTTCCATTTATTTATTTTCTATTTATTTAGTATTTTCACCAAAGATATATATATTTTTTAATTTGGAAGTCACACATGTTTTTTCTTTATTTTTGTTAAATGCTGTTTTGTTCTCATAATGTCTTTCTTTAATCCATTCTTTATAGTATAATCTTTGTATTTAATAATTCCTTATTATTAAAAATACATTATTATTTATTTTATCTCAATTTATAAGTATAATTAATTTATGCAACTGATATGCTTTTTTCAAATCCATATTAATCAATTCCCACAATATTTGACTGATTTATTTTATATTTGCCATCTTGAAATACAACACAATACATGTGTCAACTTAAAAAATACTCACAACCTAAAAGTTGAGAGTTATATTTTATTTTGTTGGAATTTTTAGTACTTCAAGCCCAGAAAAAAGCATCTCAAGTAACCCTATGGGAACTGCTCCAAGCAGGTGAGGGAAGCATCCAGATTAAAGAGAAGTTTTGCAACAAAGGCAAGGAATCTGAATTTTTAAAGATTATTTTTAATTAAAGAAAAGCAAATATTCCAAGTTAAGGAATCTAGCACTTTTCTATGTATGGGAAGATTCAAAACTCTGGGTTCACTGATACCATTCCTTTCATAGGCTTCTCAGCTGTCTGGGGCTAGTATCCTGCATGTTTCACATCCTGAATTCTTGAATGCTCAACAAAGGGAGTGGCTGCAGTGTTGTGGCTGCCAGATTGTGTAGGTATTCTTCTTTCCAAGTGATCTTAGGGCTCAAGAATTCACACTTGAAGGGCGAGATTCTCTGAAGGCCGTGACATCTTTGTTTACTGATATAGCAGGAAATACTCCACTTCTCGGGGCTTCCCTGGTGGCTCAGATGGTAAAGAATCCGCCTGAAACGTGGAACACTTGGGTTCGATCCCTGGGTTGGGAAGATCCCCTGGAGAAAGGAATGGCAACCCACTTCAGTATTCTTGCCTAGAGAATCTTGCCTAGAGAATCTCCACGGATAGCCTGGCAGGGGCACAAAGAGTCAGAAACAATTGAGAGACTAAGCACAGCACACAGCACTCCATTTCTTACATGCTATATTGCTGTATCCCTTGGACTGCACAGAGATCCAAACAGTCCATCCTAAAGGAAATCAGTCCTGAATATGCACTGGAAGGACTGATATTGAAGCTGAAACTCCAATATTTTGGCCACCTAAGTGAAGAACTGACTCATTTGAAAAGACCCTGATTCTGGGAAAGACTGAAGGAAGGAGGAGAAGGAGACGACAGAAGATGAGATGGTTGGTTGGCATCACCAACTCAGTGGACATGAATTTGAACAAACTCCAGGAGTAGGTGATGAACAGGGAGGCTTGGCGTGTTGCAGTTCATGAAGTTGCAAAGAGTCAGGCAGGAATGAGCAAATGAACTGAGCTGATATTGCTATATGTTCAGTTTCATTTCTGGACACTGAAACAGTTTTGATCTACTTGCACATTCTGGGTGAACACTGTATTGTATGAATCTTTTTGGTTTAACAGTAAGTTTTCATTTCTGATAAAATAATCCACATTATTCTTAATTATTATTCCCTCTTCTGGTTTTTTGTTTATTTGTTTGTTTGTCCTTCAGATTACTTTTGCAGTAAATTGTTACCTTAGGATTTCTGATACTGTTATAAATGAGATTTTGTTAAATTTTTAAATTAATTTTTGGAGCAATAACATCTTTTATTATAGCGTTTCTCTTTGCTTAGGAACAATGTAAGTTTCTTCATTAACTAGTGTTCTCTTTTCCTTAGTTTATATATATATATACACACTGGCTTCTCACAATTTAGTTGCACTGCATAATTTTATTATTTTTTTCTTCTGCAGTTGATTTGTGTCTTGATTTGAAAATTGGATATTTAAGATATTATAAAAACATATTTAAGAAATTATAAAATGGATAAGACTGCCAGAGTTTGTTGTTATAGCTATTTGCATGTTTAGTCACTTTTCTGAACCCTATTTTTTTTTTTTTTTTGGACTGTATTCTATCTCTATTTCATGTAGTATGCTGCCACTGAAATCTCTGTTTTGTTAGCTTACTTATCAACAAAAGATTGTTCACAATATTTCCCTTAACCATTTAAAATCATTAAATTCCATCTTTTGTTGAGAGGTACTGTGTGTGTGAGGAGGCACATCTTCAACATTCTGGATGCTGACAGTTCTTCTTTAACATTCACTTCTCACTTGTGCATGTACACAAAATCAGTAAGAAAGTCAGACAAGAGTGTAAGATTGAGCATGTCAGTTCCCTTTTCAACATGCCCATAGGCCTGCAAAACTGCATGACTTACTAGAAACCTCAGATACATTAGAAGATTTTTGAAGCCTTCCATAGACATGTAATTGCTCAGGGATTTCTTTCAGTTATTTGACCAGGATTCCAAAATTTTCCTAACTAATATCATAGACTCCATGGACTGTAGTCCACCAGGCTCCTCCGTCCAAGGGATTCTCCAGGCAAGAATACTGGAGTGGGTTACCATTTCCTTCTCCAGGGTAATTGAACTCAGGTCTCCTGCATTAGAGGCAGGTGCTTTAACCTCTTAGCCACCAGGGAAGGTTAATATCATAAACTCAGAAATTTGCAGTGCTAGTAACTGCCTGTAACTGGTTCAGTTCAGTTCAGTTCAGTTGCTCAGTCGTGTCTGACTCTTTGCAACCCCATGAATCACAGCATACCAGGCCTCCCTGTCCATCACCAACTCCTGGAGTTCACTCAGACTTGCATGCATCGAGTCAGTGATGCCATCCAGCCATCTCATCCTCTGTTGTCCCCTTCTCCTCCTGCCCCCAATCCCTCCCAGCATCACAGTCTTTTCCATTGAGTCAACTCTTCACATGAGGTGGCCAAAGTACTGGAGTTTCAGCTTCAAGAATACTAGAGTGGGTTGCCATCTCCTTCTCCAGGGGATCTTCCTGACCCAGGGATCGAACCCACATTGCCTGCATTGCAGGCAGATTCTTTACACTGAGCCACCTGAGAAGCCCATACACACCAAATACATACATGTATATATGCATTCAGCACGTGGTAAGCAATATACTAGAGGTGATAAACAAACTGATTTGGCAAGCAAAGTAAGTGTTTATATGGCAGCATCACAACTTTATCCACAAAAACTTAAGAGTGTGGTGATTCCAGCTGAGAAGTACTATTTATTTTTGGAACTTTTTTTCATTCAAGTTACTTAACAACAATGAAACAAAATATGTTTATTTCCATTTACTTATATATTTTAGTATTATTAACAACATTATTTTTATATCTATAGGGACATAACCAAGAAAGTTTAAAGACTAAAGTATTAGGTAGTTAGAATAGGAAAAAGGAGTCCAAAATGGTGGTGGTTAAAAGACAAAGAAGGGAAAAGTTCACAAAAATAGAACAAAGGAAGGTCCGAATGAGAACTTCAGGTAAAATAAACAGCCTTCCTGGCTAATTTACATGGGGTAGGCTCAGGAGGAGGAGAAAAAAAATTATATATATATATATAAAGAGGAGCCAAAATTGGGCCGAGGACTTCTCTTATCTACTGGTCTTTTATGTCAGCCCACACTTATTACACTCAAAGATATATTTTCCTTTACTTTC
The DNA here is from genome assembly GCF_014754425.2 of Oryx dammah. Classification (NCBI taxonomy): domain Eukaryota; kingdom Metazoa; phylum Chordata; class Mammalia; order Artiodactyla; family Bovidae; genus Oryx; species Oryx dammah. The sequence continues at coordinate 58,413,607 of NW_024070211.1, forward strand.
TAAATAAAACTGGGTTGTAACATGGAGCTGTGACACTGGTCCGTCCAAGGAAATTACACAGGGCTGTAACACTGGTCTGTCTGTCACTTAAATTTTTTGCTATGATGAGGCAGAACCAAGGACATTACAGACAGCCACCAATATTTTTTATAACAGAGAATAGGAGAGGGAGGCCAAGACCAAGGAAAGAGAGAAAGGAAAGAGATAAGGCATACCCAGATGCTGGCCACCCTCCAGGGAAGCCCTATGGCAAACCCTGAGTCCTTGAAGGACAAGGCATGAGACAAATGCCTAATCTGTAGACAGGCAGGACATTTGGCCAAAGAGTGTCCAAACCATGACAAGTCTTCTAAAACAGCTTGCTACAAATGCCATCAATTAGGACATTAGGCAGCACTCTGCCCTTGGGACTCAAGAGCCTTAAGGTCAAGTGCCAAGCCTTCCTTCATGGTGGCTAAACAGCACTGAAGCAGCCCGCTACTGCCAGCCCTCCTGTCACAGATAACCATCACAGGGCTGGATCCAAGGGTGCAACTGGATGTGTCAGGTAGGTCCAAGAATTTTTTGGTTGACACAAGGGCTACCTACTCTGTTCTGACCTCCTAATCCTAAGCTTTCTCCTCCCAAACCTGTACCAATTTGGGTGCTACATGAAAAGCAATTACTAAAAGATTCACCGAGCACTTCTTTGTTGCTGGGATGGACAAATATTTTCCCACCTTTTTCTGGTGGTCCCTGAGTATCCTACTGCCTTATTAGGAAAATATATACTCACTAAACTGGGGACCACCCTTGTGATGGGAAGCTTTTTAGCTCCTAGAGTCCTATAGCTTCTGCTTACTACAGAGGAGCCCATTACACCCTCTCCAATAGGGAGGGGTAAAAAACTACGGGAGGACAAAATTAACTCCCAGGTGTGGGACCAGGGGACTCCTGGATGAGCTCACCAAGCTGAAACAGTCACCATTGTCTTCCAAGATCCCACTCGGTTTCCAAACCAGAAAGGATATCCCCTCAGAAGAGAAGCTTGGGAAGGACTATAGCTTCTAATAAATAAATTATTTGCCTGTGGGCTATTGGTCCCCACCAATTCACCATGTAACACCCGATCCACCCTGTAAAGAAATGAAGCTGTAGTCCCCCACCATCCCACAGAACCCAATCCCTATGTAATCTTGGGAGAAATCCTCCCCCACCCAGTGCCAAGTGGGTTAGTCTTGGATCTCAAACATGCATTCTTTTGCATATCACTGGCTAAAGAATCACAATATCTTTTTGCCTTTGAGTGGTAGGCTCCAGGAGAAAGACACCAACAGATGACTTGGACAGTATTACCTTAGGGGTTCAGAGATAGCCATTGTTTGGGCAGGCTATTAGCTGGGATCTCCTAAATCTGGACTCATACCTAATGGGAAAATATTAAAATATGTAGGTGACCTACTAATCTGCTCTCCAGATGAGAAAAATGCCCAACAACATGCAATTCAGGTTCTAAACTTTTTGGCAGATAGGGGATATAAAGTCTCCTGTGCTAAGGCACAGATGGTTGAGACAAAGTTCACTTACCTGGGAGTTTGGATTACACGTGCATCCAGGAGGCTGTCCTCTGATTGAGTGCAAGGAACCCTCCAGTTGCCCTCCCCCAGGACATAAAAACAACTGCAAGCTTCCCAGGGGTTAACTGGGTATTGTAGAATCTGGATACCAAACTATGGTCTAATTGCCCTTATATGAAAGCTTGAAAGGATGCGACTATTCAGTCCCACTGATGTGGGGAACTCCTCAAAAGAAGGTGGAGGTTAAACTCAAACAAGCTTTACTCAAGCACCTGCCTTGAGGTTGCCAGAGCCAGAAAAAGCATTCCAACTTTACGTCCACGAAAAAGAAGAAATAGTCTTGGGTGTGTTAACTCAAAGGTTGGGACCTGAGCCTCAGCCTGTAGCTTACTTATCCAAGAGACTCGACCCAACCACCTGAGGCTGGCCTCCCAGCCTTCAAAACCTTGCAGCTATTGCAATCTTGATAGAAGATGCTTTAAAGCTCTCTGTGCTGGGAAAAATAACTATTTTTACCAGCCACCAAGTGAAACAACTCTTAAATGGGAGAGGACATTTATGGATGTTTGATCAAAGAATCCTCACATATGAAATAGTGCTGATGGAAAATCCAGGCCTGACTATATTTCTTTGTGAGGTTTTGACCCAGCCACCCTGCTGCCTACACTTGAGGGCTCTCACCCCTTTCACTCTTGCCTAGAAACCTTGGACAATTGGACAAAACCTTAAGAGGGATTGTCAGAATATCCTCTAACCAATCCTGAGGAAATCTGGTACACTGAGGGAAGCAGCTTTGTCTTGGATGGAGAAATAAGATCTGGATATGCAGTAGTCTCCAATTTTGAGATCATGCAGGCTAAACCTTTGCCACCAGGTACTTCAGCCCAATTAGCTGAGCTCATAGCCCTGACTCGAGCTGTAGAGCTGGGAAAAGGAAAAAGAATAGCTATTTACACTGACTCCAACTATGCCTTTCTGGTGCTACTTGCACATGCTGCTATTTGGAAAGAAATTGACCACTTGACCCCCTGAGAGTCCCCATTCAAATATGGTGATCAAATCCTTAGGCTTTGGGGGCAGTACACCTGCCCATCAACGTTTCAGTCTCTCACTGTTGCTGCTACTGCTAAGTCAATTCAGTTGTGTCTGACTCTGTGCAACCCCGCAGATGCCAGCCCACCAGGCTCCCCTGTCCCTGGGATTCTCCAGGCAAGAACACTGGAGTAGGTTGCCATTTCCTTCTCCAATGCATGCAAGTGAAAAATGAAAATGAAGTCGCTCAGTCATGTCCAACCCTCAGCGACCCCATGGACTGCAGCCTTCCAGGCTCTTCCATCCATGGGATTTTCCAGGCAAGAGTACTGGAGTGAAGTGCCATTGCCTTCTCTGCTTCCACTGTAAAGGACACCAAAAAAGGAGCATGGAAGTGGCACAAGGGAACAAGCAGCTGATAAGGCAGCAAAGAGAGCAGCATTACAGAACAAAGACCTAATAGGGGTTGCCACCTTAGTTCCACAGGCTAATTTTCCAGAAATTCTTGCATATACTGAAAGTGAGACTATTAAAGCTAAGAGTGAAGGCTTTCAAGAGATCATATGGGGTGGTTCCAAAAGGAGAGACTCCTTTTTCTGCCTGGGAACCTACAATAGAAGTTGATTAGCTCCTTACATTTAACCACTCATTTAGGGGAGAAAGCCCTCCAAAGATTACTAGAAAGGTGCTTCAGAGGAACAGGCCTCCAAACAACTATAAGGCAAGTGGTTTTCTCTTGTCCCACATGCCAATTAAACAACCCCCAGGGAGTTCAAAGACCCCAGCTGGCTCAGACCATCCAATTACGTGGGATCTACCCAGGAGAGGAATGGAAGATGGATTTCATCCAGATGCTAGTTTCTCAAGAGTATAAATAGTTATTAGTCATGATAGATACATGCACAGGATGGACTGAAGGCTTTCCCACATGGACTGAGAAGGTTGAGGAGGTGGTTAAAAAAACTGCTCCATGAAATCATTCCAAGATTTGGTCTGCCCAGGTCATTACAAAGTGACAATGGGACATCATTTACTTATAAGGTCACCGAAGGGGTCTCTAAAGCATTGGGCACTAATATTATCTCCATTGTGCCCTGAGGCATCAGTCTTGAGGAAAAGTAGAAAGAGCCAACCAATTCTTAAAATCAACAATAAAAAAGATAATCCAGGAAACCTTCCTGGGATAGAAGGAGGCTTTACCAATAGCTGTCCTCCACACCTGTATTGCACCTAAGGAACAGGTTGGTCTTAGTCCTTATGAGATGCTATGTGGGAGACCTTTTGTTTATGTCAATGACCTCTTCTTAGATTCAGAGGCTTAGACCCTCTGGTCTTATACCATGGCCATTGGGCAATTCCAACAAGATGTACACTTGTGGAGTATCAACCAGGACCCAAAATATTCTAAAAAGCAACCATTATATGTTCCAGGGACTCAAGTCCTAATTAAAGTCTGGAAAGATGGGTCCCCAAAGGCTCAATTCCAGCCCACAGGGAAGTACCCTTAAACTGTAATACTTTCTACCATCACAGCAGTCAAGGTTCTATGACACGAATCCTGGATTCACTACTCATGAGTCAAGCCATGGAAGAAAACAGAAGAGGATACTCAGTCCACCTGTGAGCCCCTGGGAGGTCTCAGATACCTATTCAGAACTACAAATGAGTGCCATTCTAATGAACACACCCAAAATTTAGTTTCTGGGGATAATATTTCTCAGGATAGCTCTAAAGAGCCAACATAGCTTGGCAGGGGTTGTACTCCAAAACAAACAGGAGATAGATCTCCTGACCCCTGAATAAGGAGGGACTTGAGCCATCTTGAATGAGATGTGTTGTTTCTGGGTTAATACCTCCAGCTAAATTAAAGAAAATCTCACAGTTCTCAGGAAAAACATTCAGATCTTATAAGATCTCAAAGAATGAGCTGGAGAGTTCTTGGTGTGGCTACAGTCTTTCTTTGGGGGATCCTTCTGCTGGCGAAGGAGAATGTGGAGTTGGCTAATGCCCCTACTAATCCTTGTTATCACCATATTGATGCTGCTTATGATTGTTCCATGTATTATCAATTGTCTAACCCTTTTTTTCTCTGCCCAGGTCAACAAGCTACAACATGTACTGCCAGTTCAACAAAGATATATAAAACTACAGGTGACCATAGAAAATATCATTCACCCTTAGATGGACACTGCTATAAGGACTCAGAGTCTTAAGGCTAGCAAGAGGGGGTGGCCCAATGCCCCTTACTGTCCTAGTTCAGCAGAAAGTAGCCAGAGAGTTCTTGATGCCCCTATTCCCAAAGAATTGGGCCTCCCATCTCTTGAGGGGGAAATGTTAGGAATTTAGAATAGGAAAAAGGAGTCCAGAATGGCAGTGGTTAAAAGACAAAGAAGGGACAAACCTGTGAAAATAGAACAAAGGAAGGTCCGAGGACTGGAGTAAGAACTTCAGGTAAAACAAACAGTCCTCCTGGCTAGCCCAGTTTACATAGGACAGGCTCAGGGGGAGGAGAAAAAAACATAAAAAGAGCAACCAAAATCCATCTGGGGATTTCTCTTCTCTTCCTGTCTTTTGGGTCAGCCCGGCCTCATGCCTCGAGGATGTATTTTCTTTTGTTTTCTAAATAAAACTGAGCTATAACACGGAGCTGTAACACTGGTCCATCCGAGAAAATTACATGGGATTGTAACACTGGTCTAAGCATTGCTTCAAATTTTTATTGCAATGAGACAGAACCAAGGAAATTACAAAATCCCCTGACAAAAGGAAACACTAGCATCATAAGGCCAAGTGAACTGCTACTGTCATTAAAAGATGGACTTATCAATGGCCTGTAGGATAGGATAGCACCAAATAAAAATTTCCCACAGTTTCTATAAGGTGTTGGGGACTGCTCCCTGATATATGCTCAGGGAGGCCCAAAAGTGTAGACTACATCTCTTTGTCCTTCTGTAGAGGGGTAAAAGGGTTGAGAAAAAGTGGGGTCTTAGTTATGCAGTTTGGTTGCCTGGGAACAGAACCAAAACCTTTAGTGCTTGTCACTGAAGATTGTTGGGCATTTCCTGTGATACCCAAGTAACTCGACATAATGAGACCATAATCAAGATAAATAAGAATTAGTAAACTGAGGAAAGAGTCACAGTGACTTAAAAAAAAAGGGGGGGTGGAATTACTAAAGAGAATTTCAACAAAAACAGCAACAAGAAAAAGTAAACATCATTCTTGGGAAAAACTTTTATTTAGAGATTTAGAGTGCATTTGAAAAAATATACAGAAAAAATATACAGATATAAAAGTTATTTTTCAAACATTCACAACATGAGGCAAAGTAAAACACAAAGAATACAAACTGTTGTGACCTGAATTAGTATTCTAAAAGATTAATTGAAAGAAAAGAATCTTAAAACCTCACATATATGGAAAACCGGAGAGAACAGACTGGAGACTTGAATAACAGATATTGAGACACAGTAGGGTGGTTCAGGTGGTAAAGAATTTGCCTTCATTGCGGGAGACCTAGGTTTGATCCTTGAGTAGGGAAGATCCCCTGGGGAAGGAAATGGCTACCCTCTCTAGTATTCCCATCTGGAGAATCCTGTGGACAGAGAAGCCTGGCAGGCTACAGTCCATGTGGTCACAGAGTTGGACACAACTGTAGTGATTTAGCACACAAAGCACAGCATTTCTAAGAGAAGAAATTTCTTCTAAGAGAATAAATTTTTAAAGAATCTTTGTGGCTTCTCTTGTCATATTGTACCCATTCCAGGGAGGAGATTATATATGTATATGCATATGTATATATATGCATGATGGTGGTGGTTTAGTCTCTAAATCGTTTAGTGTCTAAATTATTTCAAACTCTTGTGACCCTGTAGACTGTAGCCCACCAGGCTCCTTTGATCATGGGATTTACTGTAAGAATACTGTAATAGGTTGCCATTTCCTTCTCCAGGGGAACTTCCCACCCAAGGATTGAACCTCCATCTCCTGCATTGACAGAAGGATTCTGTACTGCTGAGCCACCAGGGAAGGCCCATGTATACATAAATATATGTATATGTACACATATATGTATAATATATACATGAAAGTTTCTGATGAAATTTTTAAATCACTAGGATATATATTAAATTTACAAACTAGAGTTATAAATACTTATTGCATGAAAAAAACAGTAACAAAGGCATCACTCTAGAATTTTATAATCATATTTCCACAAAACAGAAAATACATGAAGTTTGTACCTTAAATGGCAAAAATAATTGCTCAACTATTAGAACTGAATGAAAACAATTTAACTAGAAGACTCAAAGTTTTTTAAAAAAAGGAATAGAAAAAAACAAAATAATTAATTTCACAATAAATAGAATGTCATAAAATGATAAATAATAATAATGATAAATAATATCTTATAAATGAGAATTTATAAGAGATTAATATTTTTACTGGAGCAGAGGATGTATATTAAAAGGAAAATTGAATATTGGTCTAAACATAGCAGGAAAACATAAAGCATAACCTTATAGAAAGAAAAATAGAAAATAGAGATTTTCAGAAAATTATAACTCTTAGGTGAAGGAAAAGGTATAGGAAATGAAGCTGTTTGACTGAAAGCCCCAATATATGTAGTGTAGATACATTACCAAGGAAATGACAATTTGTATAAATCAGTTAAAGAGAAGACATCAAACACTAGGAGAATTAAAAAATCATAATATAACTACCAAACTTTAAGACAAAGACACAGAACAGAGAGAGAAATACAGAAAAGCAAGGAAAACTCAGTGAAAGTAAGACAAAGACAGGGTGGGAGGAGGGAAGGTAAATCAACAATCAAACGTAGAAAATTGTGCATTTAAAGCACAGAAGCATAAAACATATCAGTTAAAACATGAAAATATGAAATTATTTTATCAAAAGAAAAGTATTGTCAGGCTCATCGAGAACAAATGCAAGCATTTATTTTTAAGACAATGAAACTAAATGTTTAATAAAATGGGAAGACTTAAGACTTATAAAGAAAATGAACTCTCCTCCACCCTCCCCAGTCAGTTCAGTTAAGTCACTCAGTCATATCCGACTTTTTGCAACCCCATGAATTGCAGCAAGCCAGGCCTCCCTATTCATCACCATCTCCCGGAGTTCACTCAGACTCAGGTCCATCAAGTCCATGATGCCATCCAGCCATCTCATCCTCGGCTGTCCCCTTCTCCTCCTGCCCCCAATCCCTCCTAGCATCAGAGTCTTTTCAATGAGTCAACTTTTCTCATGAGGTAGCCAAAGTACTGGAGCTTCAGCTTTAGCATCATTCCTTCCAAAGAAATCTCAGGGTTGATCTCCTTCAGAATGGACTGGTTGGATCTCCTTGCAGTCCAAGGAACTCTCAATAGTCTTCTCCAACATCACAGTTCAAAAGCATAAATTCATCAGTGCTCAGCCTTCTTCACAGTCCAACTCTCACATCCATACATGACCACAGGAAAAACCATAGCCTTGACTAGATGGACCTTAGTCGGCAAAGTAATGTCTCTGCTTTTGAATATACGATCTAGATTGGTCATAACTTTTCTTCCAAGGAGTAAGCATCTTTTAATTTCATGGCTGCAGTCACCGTCTGCAGTGATTTTGGAGCCCCAAAAAATAAAGTCTGACACTATTTCCACTGTTTCTCCATTTATTTCCCATAAAGTGATGGGACCAGATGTCATGATCTTCGTTTTATGAATGTTGAGCTTTAAGCCAATTTTTTCGCTCCTCTTTCAGTTTCATCAAGAGGCTTTTTAGCTCCTCTTCACTTTCTCCATAGGGGTGGTGTCAACTGCATATCTGAGGTTATTGATATTTCTCCCAGCAATCTTGATTCCAGCTTGTGTTTCTTCCAGTCCAGCGTTTCTCATGATGTACTCTGCATAGAGGTTAAATAAGCAGGGTGACAATATACACCCTTGATGTACTCCTTTTCCTATTTGGAACCAGTCTGTTGTTCCATGTTCTAACTATTGCTTCCTGACCTGCATACAGATTTCTCAAGATGCAGGTTAGGTGGTCTGGTATTCCCATCTCTTTCAGAATTTTCCACAGTTTCTTGTGATCCACACAGTCAAAGGCTTTGGCATTGTCAATAAAACAGAAATAGATGTTTTTCTGGAATTCTCTTGCTTTTTCCATGATCCAGCGGATGTTGGCAATTTGATCTCTGTTTCCTCTGCCTTTTCTAAAACCAGCTTGAACATCAGGGAGTTCACGGTTCACGTATTGCTGAAGCCTGGCTTGGAGAATTTTGAGCATTACTTTACTAGCATGTGAGATGAGTGCAATTGAGCGGTAGTTTGAGCATTCTTTGGAATTGCCTTTCTTTGGAATTGGAATGAAAACTGACCTTTTCCAGTTCTGTGGCCACTGCTGAGTTTTCCAAATTTGCTGGCATATTGAGTGCAGCACTTTCACAGCATCATCTTTCAGGACTTGAAGCAGCTCAACTGGAATTCCATCACCTCCACTAGCTTTGTTCATAGTGATGCTTTCTAAGGCCCACTTGACTTCACATTCCAAGATATCTGACTCTAGATTAGTGATCACATCATCATGATTTTCTGGGTCGTGAAGATCTTTTTTGTACAGTTCTTCCTTGTATTCTTTCCACCTCTTCTTAATATCTTTTGCTTCTGTTAGGTCCATACTGTTTCTGTCCTTTATTGAGACTGTCTTTGCATGAAATGTTCCCTTGGTATCTCTAATTTTCTTGAAGAGATCTCTAGTCTTTTCCATTGTGCTGTTTTCCTCTATTTCTTTGCATTGATCGCTGAAGAAAGCTTTCTTATCTCTTCTTGCTATTCTTTGGAACTCTGCATTCAGATGCTTATATCTTTCCTCTTCTCCTTTGCTTTTCACCTCTCTTCTTTTCACAGCTATTTGTAAGGCCTGCCCAGACAGCCATTTTGCTTTTTTGCATTTCTTTTACATGAGGATGGTCTTGATCCCTCTCTCCTGACAGATTGTGGTCCACTAGAAAAGGGAAGGGCAAGCCACTTCAGTATTCTTGCCTTGAGAACCCCATGAATAGTATGAAAAGGCAAAATGATAGGATACCAAAAGAGGAACTCCCCAGGTCATTAGGTGCCCAATATGCTACTGGAGATCAGTGGAGAAAGAACTCCAGAAAGAATGAAGGGATGGAGCCAAAGTAAAAACAATACCCAGTGGTGGATGTAACTGGTGATAGAAGCAAGATCCGATGCTGTAAAGAGCAATATTGCATAGGAACCTGGAATGTCAGGTCCATGAATCAAGGCAAATTGGAAGTGGTCAAACAAGAGATGGCAAGGGTGAACGTCAACATTCTAGGAATCAGCGAACTAAAATAGACTGGAATGGGTGAATTTAACTCAGAGCACCATTATATCTACTACTGCGGGCAGGAATCCCTCAGAAGAAATGGAGTAGCCATCATGGTCAACAAAAGAGTCCGAAATGCAGTACTTGGATGCAATCTCAAAAATGACAGAATGAACTCTGTTCATCTCCAAGGCAAACCATTCAATATCACAGTTATCCAAGTCTATGCCCCAACAAGTAATGCTGAAGAAGCTGAAGTTGAATGGCTTTATGAAGACCTACAAGACCTTTTAGAACTAACACCCCCAAAAGATGTCCTTTTCATTATAGGGGACTAGAATGCAAAAGTAGGAAGTCAAGAAACACCTGGAGTAACAGGCAAATTTGGCCTTGGAATGCAGAATGAATCAGAGCAAAGACTAATAGAGTTTGCCAAGAAAATGCACTGGTCATAGCAAACACCATCTTCCAACAACACAAGAGAAGACTCTACACATGGACATCACCAGATGGTCATCACCGAAATCAGATTGATTATATTGTTTGCAGCCAAAGTTGGAGAAGTTCTATACAGTCAACAAAAATAAGACCAGGAGCTGACTGTGGCTCAGATCATGAACTCCATATTGCCAAACTCAGACTTAAATTGAAGAAAGTAGGAAAAACTGCTAGACCATTCAGGTATGACCTAAATCAAATCCCTTATGATTATACAGTGGAAGTGAGAAATAGATTTAAGGGCCTAGATCTGATAGATAGAGTGCCTGATGAACTATGGAATGAGTTTTGTGACATTGTACCCTCTCCAGTAAATATATTAAAAAAAAATTAGTATCAAAAACAGAAGGGTTAGAAATTTAGGTAAAATTTTTAAATGGTACAATAAAAGATTTTCTCAAAAGGATGATGTTACAAAATACTCAAATTAATGCACATTAATTCAAACTCATGTAGTCAGGCAAAAGGCCTCAGGAAAGCTGAAAAAATGAAAAGGTAAAATAATGACCTGTCATAGAAATAGAAACATTGATATTTTTACAATAGAAATCACCAAAAGGCAGAGAAATAAGTAAACAAAGGGGATTTTTTTGTTTGTTTTTAAAAGAAATAACTGTTAAAACATGAAAAGCCAAAACTCTCTGGGCACACAGATTAGTATAATACACATTAGTGTAATTTAAGGATAATCACAAGGGAAAGAATGATAAAAGAAACCAAAATATTTTAACATTGTAATAACTAGAGTAAAATTGGCATGTCTCCCCATAAGTAAATGGATACAATGCACATTCTTATATTGTAAACTTAAAAATGGATAAGATGATAAAAAGACTCCTCAAAAAAGTCACTATTATACATGAAAATAAAAGACAGTTTTCTTTTTTTTTTAAAGAAATAACATTAAAAAAAATAATCTTGACTGCAAAAACAAACAATAGTTTTTGGACTCAGAATAGTAAAGCAAAATTTTATTTCCTGAAAAGTGGTCTACGAGAATAACTCCATTCAGTAGAAAAACAACTCAGAAGGATATGTAAACATAAATGGTATGTAAAGTAAGTAATGAACTTAGGAAAGCATTGTGTTTGCAAAGTTGCATAAACAACACAAGAATATGTTTATAACAATCTTAAACTAAATCTCTAGATCTAGATACACACAAGACATGAAGTAGGGGAGGTGACATATAACTAAGACACTTCCTCTGAGGAGGAAGACATAAGTATTGCTACATTTAGAATTTGACAAAGAAAAATGGATGCAGATAGGGTTAATTAGTAGATTCAAAATAAAATTATGATGTTAATGTGAAGATAATTCTGTATATTCAATGGAAAGTAGAAAAAGAAATAAAGAATGAGAGTAGATGATAAATAATCTAGCAATAATTATTCACAACACACACACACACACACACACACGGATTCAAAAAGAGAAGACAAAAGAAGGAATAATGAAATATCAGGAGGATATGACCTGTTTCTTGCTCCACATGTAAAGAGTTTGGAAAGCACTGCTCCATTCTGACAAAAAAGTTTAACAGACTAAAAAGTCAACAATTCTTTCTGGAACTATAAAGAAGGGATGAAATAGCGCAATCACTACTCCTGAGATTGGAGAGGGAAGTGATTACAGGAAATCACAGCTTATTGGAGCAGACTCAACAGCAGAAAACTGCCAAAGAACTTATGTCAAGGTAAGAAAACCTAGCTGTAATTGACACTCTGTTGAGACTGAGACTGAGGTGTGGATCATTCTATGAGTTAAAACCTCCACAGGGCCCCAGTCACTCGGGGGACTCTGCCACTTTGTGAGATTTACCACAGGCTCAACAAGGTTCCTACAATAAATATTATAGATAAATTGCTTGGGGTACCTAGCAGAGGAAAATCATACTGTCTCCTATCAGGCCAAAATGGAATTAAACTAGATATCAATAACAAAAAGATAACTAGAAAATCTTGCAACAAGTAGAGGCAAACAACAAAATTTAAATAATATATGGATCAATTAAGACATCTCAAGAGAAATTTTAAATGGTTTTGAACTAAATTAAAATGTGAACAATTTATCAAAATTTGTGAGATGCAGTGAAAATAATGCTTAGAAGGAAATTTATAGCTTTAAATACATATATTAGAAAAGAAGAAAGATCTAAAATCAGTCACCAAAACTTCTACTTTTGGCAACTAAAAAAAAAAAGAAAGAAAGTAAGTAGAACAGAGTAAGTAATAAAAATGAAAGCAAGAATAAATGAAAATAAAATAGGAAATCAATAGAGAAAATCAACAAAACCAAAAGGTGTTTCTTTGTAGAGATTAATAAAATCAATAAACTTCTGTCCAGACTAAGGAGAGAGAGAAAATGAGAACAGAAGTTACTAACATCAGAAATAAAATATTACATCACTACAGTTCCCATGTAAATTAAAATAACAATAAAAAAGTGCTGGGGTCCAGCCCTGGTGGATACAGGGTAATTTGAGGCAGGGATGGAGTTGGCGTCTAGAGGAAAATTGTTTAATTAAAGATATAGAGAGAGATTAGAAAAGAATAGTGTAGTAGGAAAATTAGTGGAGAAAAGAGGCTGAATAACTTGGTTTACTCAGAGAACCAATAAAACCGCGAGACAAGGCGTTTGCACTGTCTACGTAGGCCACCAGCACCCACTTGAATAGCGGAGGGTGCCCTGCCTTGGGCTCCCTCTCGCATGGGTCTTAGGAGCCAGGGCAAATAAGTAGACATAGTGAGCCTCCGCGCTCCAGATGGGAATTCAGCCAGAAAACAAGAAAAGACGACACGGGGGAAACCAGCCTTTTCAGGAACTGTTCCCGTTTCTTTATTTTCCAGGTCCGCTTTTATACTTTGAGTTATACATAGTGATAAACAGAAAATACAGTTATGCAGGGTCAGCAGTCCTGACACTTATTGAAACCATGCTTTCTTTCTGCATTCCTTCCAATATACAAAGTTTTCTGGTGATTTACATCAGCTTCTGGCCAAGAGGCCTGATAACATTTTATAACCCTTTCTGATGATGATTAGTCAACCAGAAAACTTATTTTCTCCAAAGGTGATTTTTCTTAAGTCAGGGACCACCCTCCGAAGGCACCAGATAAAGTTGTATTAATACAGGGCAAAGGTGCAGTGGGCTATAATCAAGAAAATAATTTACTTAGCCTAAGGTCTAATGTGATTAATATCAATGTTAATACTTATTTCTCCTATATGCTAGGTATATCAATTAGTGTGTATAAGGGGCAAGGGATATGGAGGCTTAGCAGCATATATTGGCTCAACACAGAAACCCTCTACTGGTATAAATTCTAACTAACCCACTAATACTATACTAATAATTTTCTAACTTCTCAAAAGAATCTGCTTTTAGAAAGTTTAGAGCATCTCATGCCTTTCATGGTTGGGAGGCTGTGAACAATCACATGTGGCCGGACGAACTTGTCAGGCAGGTTAGAGAGCCGTCAGAGGAGCCTGTGGACTGAAACACTCTTGTTATGCCCAGGAGATTTATTAACTGGAGCTCTAAGTTATCTCCTTTCCAGAGAGAGGTGGTGGGGGATAGCCCCTGGTAATGTCAGCAGTGTAGGTGAAAGCATAATGCAGTAAGGTAGGCAAACTCTGGTTTTGGGGATAAATGCTCGAGGATGTCCAGGGGGACTCCTGAAGCTTGATCCCGCCTTTGTGTATGTCAAGCCTCCTTTCTCATGACATTTGCCATGGGTGGGATTCCTCACGCTGGCTCCCGGCAAAAAAGTACTATAAACAAGTCTATGTTTATAAATTAGAAAACCTAAGATGAAGCAGACAGACTTCTTGAACAACATGTTCTGCCATAATTTATACAAGAAGGAATAGACAATCTGATAGATCTATATCTATTAAAGAAATTGAATCAACAATTATTGCTTGAAAACAGAAAGCTCCAGGTCCAGGTGGGTCCAATGGTGAATCTACCAACCATTTAAGGAAGAATTTATACCAATTCTCTATAATTTCTTTCTGAGGATCGTTCTGAGGGAATCAGCCCAGTTCAGTTCAGTTGCTCAGTTGTGTCCTACTCTTTGCAACCTCATGGACAGCAGTGCACCAGGCTTACCTGTCCATCACCAACTCTCAGAGCTTACTCAAACTCATGTCCATTGAGTCAGTAATGCCATCCAACCATCTCATTCTCTGTCCTCCCCTTCTCCTCTTGCCTTCAATCTCTCCAAGCATCAGGTTCTTTTCAAATGAGTCAGTACTTCACATCAGGTGTCCAAAGTATCAGAGTTTCAGCTTCAGCATCAGTCCTTCTAATGTATACTCAGGACTGATTTCCTTTAGGATGGACTGGTTAGCTCTCCTTGCTGTCCAAGGGACAGACTCTCAAGAGTCTTCTCAACACCACAGTTCAAAAGCATCAATTCTTTGGTGCTCAGCTTTCTTTACAGTCAATTCGCACATCCACACATGACTACCAGAAAAAACAAAGCTTTGACTAAATGGACCTTAGTCGGCAAAGTAATGTCTCTGCTTTTTAATATGCTATCTAGATTGGTCATAACTTTTCTTCCAAGGAGGAAATGTCTTTTAATTTCATGGCTGCAGTCACCGTCTGCAGTAAATTTTGGAGCCCAACAAAATAAAGTCTGTCACTCTTTCCATTGTTACCCCATCTATTTGCCATGAAGTGATGGGACCAGATGCCATGATCTTATTTTTCTGAATGTTGAGTTTTAAGCCAACGTTTTTACTCTCCTCTTTCACTTTCATCAAGAGGCTTTCTGAGGGAAGAGCTCACATTAAAAAGTTTAAATTTGACAAAATCACACTTACAATTTAAGATACATACACTACTATCTAAATATCACAACATTTTTCAGTGTTCAGATATTAAGGAAAACCAAACACCACAGTCCAAAATAGTAAGAAGTATTATTCTCAAGAAGTTGAAAGAATATATTAGTCCTTAATTAACATAACTGAGAGTCTATAAAAAGGCATTTATTCTGCCTTCTGAGCCTCATATCACCAGCTCTGTTGTAAAGTCTCTCACTCGGAATTATTCTATGATCCTCAAAAGCTAGTTAAATATCCTTCAGCAAAATGTCAAAGCTGAGTGAATCTAAATTCTAGATTAAATGCAACCATTAGCCTTCATCAGTTACTAAAAAATAGAAAGTGTTACTGTCTGCTATCTACAAATAGTTATAGAACCTCTCTGAAGGATATTATTGTCAATAATTTAAGTGAGGTATATTAAGAATATTTGACATCATTTTTATCAGAAAAAAATATCACACAATGCAGGAAAAAGTGTGGGATTTAGTGGAAATAAATGAATATTGCTCTTCTGAGGTCTTCCACATATAGACACCTAAAATTCATATAAGGGACTCCCTCACATCTTCCTGATTTTCCTTCACATGCAAATATTTCAGTAAGTAAATAGTTGATTAGTTTGGCCTTTGTTCTATCTGTGTATCTCAATCAGAGTCCATGAAACAATCAATGTTTTAAAATTTAAAGCAGAAATTAATACAGTATCCATAGAAGCTATCTTTCATAATAAGTAAGAATTTTATATTGAGATAAGATGATCAAAGTGCATTGAGGACTGGAAATATATCCAAAGCACTGATGGGAAGGACAAGTGCACTTTCTGACTAATCAGCCTCACTGCCATGTTTACTGAGATTTATGGACCTGAAGATAGATCATCCTGATAAATTTTTCCTAGAAGTTTCTTGAGGTGTAGCAGTTATTCTCTGTTTTATAAGGAGCAATATGGGTGCTTTTCTAAAACCATTTTGCTTCATATCTACCCAAATAAGCAATATTTCCTTTATCCTCTTTTCTCTTACTCCACTCAGTGATCCTACTAGAATGTGAAATATAATACTGACATATTTTAGAACTTTTTAAGATCTGACTAGACCTTAGCTTTCTGGACCTTTATGTCACAAAGCTTTGCTAGTAACATATAGTTTTAATATTGTACATAAGATGCCAATTATTGAAATTATTCAATATTTAATTTTCAAGTATTTTATAAATTCATTTTCAAGATATCATGTGATGATACACTATTATACATAATATAACCTAACAAGTAAAAACCATTTACAGATGCCTTACATAGATCTTGCAAAGTATCAGTAAAATTATCAAAAAACAAAAGAGTGAATAAGCAATTCTTTATGAACAAGGATTAATTGAGTCTGCTACCATGTTCTGTGTTGTCTGCTCTAATCATTTTCACATTTGCTGAAATTTTCTTTCCTATTTCTGCCTCCTTCCCTCCTATTTACTGCTCTCCATAATGTTGATATAGTTATGTTTATATTCCATCTCCAAACCCCACTCCAGTACTCTTGCCCGGAGAATCCCATGGATGGAGGAGCCTGGTAGGCTGCAGTCCACTGGGGTCGCTAGGAGTTGGACATGACTGAGCAACTTAACTCTCACTTTTCACTTTCATGCATTGGAGAAGGAAATGGCAACCCACTCCAGTGTTCTTGCCTGAAGAATCCCAGGGACGGGGGAGCCTAGTGGGCTGCCATCTCTGGGGTCACACAGAGTCAGACATGACTGAAGTGACTTAGCAGGTAGCAAACTCCAACACTGGTGTTTCTCCCTCTAGGACTTTTCTTTTCTATGTATGTACAATATTAAGGAACAGCAACAATTTTTCCTGTTACTTCTTTATGACTTTCTGGTTTCCACACCATCACTAACTCTTGAGAGAGAGGCCTTATGATCTGTATCAGCAATGAAGCAAATAGAACTGCTAAATGCTAGATATTTTTACATGAGTATTGAATGATTGTTATCACTATATATTTCTTGTGAACATTCTAAGTTAAGATAACTCTAAGAGTCTAATATCATTGGAGTAGTGAGTGACTTCAATACTATCTGTTAGAAAAACATGCTCTTTCACTCTTAATTAAGAATGCAGGTAAACCAAAATGAGATTTCCCAAGGATTTATTATAAGTAAGCCTGTTACGACAGAGAATTTGTTGTGCTTTATTTTATCTCCCTGTAATATTAAAATAATGTCCTGTCACAAAGTCTCCGCTCTTAAACCGTTCATTACATTTAAACTATAGCTGAACTTTAATTGAACTGTTTCATCAAGCAAGGTAAATCTATGGCTTTTGTTAATTAGTGTTTGAATGATATATGGAGGAGTGAACCATAGAAAAAAATTATTGCTCACTCACTGTTTTCACTTTTAACTACAGTACCTTACCCTTATCTCCTAATTTATTGCTAAAACAATATATTGCTTAACTCCTAATGGATATCCTGAAGGTCAGTGAAGAGATAGAAATTGGATTCCAGTTTTTTTTTTTTTCCCCTCACTAAGAAAAATTATTAAAGTACCATACAGGAAACTTCTTATCATAATGTCAAAGATTAGAGCTGCATATTAACCTAAATATGGAAAACTCAATTGTCTACTGTCACTATAGGGGACAGTTGTAGTCCAAGGTCAAATTGAAAGAAATATATGAAACAGTGCCCACAAGTTTGAAAGTCACAATGAATAAATTGTAAGTCTGATGCCAAAACTTGACTTCTGTGCACCAGTGTTGAATCTTGGAGACAGTTTTTGGTGAAGTAGAAAAGAAGAGTCTTATTGTGTTGCCAGCAGATGTGGATACACTGGGTTTAGGCATTCAAAAAATGTGTGTTCCACATTAGGGCGGATTTGGTGAGGAGTTTTATAGCAATAGTTTAAGGGCTGAATTGTTGATAAGGATCAGGGTGTGTACAGAGCCTGCAATCCTTTAATTTGGCCTCAGATGATCTCATGATGAGCTTCTGTGTTCTTGTGCTGTTGCTCAGTCCTTAAGTCCTGCCTGACTGTTTGCAAATCCATGGACTGAAGCATACCAAGCTTCCCTGTCCTTCAGTTAAGTTCAGTTCAGTCACTCAGTCATGTCCATCTCTTTGCAACCCCATGAATCACAGCAAGCCAGGCCTTCCTGTCCATCACCAACTCCCAGAGTTTACTCAAACTCATGTCCATCGCGTCGGTGATGTCATCCAGCCATCTCATCCTCTATTGTCCTCTTCTTCATGTGCCCCCCAATCCCTCCCAGCATTAGAGTCTTTTCCAATGAATTAACTCTTTGCATGAGGTGGCCAAAGTATTGGCATTTCAGCTTTAGCATCAGTCCTTCCAATGAACATCCAGGACTGATCTCCTTTAGAATGGCCTGGTTGGATGTCCTTGCAATCCAGAGGACTCTCAAGAGTCTTCTCCAACACCACAGTTCAAAAGCATTAATTCTTCAGCCCTCAGCATTTTTTACAGTCCAACTTTCACGTCCATACATGACCACTGGAAAAACCATAGCCTTGACTAGACAGACCTTTGTTGGCAAAGTAATGTCTCTGCTTTTCACTATGCTATCTAGGTTGGTCATAACTTTCCTTCCAAGGAGTAATTGTCTTTTAATTTCATGGCTGCAGTCACCATCTGCAGGGATTTTCGAGCCCCCCCAAATAAAATCTGTCACTGTTTCCACTGTTTCCCCATCTATTTCCCGTGAAGTGATGGGACCAGATGCCATGATCTTCGTTTTCTGAATGTTGAGCTTTAAGCCAGTTTTTTCCACTCTCCTCTTTCACTTTCATCAAGAGGCTTTTTAGTTCCCCTTCACTTTCTGCCATAAGGGTGGTCATCTGCATATCTGAGGTTATTGATATTTCTCCATGCAATCTTGATTCCAGCTTGTGCTTCTTTCAGCCCAGCGTTTCTCATGATGTACTCTGCATAGAAGTTAAATAAGCAGGGTGACAATATACAGCCTTGATGTACTCCTTTGCCTATTTGGAACCAGTCTGTTGTCCCATGTTCAGTTCTAACTATTGCTTCCTGATCTGCAAATAGGTTTCTCAAGAGGCAGGTCAGGTGGCCTGGTATTCCCATCTCTTTCAGAATTTTCCACAGTTTATTGTGATCCACACAGTCAAAAGTTATGGCATAGTCAATAAAGCAGAAATAGATGTTTTTCTGGAACTCTCTTGTTTTTTTGATGATCCAGCAGATGTTGACAATTTGATCTCTGGTTCGTCTGCCTTTTGTAAAACCAGCTTGAACATCTAGAAGTTCATGGTTCACATACTGCTGAAGCCTGGCTTGGAGGATGTTGAGCATTACTTTAATATTGTGTGAGATGAGTGCAATTTTGTGGTAGTTTGACCATTCTTAGGTATTGACTTTCTTTGGGATTGGAATGAAAACTGACCTTTTCCAGTCTTGTGGCCACTACTGAGTTTTCCAAATTTGCTGGCATATTGGGTGCAGCACTTTCACAGCATCATCTTTCAGGATTTGAAAATAGCTCCACTAGAATTCCTTCACCTCCACTAGCTTTGTTCGTAGTGATCCACTAAGGCCCACTTGACTTCACATTCCTTCTTTCACTATTCTGTCCTTCATTATCTCCCAAAGTTTGCTCAAACTCATGTCCATTGAGTCAGTGATGCCATATAACCAACTCATCCTTTGTCACTCCTTTCTCTTTCTGCCCTCAGTCTTTACCAGCATCAGGGTATTTTCCAGTGAGTCAGCTCTTCACATCAAGAGGACATGGTATTGGAGCTTCTGATTGACCGTCAGTTCTTCCAATGAATATTCAGGATTGATTTCCTTTAGGATTGACTTGTTTCACCTTGCTCTCCATGGGGCTCTCAAGAGTCTTTAGTACCAAAATTCTAAAGCATCAATTCTTTGGTGCTCAACTTTCTCTATGATCCAACTTTCAAATCTGTACATGACTACTGGAAAAACCATGATTCTCTGGTGGCTCAGATGGTAAAAAATCTGCCTGCAAAGCAGGAAACCTGGGTTTGATACTGGGTTTGGAAGGTACTCTGGAGAAGGAAATGGCAATAGACTCCAGCATTCTTGACTGGAGATTCCATGGATGGGGAGCCTAGTGAGCCACAGTCCATGGCATCACAAAGAGTTGGACATGACTGAGCAACTAATACACACACAGGAAAACCATGACTGT
The DNA here is from genome assembly GCF_014754425.2 of Oryx dammah. Classification (NCBI taxonomy): domain Eukaryota; kingdom Metazoa; phylum Chordata; class Mammalia; order Artiodactyla; family Bovidae; genus Oryx; species Oryx dammah. The sequence goes on from NW_024070211.1 coordinate 58,434,063, forward strand.
GACTATATGGCTTCCCAGGTGGCTCATATGGTAAATAATCTGCTTGTAATGTGGGATACCTGGGTCTGATCCCCTGGGACAGGAAGATACCCTGGAGAAGGGAATGGCTACCCACTCCGGTATTCTTGTTGAAGCATTTCATGGAGAAAGGAGTCTAGTAGGATACGGTCCATGTGGTCACAAAGAGTCGGACGCAACCGAAAGATTAATGCTGACTTTTATATGGACCTAAGTTGGCAAAGTGACGTCTCCGCTTTTTAATAGCCTGCTTGAGTTTGTCATAGCTCTTCTTCCAAGGAGCAAATGTATTTTAATTTGGTGGCTGTAGTCACTGCAGTGATTTTGGAGCCCAAGAAAATAAAGTCTGTCTCTGTTTCCTTGTTTCCCCATATATTTGCCATGAAGTGATGGTACCAGGTGCCATGCTCTTAGTTTTTTGACTTAGTTTTAACCCAGCTTTTTGACTCTCAATTTTCATCTTCAAGAAGAGGCTTTTTAATTCCTCTTCAATTTCTGCAATTAAGGTGGGATCATCTGTATATCTGTAGTGATTGATATTTATCCTGGTAATCTTGATTCAAGCATGTGATTTATTCAGCCCAGCATTTCTCATGATGTACTCTGTATATAAGTAAATGAGCAGGGTGACAATATTACAGTCCTGGCATACTCCTTTCCCAATTTTGAATCAGTCCATTGCTCTATGTCTGGTTCTAACTGTTGTTTCTTGACCTGCATACAGGTTTCTCAGGAGGCAAGTAAGGTAGCCTGATATTCCCATCTCTTTCAGAATTTTCCAGTTTGTTGTGATCCATACAGTCAAAGGCTTTAGCATAGTCAATGAAGCAAAATAAATGTTTTTCCAGATTTCTCTTGCTTTTTCTATGATTCAGTGATGTTGGCAATCTGATCTCTGGCTCCTCTGCCTTTTCTAAATCCAGCTTGTACATCTGGAATTTCTTGGTTCATGTACTGCTGAAGTTTACCTTAAAGGATTTTGAGCATTTTCTTGATAGCACATAAAATGAGCCCAATTGTGTGGTAATTTGAACATTCTTTGGCAATGAAATGCAATGCCCTTATTTGGAGTTGGAATAAAAGCTGACATTTTCCAGGTCTGTGGCCACTGATGATTTTTCCAAATTTGCTGGCACATTGAGTGCAACACTTTAACAGCATTATCTTTTAGGATTTGAAATAGCTCAGTTGGAATTCCATCACCTCCACTAGCTTTGTTCATAGTAACTCTTCCTAAGCCCCACTTAACTTCACACTGCACGATGTTTGGCTGTAGGAAAGTGACCACACCATTGTGGCTCTTTGAGTCATTAAGATCTTTTTTGTATGATTATTCTATGTATTCTTAACACCTCTTCTTAATCTGTTCTGCTTCTGTTAGGTCCTTATCATTTCTGTCCTTCATTGCACCCATCTTTGCATGGCTCAGCCTCTTCATTCCTTATGGAACTATTCCTTTGCTCTTTCCCAGTAGCATATTGGACACCTACTAACTTGGGGGCTCATCTTTTAGTGCCATATATATATCATATATATATATATGATATATATATATATATCTTTTTTTTTTCTGCTTTTTAAATCATAGGGTTCTCAGAACATGAATGCTGAAGTGGTTTGCCATTCCTTTCTCCAGTGGACCACGTTTTGTCAGAACTCTCCATGGTGACCCATCAGTCTTGGGTAGCCCTGCATGACATGGCTTATAATTTCATTAAGTTATAAAAGGCTGTGATCCATGTGATCATTTTGGTTAGTTTTCTGTGACTGTGGTTTTCATTCTGCCTGCCCTCTGATGGATTAGGATAAGAGGTTTATACAAGCTTCTTGATGGGAGTGACTGGCTGTGAGGAAAACTTGCTCCAGTGGGCAGGACCATGCTCAGTAAATCTTTAGTCTAATTTTCTGCTGATGGATGGAGCTGTGCCCCATCCCAATAGTTTGCCCTGAGGTGGCTCAGTCCTGAAGTCTGCAGTCTCTGTGGTAAGGCTATAGGCTCTATGGTAGAGCCAATGGTGACCTCCTCCAAGAAGGCCTAAGCCAATACATTGTACCTCTCAGGACTCTGCTGCCAGTATTGCTGATCCTGCCACATGCCACTGTCAACCCATGTGATCTCATAAGAGACTGAGCCCGACTTGCCTATAAGTGTTTTGGAGTCTATTTTTCTAGAATTTTTCAAATTGTGATCTTCTCTGGAATGAAGAATGCTTCAGCAAGTAGTTAAAATCCCATTTGTTGGGGATTTTAGTTCTGCAGAAGAGTTCAAAGATACATTATGTGTATCCTTTGAGATAGGATCCTGCCTGAGGGCTACTGTATTCTAGTCTGCTTCTCCCCTGTCTCTGCATCCTCTCCCTTCTCTAGTTAGCAACTGTTTGAATCTACCCTTTGGAACTCAGGGAATGTCAGTGAGGCTCCAGTCCATTTAAGTCACTCAGTTGTGTCTGACTCTTTGCGACTCCAGGGACTGCAGCACGCCAGGCTTCCCTGTCCATCATCAACTCCCAGAGCCTTCTCAAACTCATGTCCATCACGTTGGTGATGCCATCCAACCATCTAATCCTCTGTTGTCCCCTTCTCCCACCTTCAAGGAGGCTCAATGAAACCTATTTCTTACAAACAAAAATAGAGGATTCAAAGTAGGTTTCATACCCAGGAGCCCCATTAGGTTCTTGCTTGTTTTAAAGGACACATTTGGTGCATTTTCTTGGCACATCTCTTGTCTCTATCTGGCCATCTTGTATTCTCTAGCTCCTGGCTACAGTAGTATACCCTTTTTTTTACCCAACCGTTGTCTTGTCCTGTATAATCATAGTGTTACCAAAAGGTATGCATGGGGGTCAGACTGCTTGCTACTCAAAAGCCAGTAAACAGGCCAGGTTGTTGGAAAGAGAAGTTTGTTTTATTTCAGATGCCAACAACTGGAGGGGAGGGTGGCAGACATCTGTCCAAAAGCAGACTACCCCACCCCTGACAAACAGGAGATGAGAGCTTTTATAGACAGAGTTGCAGGTGGAGGTTACATGTAGAAATGTTGAGAGTCATCTGTAACAATCATCTTCAAATTGTTCATCAGTGGTCTGACTAGCATCATCTTGGTTGTTTTAGGTATAGTTAATCTTCAATTCCGGGGTACACTTGTTCCCATTTCTTTGCAGAATCATGGCAGGTCAAGTCCTGGTTAAAGTCTTGTCATCATGTAGTTAACTTCTTCAAATGGTGCTTTGGTATCTATAAGACAGCTCACAGGATATGTCTCAGAATATTATCTATAGCCCTTGAGAAAGAACTAAAGGTCCTTGACTATACTTAATGACTACATCATTATTATTTCATCTCCTTAGACTGTTTTCCTTTGTTTCAACATTTCTCACTTCTGTGATTCAACTCATTTTTTGACTAAAGTTTTCCACAGGCAAAAGACAGGCAGAGGACATGCTGGGGGTGGGGTGGGGTGGGCAAGGACAATGTCGTCCTGCTCCATTTCAATATCTGCTTTTATTTAAGTGAAAGTTGCTCATTTGTGTTTGACTGTTTGTGACCCTATGGAATTCTCCAGGCCAGAATAATGGAGAAGGTAGCTGTTCCCTTCTGCAGGGGATCTTCCCAACCCAGGGATCAAAACCCAGTCTCTTACATTGCAGGCATATTCTTTACCGGCTGAGCCACAAGGTAACCCTGCTTTTATTTAAAGTTTCACCTAATACATTGAATACCAATTCACAAAGAGCCGGACACGACTAAACGACTGGACTGAACTGAACTGAACTGTGAGAAAAGACTTTATGGTGCTCATTGTTATATAAAGTAATAGAGGTGAATTAACTTGCTCAATGTCAAATAGCTAGTACTAGATAGAACACTTTTTGACCCCAAGTCTGGTAGCATTTCTATAATAATAGTTTCTGTGTGTGTGTTTTAATGTATAGTTACATCTTTATTTTTCCAGAAAATCATTTGTTTTCTGTTTCTAGAATGGTGGGAAAATTTATTTATTTAATTAATTTATTTATTTTTGACTGCTCTAGGTCTTCATTCCTTTGTCTAGGCCTTCTTAGTTATGGAGACTGGAGCCTGTTCTTTGCTGTTGTGCACCATCTTCTCATTTGGATAGCACAGATTCTAGGGTTTCAGTAGTTACAGTGTGCAGGCTCAGAAGTTGTGGCTTGCCCACTCTAGATCACATGGGCCTCAGTAGTTGTGGTGCACAGGCTTAGTTGCCCCATGGCATGTGGAATCTCCTCAGACCAGAGACTGAACCTGTGCCCTCTGCATTGGCAGATGGATTCTTATCCACTGCACCACCAGGGAAGTTCTGCTCAATGTTTTGATCTCATAAAATGAAATGAATAAAAATGATTGGATAAGCTAAAGTATTTTCATTTTAAATGAGGATCCTCTGGGAAGTAGGATACCTCTCAGACAATGCTTTTTACACAGGTGAAGAGATATTTTATAATTTGGTACAGAATAATTTTATATCAGTAAAATTATTGTTTGTATCCATGCAACTGCTTTACCCACTAAAGCAATCATATGGCAGAAAGATCATAGTTTAGACCCCAATCTTACATACGGTCCTTGCATTTCATCTTTTTTGGGTTTCCAACACACATTTGGCTTTGCTCCTAAGCTATGAAGCCCACATCTGTTTCCCTTTCCCTGCCATCGTCTATTTTACTTTGACCTTAGCATTACCTAACGTGAGCTTACCTGGTGGCTCAGACAGTAAAGAATCTTCCTTCAAATCAGGGGACCCAGGTTCAGTCTCTGAGTGGAGAAGATCCCCTGAAGAAGGGAATGGCTACCCCCTCCAGTATTCTTGACTGGAGAATTCCATGGACAGAGGACCCTGGTGGTCCACAGTCCAAGTGGTTCCAAATAGTAGGACATGATTGAGTGACTAACACACTACCTAACACATCCTCCTCTCAAAACACACTAGTGACCCAGGTCTCCATAGCCCTCTCCTCTCCTCTCACTGTGAGTCATGTCTTACCCCATGAAGACTTATGCCCAGGAGACAGGAGTTGGGCATAGAAGGGACTCATTTAACACTTTGTTCTTTACAGAAATAATTCAAAACCTCTAAAGAACATCCTTCACACATTTCTGCTCATGCAGAGGAATTATAAATGCTTTGAAAAAGCAACATACACAAGCCATAAAACCAATTTATAAGATTGAAAAAAGGAGTGGGAGAAACAGGCCCAATCTCTTCATGCTTATTGATCAGCCTCTTCTACTTACTACATGTCTTCTTTTCTCATCCACAATAAGAATATGGTATCTAAAAGGTTTTTAGTCACTCCTGGGATCCTTGCAGTAAATCACCTCCTAAAATGTAATCCTAGAAATAGAATTCCTTTTGAAAAAAAAAAAAAAGTTATCAAGCCAAATAGTCATACTTCCAAAACAGAAAAGAGAGGTTCTCCTAAGGTCATGCACTTGATATGTAGTTGAATTGCCAGTCTCATGGAAATTCTTCACCCAGAGATGGCAGATAGGGTTAGTCTGACTTTATCTCTATTCTGTTGCTTAGTGACCTTGGAAATTGCGGGGGGCGCTCCACAGAAAGAGAGAGGCAGTGGAACTTCCCTCAGCAAAGCTGAGGGGTCCTGAGGAGAGGTGAGCCTGCTGTCCGCCAACCCAGCCCCTCGGCGAGCGAGAGACAATCAGACGTGACAAGGGTTCCGTCTAAGCAGTTCTGCTTTATTGCTGCAAGCTCTTGGCTTATAAAGGCAAGCGGGCGGGAGGGCAGGGGGCAGGGGAGTGCGAGGGACTTTTCGTAGTTGCACCAAACACATTAAAGGTCAAATCATCATGTGCCATCATTATAACAGGAGTCTATGGTGATCACACACTGTCCACGTGCATGGAAATCAAGAGAGCCAATCAAAAGTTTTGACAAACAACTTAGGCCACGCCCTCATCTCTTATGCCAGGCGCCATCTTAGCTCTAAACTGCAAAGCTAGCCCTTCTTTTTTAAGGTTTCCCATTTAGGGCCCCACAGGAAATCAAGGAAAACCTTTATGCATATTTGCAACTACAGAAAGATTAACCCTTATCATAAAAAATAGTTTAATTTCATCCATCTCCTCTTTGATTTCTGTCTTTCAATCTGTCTGTTACACCCACATTTTCAAAAGTCAAAGAGTTTTGCTGCATTTGATCTTCAATAGACAGGAGGCATCACTTAAAAAATATATATACCATTTTTAGGACAGGCAAAAAACTGAATCTAATAAGTTCTAGAGAATATGATTACAAAGTCAGATGTCAAAGTTTGATTTACTTTCAAAAGAGCAGAGAGATAATAGCCATGGAACAGGAACAAAAACAATCACACAACAAGAATGACATAATTTTTTAAAGTGCCTAATAATTATCATATTTTGAGATTTAACAGAAATCAGCATGCAGTCTTGGTGATTTATGTACCTCTCTCCTATTGCTATATATATTCAACTATACACAACAGTATTCTTCAATTCTTAATCTTCTTGGTTTTGTCTTTTCTTTTTTTCTTTTTCCTGGAGAAAAATTTAAAAAAATATAATGTCCTTAAGTTTAGTAAACAAATATTTAATCAATTATTAGATAATTCTTTGTAAATTATGCACTTTGTAAACAATACTCTTGGAGAGTAAATAGCAGTGTAATACACAAACATTCAAATTCTTGTCCTGCTAATTATGAGACAGGCTCTTGAGTTTGTTTCCATACAATAAATGTTTACCTTGGTAAACAGAAGGTAAATGGGCACAACTTCTGAAAGATCACAAGACAGTTATATGAGTGGTACACAAGTACTTTTGTGTCAACATGATTACTATTTTTTATTTAGAAAGGATATTATATTTATTATTTCAAATATGTATTGTATTCCAAAGCTGAGCCACTTATTACCATATTATCATCTACTATTCTTATAGCCAGAATTACAGTACAATAGCTAATACATATTTAATTTTTAAGATGTGTCACACACTCTACTAAGGTCATATGTGAATCATCTTAATTGTTGCAAAACTTCTATCAAGTCGTCTTGTGAGTTATGTTAAATTATCATGTAAGTTAAGTGAAAAAGCTAGCTTAAAACTCAAAATTCCAAAAACTAAGATCATGGCACCCAGTCCCATCACTTCATTGCAAATAGATGGGGAAAAATAAAAACAGTGAAGGACTTTATTTTCTTGGGCTCCAAAATTACTACAGATGGAGATTGCAGCCATGAAATTAAAAGACTTCTGACTCTTGAAAGAAAGCTATGGCAAATCTAGACAGCATATTAAAAAGCAGAGACATCACTTTGCCAACAGAAGTCAGTCTAGTCAAAGCTAGGTTTTTCCAATAGTCGTAGGCACGTGAGAGTCGGACCATAAAGAAAGCAGAGTGCCAAAGAATAGTTGCTTTCAGATTGTGGTGCTGGAAAAGACTCTTGAGACTCCCATGGACAGCAGGGAGATCTAACCAGTCAAGCCTAAAAGAAATCAACACTGAATATTCTTTGGAAAGACTGGTACTTATGCTGAAGCTCCAACACTTTGGCCATCTGTTGCAAATAACTGACTTATTGGAAAAGACCCTGATGCTGGGAAAGATTAAAGATAGGAGAAGAGGACAATAGAAAATGAGATGGTTGGATGGTATCACCTGTTCAATGGACATGAGTTTGAGCCAATTTCAAGAGATTGTGAAGAACAGGGAAGTCTGGTGTGCTTCAGTCCATGAGACTGCAGAATCAGACACAACTGTGTGACTGAACAACAACAAAGTTAAGTAGAGTGCTAGGGTATTGGATGATAGGCCTTGGTTCAACAAAAGGCCACAAGGGAATAAAATAGTTTACTACTCACTGATTCTGGAGAAAGTGTATGCCATGCCTTGAGGGGCCACATAGGTAAGGGTGCAGACAGAAAGAGTGGCTGGACCCAAGGCATGTGTCTATATTAGGCCTTACGGGTGGAGAGCTATGGAATTCTCAGTCTCAGGTCTGATTGGTCAATTCAAACAGACAAAAAATAAGTTTTGATAAATTCCATGTGGATCCTTAGAAGAATTTATAAGAATCCCTTCAAAGAATTTATAAGAATCTCTTAGAAGAAATGGAGTAGCCATTATAGTCAACAAAAAAGTCCAAAATGTAGGACTTGGATGCAGTCTCAAAAACAACAGAATGCTTTCTTTTTGTTTCCAAGGCAAATCATTTAATATCAAATAATCCAAGTCTATGCCCTGACCAGTAATGATGAAGAAGCTGAAGTTGAATGGTTCTATGAAGACCTACAAGAACTTCTAGAATTCACACCCAAAAAAAGATGTCCTTATCATTATAGGGGACTGGAATGCAAAAGTAGGAAGTCAAGAAACAGCTGGAGTAACAGGCAAATTTGGCCGGCCTTGGAGTACAGAATAAAGCTGGGCAAAGACTAATAGAGTTCTGCCAAAAGAATGCACTTGTCATAGCAAACACCCTCTTCCAACAACACAAGAGAAGACTCTACACATAGACATCACCAGATGGCCAACACTGAAATTATATTGATTATATTCTTTGCAGCCAAAGATGGATAATCTCTATACAGTCAGCAAAAACAAGACTAGAAGCTGACTGTGGCTCAATTACTGAACTCTTTACTCCCAAATTCAGACTTAAATTGAAAAAAAAATAGGGAAAAACATTAGACCATTCAGGTATGACCTAACTCAAATTCCTTATGATTATACAGTGGAAGTGAGAAATAGATTTAAGGGACTAGATCTGATAGAGTCTCTGATGAACTATGGACAGAGGTTCATGACATTGCAAGATCATCTCCAATAAAAAGAAAAAAAAAAAAGGCTATCTGAGGAGGCCTTACAAATAGCTGAGAAAAGAAGAGAAGACAAAAGCAAAGGAGTAAAGGAAAGATACACCCATTTGAATGCAGAGTTCCAAAGAATAGCAAGGAGAGATAAGAACGCCTTCCTCAGTGATCAGTGCAAAGAAATAGAGGAAAACAATAGAATGGGGAAGACTAGAAATTTCTTCAAGAAAATTAGAGATACCAAGGGAACATCATGCAAAGATGGGCTAAATAAAGAGCAGAAATGGTATGGACCTAACAGAGCAGAAGATATTAAGAAGAAGTGGCAAGAATACACAGAAGAACTGTACGAAAAAGATCTTCATGACCCAGATAATCATGATGGTGTGATCATTCACCGAGAGACAGATATCCTGGAATGTGAAGTCAAGTGGGCCTTAGGAAGCATCACTAGGAACAAAGCTAGTGGAGGTGGTAGAATTCCAGTTGAGCTATTTCAAATACTAAAAGCTGATGCTGTGAAAGTGCAGCACTCAATATGCCAGCATTGGAAAACTCAGCAGTGATCACAGGAATGGAAAAGGTTAGTTTTCATTCCAATCCCTAAGAAAGGCAATGCCAAAGAATGCTCAAACTACCACACAATTGCACTCAACTCACACTCTAGCAAAGTAATGCTCAAAATTCTTCAATCCAGGCTTCAACAGTATGTGAACCTTGAATTTCCAGATTTTCAAACTGGATTTAGAAAAGGCAGAGGAACCAGAGATCAAGTTGCCAACATCTGTTGCATCACTGAAAAAGCAAGAGAGTTCCAGAAAAACATCTATTTCTGCTTTATTCACTATGCCAAAGCCTTTGACTATGTGGATCACAATAAACTGTGGGAAACTCTGAAAGAGATGGGAATACCAGACCACCACCTGACCTGCCTCTTGAGAAATCTGTATGCAGGTCAAGAAGCAATAGTTAGAAGTGGACATGGAACAACAGACTGGTTTCAAATAGGAAAAGGAGCACGTCAAGGCTGTATATTGTCACCATGCTTATTTAACTTATATGCAGAGCATATCCTGAGAAACACTGGGTTGGAAGAAGCAAAAGTTGGAATCAAGATTGCCGGGAAAAATATCAGTAACCTCAGATATACATATGACACCACCGTTATGGCAGAAAGTGAAGAGGAACTAAAAAGCCTCTTGATGAAAGTGAAAGAGGAGAGTGAAAAAGTTGGCTTAAAGCTCAACATTCAGAAAACTAAGATCATGGCATCAAGTCCCATCACTTCATTGCAAATAAATGGAGAAACAGTGGAAACAGTGGCAGACACTTTATATTTTAGGGGCTCCAAAATCACTGTAGATTATGACTGCAGCCATGAAATAAAAGATGCTTACTCCTTTGAAGAAATGTTATGACCAACCTAGACAGCATATTGAAAAGCAGTCATTACTTTGCCAACAAAGGTCTGTCTAGTCAAAGCTATGGCTTTTCCCGTAGTCATATATGGATGTGGGAATTGCATTATAAAGAATTGATGCCAAAGAATTGATGCTTTTGAACTGTGGTGTTGGAGAAGACTTGAGAGTCTCTTGGACTGTGAAGAGTTCCAACCAGTCCACCCTAAAGGAAATCAGTCCTGAATGTTCATTGGGAGGACTGATGTTGAAGCTGAAACTCCAATATTTTGTCCACCTGATGACTGACTCATTGGAAAAGACCCTGATGCTGAGAAATATTGAAGGTAGGAGGAGAAGCGGACGAAAGAGGAAGAGTTGGTTGGATGGCATCTCCGACTCAATGAACATGAGTTTGAGTAAGCTCCAGGAGTTGATTATGGAAATGGGAGCCTGGCATGCTGCAGTCCATGAGGACACAAAGAGTCAGACACGACTGAGTGACTGAACTGAACTGAACTGATGGGGATCCATCTATTGGCATATAAGAGGAAGGTCCTGGAAGGTGGGGGAAAACTATTATCACAAAAACTGTAGGGAAGTCATATCAGAAACTTACATTTATGTGTATTTCTGTGGGCTTCTACCTAGAAAATGCACTTATGAAAGGGGCTATGTCATTATAAGACCCCAGCTGGCCACTTGGCCAAACAACATGAATGCCAAGTCAACAATATAGTTGACTAGCTTAGTTCAACTCTGGACAGGTAAATTCTATCATTGCCTCTACTTATAGTGGGGGTGTGGTGGGTGAGGACCATAAAATTTTGCAATTTGTTCAAGATCATACATGTAGTATGAGGTTAAGTAGTTGAATTCAGGTGAAAATTCATTTTATCTGTTTCCAAATCTCAAATACAACCTTCAACACCACATCCTTAATTAAAAAAAAAAAAAAATCCTCCTCAAACAGTTTGTAATCTAATTCAGAAGAGGTGATTTCTAAAGATAGGCATATTTAATCCAAAAGGAAGAGGATCATTCATCAGTTTTATTCCTGATATGTATTATATAAGACATACAAGGCAAAGTACAGAAGATGCACTAGACAGAATGAGGCTGAGTATTGAGGCCTACACGACAAGTGTGGGGAAAAGATGACAGAGTCTGAAATAGCTTACTGATAGTAAAATTGATGAAAAAGGGAATGAGATTGTGAGATAGAGGAAAATGTTCAAGTAAAGGTGACTGAATGAACTTGAGAATGAGAAAAGGATCAAAAAAGCAGCAGGCATTACGAATAAGAAATTGATTTCAAATGATTTTCCCAATATTGAAGCTAACATTTTAGTGGCATATTGATAAAAAAGTGTGCTATATTAAAATATATAGTATAAAAGTTTTAAATGAAATTAAGGAATTATCAAATTTTTTCTGAGTGTTCAAAAGAAAAACAAAAACTTGAGTATTTACCACATCTCCTTGTTAAAAGGATTATTTGATACATTGTTTGTAAAGCAATCAAACCAACAAGTCAGCACAGGGAGTGAATTTGCAAAATTGATTCTCTTTCCTTCCAAAATCATGGACAAAATTAGTTTGTATCTAAGAATGTTGATTTTAATAAACGAGAAACTTTACAAATTTCAGCTAAGAGATCTCTTTTTATTTGAGTACTAGAAATGGTTCCAGTTGCTTCAAATATAAAGAAAACCATCAACAAAACAAAGACAGCCTATGAAAGGAAAGAAAATATTTGCAAATGATGCAACTGACAAAGGATTAAGGTCCAAAATATACAAACAATTCATACAACTCAATCTTAAAAAATTAGTCAAAAATGAGCAGATCTAAAATAGACATTTTTGCATAGAAAGACATATAGGTGGTTAACACACACATAAAAAGATGCACCACTAATTATTAGAGAAATACAAACCAAAATGAAAATGAAATATCATTTCACATTGATCATAATGGTTATCATCAAAAAGTCTACAAATAATAATAAATCCTAGAGAGGACTTGAAGAAAAGGGAACCCTCTTACACTATTGGTGGGAAAACAAATTAGTACAGCCACTAAAGAAAACAGTATGGAGCTTCCTCAAAAAATTAAAAATTGAACTACTACATGATCCAACAATTCTACTCTAGCTAAAAATTCAGAAAAAAAACAAAACTCTGATTTGAAAAGATACATGCACCCCAATGTTCATAACAGCACTATTTATAATAGCCAACACATGGAAGCAACCCAAGTACCCATCAACAGATGACTGACTGAAGAATATGTAGTGTGTGTGTATATATATGCATATATGAAATATTGTATATTTATTCTTTTTTATGGCTGGGTGGAATATTACTCAGCCATAAAAAAGAATAAAATGCTGCCATTTGTGGCAACATGGATGAACCTATAGAATATTATGCTTGGTGAAATGTCAGTCAAAGAAAAACAAAGGCTCTGCAATATCACTTATATGTAGAGTTAAAAAAAAAGAAACAGAAACATACTCACAAATATAGAAAACAAATTTATGGCTACTGAAAGGGTGGCAGGGGAGAGATAAATTAAGAGTATGAGATTAATAGATAGAAACTATTATACATAAGGTAGCTAAGTAACAAAGATTTATTATATATCAATACCACAGGAATTATACTCAATAACTTATCTTTTGATAACCTATAGTAGAATATAATCTGTCAAAGAATTTCAAAAAAGTATTACTATGCTTTAAACTGAAACTAACATAATATTATAAGTCAACTATACCTCAATTAAACAAATAAATTTATACAAAGTAAAAAAACAAACAAACAAACAAAAAAACAAAAAAATCTGATGTTCAGTCCCCCTTTGTAGAACATGTAAATAAAGAAAAGATAGTTGAGACAGTCCAAAAACTATGATTAGTTAACATGTCTCAGGCATTATATAGGGTAGATCATTATATTCACAATGAATGTTCTTAATAGCTAAAAAGAAAAAAAAAATACTACTTCCATTTTGTTAGGAGTCCTCATATGGAATACTAGAGGCCTAGGGAGTTACTGAGAATAAAATACATCTGAACAGAATGCCATTGCTTCAAAGGACCTGTGGTACAGAATACAAAAGCCAATACAACTTGTCAGACTCCTCCTCAGTGCGAAGAGAAGAGTAGAGCATGCATCCAGAAAAGAAGAGTAAAGAAACCATAAGTATTTATGTGATAACATTAAAAGAACCAATATGTGCCTTTTGAGAGGCTCAGAAGAGACAGAGGAAAGGGTAAATGTTTTTTTTTATATATTTTTTTAACTTCTGGTGAAGAAAATGCATATTCAGATTTTTAAAACCTAGTTGATTCAAAATAAAATGAATAAAATAAAATGAATTTTTAAAAGTACATACAAGGACATATTTCAATCAAATTTTCAAAAATTTGAATATTGACTTTCTGCACTACTGCTGACATCATTTCCTCTTCCTTCCCTATTCCACACACATCAAGGACTGTCTTCCTAAATTAGGACACTTACGAAGGAAGAGAATGTTTACCAAGATCATACCATAGTGCAGCATGGTTTTAAGCACATTCTCTGCAAACCTCAAGAACTTGCTCTTTCAACCATATCATATCAAATAACTTGCAAAGAATGAAAAACTTATTTTTTTTTCCCTTGAAAAGATGGGTAAATTATGATTGTCTTCCCTGCCTCTTTGATCAGTTCCTTGAGTGAAGCCCAAGCATTTACCATTCCTAGACTCTCTAGGAACAGAAAGATCTGAAAAAAGAGTCATTCCTTTTCAGTCTTTCCCTGAAGATCAGTTCTTACACAGCCATCTTGCTATCTATCCAGTGATGTTTCCAATCCAAAACTCAACTTTACTTGAGTCATACTGTCAAAATCACATATTGTGTTTTCTAACAAGTTCACTTTTACAATTTGCAGCACCCTGGATTGCCATCTGAAATTGTTGCCATTTAAATGATTATCATGTAGCCTTTATATTTTAGTAAAGAAATAATAACATAGCCTCTGAAAAAATGAGTCACTAATTAATGTATAAAAAGAAAACTAATCATCTGATTTATACCAGTAAATACTCAATTTCGTTGGATATGGGGCTAGACACAGGTGTGACAGATGGTAGCAGTGGAAGGTTGCAGAGTGAGCCTGGGTACAAAGAGTTACTAAGATGCTGTTAATTTTCCTTTTGTTCATGTTATTTCATCTGCCCCTGTTTTGTTGACAATTAAGAGTCTCAGGTTATATAACATGTTTGGCATTAACTAGCTATGTGGCTGAGCTAAGATTGAACACAGGGATTGTGGATCAAATCTGTGTTGAATACAATTTTAATAATGTTAATGGAATGAAAAGACCAACTAAAAGATAGAAGATAGGATGACATAACTTTCAACAGAAAAAAAATAATCTTAATGTAACATCTTGAAGTAGCCACTGTGGTATTTTTATAAGTGAGAAAATTGATGTTTACCGTGTAACAAAACTTGTCAAATATGGCTTGGGGAACCAGAGGAGTCACAAAAGAAAAGACACATTACATTTGGAATCTTCTCTATAATTTTATCCCCCATTGCACCCTGGCTATTAATAATTTACTTTGCCTCTAAAAAATAGTAATCAGAGATATAGGTTGTTGTAAGACATGAGTTTGAATGAACTCCAGGAGATGGTGATGGACAGGGAGGCCTGGCATGCTGCAATTCATGGGGTCTCAGAGTCGGACACAACTGAGTGACTGAACTGAACTTAACTGAAGATTTAAATAGTCCAACTAAATGCTTACATGCAATACCAAAACAGGTTATTATTACTATTTTTGTTGTTCATAATCATAATATTTAGTCTTTTTGTGGCCCCAAAAGACTAAAAATTCATGCCTTAGAACTCAACATTTCATTGCAAGCAATACTTGCCACTCCTCTCCTTCAGGTGAAAACTCTCTCTATTCCCAATAGAGTTCATAAGATCATATCATTTGGCAACATTCTTATTTTCTGGTTATGTACAAGGGGTGAACAAGGCTAATTCAGTTAAATTAATCTTCCTGGATTTCTGAGGAAAGTTGAAGTTTCTTGAATTTCCTCTGGAGTCTGGCTTACAGTATTTGGGAAATCATGAGAATTAGATAAAATCCATGGAGTTAAGGTCCAATCAATCTCTTTCATTGGCCGAGTGCATTCAAAGTGGAAATTAGGAAAATTTATTGCCATAAAGATCTGTCTAGTCAAGGCTATGTTTTTTCCAGTGGTCATGTATGGATGTGAGAGTTGGACTGTGAAGAAAGCTGAGCACTGAAGAATTGATGCTTTTGAACTGTGATGTTGGAGAAGACTCTTGAGAGTCCCTTGAACTGCAAGGAGATCCAACCAGTCCATCCTAAAGGATATCAGTCCTGGGTGTTCATTGGACTGATGCTCAAGCTGAAATTACAGTACTTTGGCCACCTCATGTGAAGACTTGACTCATTGGAAAAGATCCTGATGCTGGGAGGGACTGGGGACAGGAGGAGAAGGGGACGACAGAGGATGAGATGGCTGGATGGCATCACGGACTCGATGGACGTGAGTCTGAGTGAACTCCGGGAGTTGGTGATAGACAGGGAGGCCTGGCATGCTGCGATTCATGGGGTCACAAAGAGTTGGATAGGACTGAGTGACTGAACTGAACTGAACTAAACTGAATTGACACATTTAGTGCCTTTGTTTACCTTTTATTTTTAAGAATACTGGTTTATTTCCTTTATTAATAAAAATAATAAAATTCTATTCAGTCAATGGACAAGTTAACTAGTGAATGATTTTTCATTAATCAGTCAGTAAAATATGCTCAATATAACTAGAATTCTTACTGACTTCAGTCTTTAAAAACAGTCAGATCTTGCTCTTTCAGCCTTTATTTTCACAATTTTTAAACAGAGATGAGATGTGGCCTTATAAAGATGAAACCTAGAGAAGTGCAAGGGAAATAGCAAATATATAAACATTTTAAAAAGATGGTGTGGTTCATGATGGAGAATTTTCTGACAGACAATAGGATGGGGATAAAAATTTAATAAGATGTTTTAAATATATTGGTTAGTATTCAGAGTCTTTACTTATTCTTTTTTATCTTTAGGATTAAATCTAACAAAACCGGCACTCTAAAGTTCAAGGTGGATCTGAACTTTACTGGATAAACTATGATTTATATTTTAAAATTACCTCATTACTTTATGAAAATAATACTACTTCAAATACTCCCACCATTAAAATTTACTGAGAAAGAATGGAAACTTATCCATTCCACTTAAACAGTTGAGAAATTTTATGATTTTAGGCTCTAAATCAAATATTGACTAGTTTATAAAGTGAGGACATAGCAAGTTGGTATGGAGTGGAGGGATGTAACTTTAAAAGAGTAACACATTAGGAATTTCCTGAAGGTCCAGTGGTTAGGACTCAGTGCTCCTACTGCTGGTACTGGGTTTGATCCCTGGACAGGGAACTATGATGCTGCAAGCCACACAGACATGACCAAAAACAAACAAACAAACAAACAAACAAAAAATGTGGAAGAGAATAGTCCGTTCAATAGAGACATGGGCATAGAGTAAAAACTTATAGACACCAAAGGGGAAGGGAGGGGATGAAATGGGAGACTAAGATTGACACATGAACACTATTGATACTATTTATAAAACAGATAACTGAAGAGAACCTACTATATAGCAGAGGGAAATCTACTCAGTGCTCTGTGGTGATCTAAATGTGAAGGAAATCCAAGAAAAGAGAGGATATATGTATACACGTAGCTGATTGACTTTAATGTATAACAGAAACTAATACAACTTATAAAGCAACAATATGGTAATAACAATTAATTTTAAAAAAGAATACCCCTTTAAATAGTCTAATCATTTAACATTTTCCTGAATGTTAAAATATTAATATTAAATTAATTTTTCCTAAGTATTGCTTGTCATTTATTTCACACAAAATATTCCCAAATAACAATGAACCCCTATTTAACAGTCACTTATGTGCAAGAGCCTCATCTCATTTCACCTTCATTCAGAAGTTAGGGCAAATATTATGCTCATTAATTTAAGATATAAAATTATCTGCTTTATTTTATGAGGACTCCAAAACATAAAAATTAATCTAATTGCCTTGATTTGCCTACTAAAACCACCTTGTTTTTGCTTGGTCTCTTTGCTACCATCAACTTCTTATTTATAGAAACAAGAATTATTTCATGCATTAGTCATTAATCACTAATTGGTTCAAAGATTTTAATAGTAAATTAACTATTAAACTTCAGCAGATATACTATAATTGTGTACATATCCTTAAACTAAAATTTCTAGATTCCATCCCAAGAGATGCTGGTTTAGATTCGAGTTCCCAGATCTGCATTTTACCAATCTCCTCATGCTGCACTATTCAGGAGATCCCAGCACACTTTACTGCCCCCAAACTTCAGTAGAGTTGATGTAAATTATATGACTAATGTTCATATGTGAACATTATATGACTAATGTCCGATGTTCAAAATACCACACAAATACACACTTCTCACAAGTTGTCAAAATAATCCTCAAAATTCTCCAATCTAGGCTTCAACAGTGAACTGTGAACTTCCAGATGTTCAAGTTGGATTTAGAAGAAACAAAAACCAGATCAAATAGCCAACCAACATCCACTGGATCATCGAAAAAGCAAGAGAGCTCCAATAAAACATCTACTTCTACTTTATTGACTAAGGCAAAGCCTTTGACTGTGTGGATCACAACAAACTGTGGAAAATTCTGAAAGAGATAGGAATACCAGACAACCTTACCTACCTCCTGAGAAATCTGTATGCAGGTCAAGAAGCAACAGTTAGAACCAGACATCGAATAATGGACTGATTCCAAATTGGGAAAGGAGTATGTCAAGGCTGTATATTGTCACCCTGCTTATTTAACTTATATGGAAAGTACATCATGCAAAATCCCTGGCTGGATGAAGCACAACCTGGAATCAAGATTGCTGGGAGAAATATCAATAACCTCAGATATGCAGATGACACCACCTTTATGGAAGAAATTGAAGAAAAACTAAAGAGCCCCTTATGAAAGTGAAAGAGGAGAGTGAAAAAGCTGATTCAAATCTCAACATTCAGAAAATGAAGCTCATGGCATCTGGTCCCATCACTTTATGGCAAATAGATGGATAAACAATGGAAACAGTGACAGACTTTATTTTGGGGGCTCCAAAATCATTGTAGATAGTGACTGCAGCCATGAAATTAAAAGACACTTGCTCCTTGGAAGAAAAACTATGACGAACCTAGACAGCATATTAAAAAGCAGAGTCATTATTTTGCCAAAAAGGTCCATCTAGTCAAGGCTACGACTTTTCCAGTGGTCATGTATGGATGTGAGAGTCAGATTATAAAGAAAGCTGTGCCAAAGAATCAATGCTTTTGAACTGTGGTGTTGGAGAAGACTCTTGAGAGTCCCTTGGGCTGCAAGGAGATCCACCCAGTCCATCCTAAAGTATATCAGTCCTGGGTGTTCATTGAAAGGACTGATGCTGAAGCTGAAACACCAATACTTTGGCCACCTCATTTGAAGAGTTGATTCTTTGGAAAAGACCTTGATGCTGGGAAAGATTGAAGACAGGAGGAGGAGAGAGTGATGGAGGATGAGGTGGTTGGATTGCATCACGTAGTCAATGGACATGAGTTTGAGTGGGCTGCAGTAGGTGGTGATGGACAGGGAAGTCTGGTGTGCTGTAATCCATTCGGTTGCAAAGAGTTGGACATGACTGAAGAACTGAACTGAACTGATATGACTATATTATTGAACACATTAAATGTTCTGGTCACTCTCCTAAGAATCTTATGTATCTCCTCCTTGTACCTGCTCAAACCCCACTCCAAATTTTTCTTTGAAAATTATTTCACTCTCATTCAGTTATTTTTTTTTTCTTATTGTGTAAGCTCTGTTTCACTTCTGAAGACTGAAGAAGTGAAAATCTTTGCCTGAGAAGACTTCTCAAATCATGCTAATAACCTACACCTATTTTTCTGTCCTACTTTACAAGAACGGTCTTTTGCTAACACATTTCACTATTCACCACAGAAAAACAGTGCCATACTTTGAATAATTTATTCCATATGTTTGTGTCTCTGTGTATATGTGTGTGGTTCATAAAGAAAGTCATCTTCAAAAGGACTAGGGTTTGGCTCCACATCACAGGACTCACTCAGAAGTAGAACATATTGAGATGACATAGATAAAGGGACTTTGAGTGAACAGATTCTATTGAAATAAGCATGCAATTTGTCCTATTTCCTATAGGAATCAGAGACAAGAGTCTGGGGAACTAGATTAACTTGTGTATCCTTGAAGAATATTGAAAGCTGTCATGCCATTCAGATCTAAATGAGTTTATCTATATTAGCATGCTCACTTTGGGATATTTTACACATATAATGCTGCAGATTAGCTCTTTTCTAAAATGTAAACTGATTGCTAGCAATCTGCTTCAGGATGAAACCAAACTCCTAATGATGACCTGGCCTTGCCTTCTTTGTTGAATTTTTATAAACTCATTGCAGCCTTATTGAAATATTTACATTTTATAATTATTACAGTAGTTAAATACCAGGCCTTAAGATATGTTGTTCACTGGGCTTGTAATACCTTCTTCCTCAAATATTGGCTGGATTTCTTTATAAATGATTTCCTTTTATTCTTCCACAAAGGTGGAGATGGAAATTACACCTTATGATTTAAAGGAATGAGAAAGTAGTATGCATTGTTTTTAATACTTGCTCCCTGTCTTCTCCCCCACCCAAAAACACACTTTCCAATTCAACAAATATAATATATTCTTTACTGTTCTGTGCCCCCTGAAGACTCTACTCCCCAGCTATATCACCCAGGCTACCTTGACCTTTGACTTGGAATTTTGCAATACTTTACATAAAATTAAAATTTCTGACTTTCATAAGAAGAAGAAAAAATATCTGATAATGTGGAATATGGACTCATACTGATTTGGCAACAATGGGCAGGAGCTGAGAAATAACTGCATTCCTTAAATAGGGC
This sequence comes from Oryx dammah, assembly GCF_014754425.2. Taxonomy (NCBI): domain Eukaryota; kingdom Metazoa; phylum Chordata; class Mammalia; order Artiodactyla; family Bovidae; genus Oryx; species Oryx dammah. The sequence goes on from NW_024070211.1 coordinate 58,454,393, forward strand.
AAATGCCATTCCCAAAGATCTCTTCATTTACATCTAAGTGGGTTGCTTAAACCATTTATATTGGCTTCAGGATCCCTTTGGATATATGCCACTTTAACTGCTGCTATGTGGTCACTGATGGAGGATTTGTGCTTTTGAAATTTCATTAAAGGTAATGAAGAGAGAAGGCGATGGCACCCCGCTCCAGTACTCTTGCCTGGAAAATCCCATGGATGGAGAAGCCTGGTAGGCTGCAATCCATGGGGTCGTGAAGAGTCAGACACGACTGAGTGACTTCACTTTCACTTTTCACTTTTATGCATTGGAGAAGGAAATGGCAACGCAGTCCAGGGTTCTTGCCTGGAGAACCCCAGGGACGGGGGAGCCTGGTGGGCTGCCGTCTATGGGGTCACACACAGTCGGACACGACTGAATCGACTTAGCAACCTACCCTTGCTTTATTTTTTTCCCCTCATTTCCTCCAAATAATATCAAAATGTCTTGGTATATGAAGAAAACATTTCTTTTCCATACAAGTATTTCGTCAGAGCAGATTAACTTGGGGGCCTCTTAAGCCCTTTCTTGCTGACATCCTAGTCTATCAGCTCCAAGTTTTGCAATGAAATATTGCCTGAAAAATGGCAGAGAAACAGCTGAATGGGCAGTAAGGCATTTCCATTTTACACTACATTTTCTATCCCTGGGCCTGTTTCCATCTACGAACTCTCCAAACCTTTCGTTTTCCAGTTCAATTCAGTTCAGTTCAGTCGCTCAGTCGTGTCCGACTCTTTGTGACCCCATGAATCGCAGCACGCCAGGCCTCCCTGTCCATCACCAACTCCCGGAGTTCACTGAGACTCACGTCCATTGAGTCAGTGATGCCATCCAGCCATCTCATCCTCTGTCGTCCCCTTCTCCTCCTGCCCCCAGCCCCTCCCAGCATCAGAATCTTTTCCAATGAGTCAACTCTTTGCATGAGGTGGCCAAAGTACTGGAGTTTCAGCTTCAGCATCATTCCTTCTAAAGAAATCCCAGGGCTGATCTCCTTCAGAATGGATTGATTGGATCTCCCTGCAGTAGCTGATCCTTATGTGAACCACAGGAAAATGAACTTTCCAAATAGGATCACATTTCTGCTTGCTCCATGCCTCAGTGGAATGAATCAAGGAGAATAATGTCAGGAAGACTGAGAGATAGCAAAGGAGAACTAGTAAATTCAGTCTTATTCCAACAAACCACTTAACCTAAGAAAATGATTCGTAGATCTGACAGTAGATATTGCAAATGAATGTTATTTTGCAGGAGCAGAATTGCTGTTACTGTTGTCAGTAAACAGCAGGTGGTTGGAAGTTGGCAACTGTTATGAAAACCATTTATATCACAGTACATTTCATATAAACAGTGGCAATAAAAAGCTAAATTGTTTCAGGAATAGGATGCAAATATTACAAATGGGTTTTATTCAATAAGAATTTGGCATCTTATTTGAATTAAAATAAAGGATAAATTTAAGATACCATTGACACATTCAATATATATTTGGCTCTAAGTGTCACTGGTAAATTATTCCCCACAGTCACTCTATAGATATTCTTGTTAATCTTGCTGAATATGCCATTTTGGAGGCTATTAACAATATTATTTCACTTCTTGAAGTTACCAGTTGGATTACTGCTTTTGAGTTTTGGAAGATACAGTTGTATATACATATATATATATATATATATATTTTCTCTGTATTTTCAATGAACGTAACAGTACTACAGTACTATATTTGTCCTAGGAATATTGAAGTTCTTTTCTGTTCATCTTTGGGAGCCTTCAGTTTTAGTGCTTACATAACTTTGGGGAGATTAGAATCTTCTCGAAGACTTTTTTTTTAAGTTTATTAAACTAAAACCTAGAAATAGATAATGTAGCAATAGTTTAAATTCCCTAGATTATTCATAAACTTCTTTTTGTTTCAGTCAGTAAAACTGAGTAAATCAATCTGGATCAAATAAAATTCAAAACACCCAGATACTTGTAGCTGTATCAACTACACTGTTACAAAAGAAAATATGAAATGTATTCCCTTTATCAAGCTATGTACAATCTTGTAAACAGAATAATATATATGTGTAATTTTATTGTGCCAACTTATATTTATAAATTACCAGAAAATTTCCTTGAAATAACTGATTTCATTTGTTAGAATGATGACTGACAAATTGCATGTTTATTTAATACAAGATTTAAGCAATCCTAAAAATTAGATATTTTTAAAAATGAGACTGGAAAAGCTCAAGTAACTTTCTAAAAACATGCATATAATGTGTAGCCAGGAAGTCTCTCTCTGTCTTTTCTCCTCTTTTCCTCTATTCCACTTCTTCCTCCTCCTTCCTTCCTTCCCCTTCCTTCCCTTTTCATTTTCTCTCCTTCATTTAATTTTTCATTATGGTAAGATATACATAAGATAAAATTTACCATTGTATCATTATAAGTGTCAAACATACTACATTGATTTCATTCACAATGATGCACAAAAGTCATCACTAACCATTCCCAGAAATGTCTCATCAACTCATGCAGTAACTGTACTGGTTAAATAGCCATTCTCCATTTCTTTGAACCTCCTCCCCCTCTTTTACTTTCTGTGTCATATTTTAACTATTCTATGTACCTCATGTAAATGGAACCATCAGTATTTGTCTTTTTGTAATGAGCTTATTTCAATTAACAGTGTCCTTAACTTTATATTGTGGCATGTGTCAGAATTCCCATCCTTTTAAAAATTGAATAATATCCCATTGTATAAATATGCACACTATCAAAAATCTATTCACTTGTTGAAAAAACCTTGACAATCTATTAAAAAGCAAAGACATAGCTTTGCCAACAAAGGTCCATAGAGTCAAATATATGTTTTTTCCAGTAGTCATGTATGGATGTGAAAGTTGGATCATTAAGAAGTCTGAGTGCTGAATGATTGATACTCTTGAATTGTGGTGTTGGAGAAGACTCTTGCAAGTCCCTTGGACTGAAAAGTCAATCCTAAAGGAAATCAATCCTGAATATTCATTGGAAGGAATGATGCTGAAGCTGAAACTGCAATACCGTAGCCACCTGATGCGAAGAGCTGATTCATTAGAAGACCCTGATGGTGGGAAAGATTGAAGGCAGGAGAAAAAGGGGACAACAAAAAATGAGACGGTTGGATGGCATTACCAACTCAATGGAAATGAGTTTGAGCAAGCTCCTGGAGATGGTGAAGGACCAGGAAGCCTGGTGATTTGCAGTTCATGGGTTTGCAGAGAGTCAGACATAACTCAGTGACTGAACAACAACAACAAATTCACATGTTGATGAACACTCAGTTTACTTTCACCTTTTGGCTATTGTGAATAACACTGGTATAGATATGGTTGTACAGATATCTTTTCAAGACACTGTTTTTCATTTTTTCATTTTAAAATTAGGATTAGGGTTAGGGTGTACATGTATATAGAAGTAGAATTATTGATTGGTAGAATTATGTGGTGATTGTATTTTAATTGAGGAAACATCACACTGTTTAGTGTTTATTTCTTTCCTGAGAGTAGCCATTCTAATGTGTGTAAGGTGACATTCTTATTTTTTTTTTAATTGGTACAATGTTAATGTTTAGTGTGGGGCCCTAAATGGGAAACCTTAAAAAAGAAGGGCTAGCTTTGCGGTTTAGAGCTAAGATGGCTCCTGGCAGAAGAGATGAGGGCACAGCCTAAGTTGTCTGTCAAAACTTTGATTGGCTCTCTGATTTCGTGCAAGTAGACAGTGTGTGATCACCATAGACTCCTGTTATAATGATGGCACATGACGATTTGACCTTTAATGTGATTGGTGCAACTATGGAAAGTCCCTCACAAACCCCTCCCTGCTTGCCTTTATAAACCAAGAGCTTACAACAATAAAGCGGAACTGCTTAGATGGAAACGCTGTCGCCTCTGATTGTCTCTCACTCGCGGAGGGGCTGGGTTGGTGGACAGCAGGCTCACCTCTCCTCGGGACCCCTTGGCTTTGCTGAAGGCAGTCCCACTGCCTCTCTCTTTCTGCGGAGCACCCCTCGCATTTAGAAGTATGATTTTTTTTTAATTCAGGTGCATTGATTTTGTGTCCTGCAGCTAAACTGTATTTTTAAATTATTTCTAGCATTATTTTGTGGAACCTTTAATGTTTTCTACATAAAAGATCATGTGGTCTGTGAAGATATAATTTTGCTCTATTTTTTTCAACTTGGATAGTTTTGTTTTTTTTTTTTAGTTTAAATTTATTTTTATTTTATTTTATTTTTTTATATAATTTTTTTTTTTTTTTTACTTTACAGTTCTGTATTGGTTTTGACATACATTGACATGAATCCACCACGGGTGTACATGTGTTCCCAAACATGAACCCCCCTCCCACCCCCCTCCCCACAACATCTCTCTGGGTCATCCCTGCGTACCAGCCCCAAGCGTGCCATATCCTGCATCGGACATAGACTGACAATTCGATTCTTACATGATATTATACATGTTTCAATGTCATTCTCCCAAATCATCTCACCCTCTCCCTCTCCCACTGAGTCCAAAAGTCTGCTATACACATCTGTGTCTTTTTTGCTGTCCTGCATACAGGGTCATCATTGCCATCTTTCTAAATTCCATATATATGTGTTAGTATGCTGTATTGGTGTTTTTCTTTCTGGCTTACTTCACTCTGTATAATCGGCTCCAGTTTCATCCATCTCATCAGAACTGATTCAAATGTATTCTTTTTGACGGCTGAGTAATACTCCATTGTGTATATGTACCACAGCTTTCTTATCCATTCATCTGCTGATGGACATCTATTTCTTCTTCTTGTCTAGTTGTTCTGGTTAGAACTTTCAGTATTACATTGAGTAGAAATGGTGAAAGTGGGAATCCTTTTGTTCCAAATTTAAGAGAAAATGTTTTCAGTCTTTCATCATCAAAAATATTGTATATGGGCTTTTCATGTATGACCACCTTTATGCTGAGGTTTTTACTTCTATAGCTAGTTTATTGTGTGCTTTTGCCATGAAAACGTATTGAATTTTTTCAAATGCTTTTACTGTATCAACCATGTATGTATTTTTCTTCATTTTGCTAATAAGGTATTTTAATTTAATTAATTTTTATTTGTTGAATTATTCTTATTTTACAGAAATAAATCACACTTGATCATGATGTGTAATCCTCTCAATATATTGCTGAATCCTATTTATTAGCATTCTGCTGAGGAAATTTGCATAAATATTCATCAGAAATAAAGGCTTCATAGTTCTATTTTCTTATAGTTCATCAGGCACTCTATTTATCAGATCTAGGCCCTTAAATGTTTTTCTCACTTCCGCTGTATAATCATCAGGGATTTAATTTAGGTCATACCTGAATGGTCTGGTTGTTTTCCCTACTTTCTTCAGTTGAATTCTGGATTTGGCAATAAAGGAGCTCATGATCTGAGCCACAGTCAGCTCCTGGTCTTATTTTTGCTGACTGTATAGAACTTCTCCTTCTTTGGCTGCAAAAAAATATAATCAATCTGATTTTGGTGTTGACCATCTGGTGATGTCCATCTGTAGAGTCTTTTGTGTTGTTGGAAGAGAGTGTTTGTTATGACCAGTGTGTTCTCTTGGCAAAACTCTATTAGCCTTTGCCCTGCTTCATTCCGTATTCCAAGGCCAAATTTGCCTGCTACTCTAGGTGTTTCTTGACTTCCTACTTTTGCATTCCAGTCCCCTTAATGAAAAGGACATCTTTTTTGAGTGTTAGTTCTAAAAGGTCTTGTAGGTCTTCATAGAACCATTCAACTTCAGCTTCTTCAGCGTTACTGGTTGGGGCATAGACTTGGATTACTGTGATATTGAATGGTTTGCCTTGGAAAAGATCAGAGACCATCCCCATGGAAAAGAAATGCAAAAAAGCAAAATGGCTGTCTGGAGAGGCCTTAAAAATAGCTGTGAAAAGAAGAGAAGAGAAAAGCAAAGGAGAAAAGGAAAGATACAAGCATCTGAATGCAGAGTTCCAAAGAATAGCAAGAAGAGATAAGAAAGCCTTCCTCAGCAATCAATGCAAAGAAATAGAGGAAAATAACAGAATGGGAAAGACTAGAGATCTCTTCAAGAAAATTAGAGATACCAAGGGAACATTTCATGCAAAGATGGGCTCGATAAAGGACAGAAAAGGTATGGACCTAACAGAAGCAGAAGATATTAAGAAGAGGTAGCAAGAATACACAGAAGAACTGTACAAAAAAGATCTTCAAGGCCAAGATAATCACAATGGTATGATCACTCACCTAGAGCCAGACATCCTGGAATGTGAAGTCAAGTGGGCCTTAGAAAGCATCACTATGAACAATGCTAGTGGAGGTGATGGCATTCCAGTTGAGCTATTTCAAATCCTGAAAGATGACGCTGTGAAAGTGCTGCACTCAATATGCCAGCAAATTTGGAAAACTCAGCAGTGGCCTCAGGACTGAAAAAGGTCAGTTTTCATTCCAATCCCAAAGAAAATCAATTCCAAAGAATGCTCAGACTACTACACAATTGCTCTCACATCACACGCTAGTAAAGTAATGCTCATAATTCTCCAAACCAGACATCAGCAGTACGTGAACCGTGAACTTCCTGATGTTCAAGCTGGTTTTAGAAAAGCCAGAGGAACCAGAGATCAAATAGCCAACATCCGCTGGATCATCAAAAAAGCAAGAGAGTTCCAGAAAAACATCTATTTCTGCTTTATTCACTATGCCAAAGCCTTTGACTATGTGGATCACACTAAACTGTGGGAAATTCTGAAAGAGATGGGAATACCAGACCACCTCTTACTATCAATTTCATTTTATCCCCCTGTGATTAGAAAAATTGTCTATCTTATAAATGTTTTCAAATTTTTAAAGAATTTAAACCACATATACCTCTGTTTTAGAGAATATTTTATGTATATTTGAGGGCAATATAATAATCTGTTCTTGTTGACTACAGGATTCCCAAAATGTTTTTTAGGTTCATCTGAACTGTAGTATTGTTGATGTGCTATATTTCCTTGAAGTGAAGTGAAGTGAAGTTGCTCAGTCGTGTCCAACTCTTTGCGACCCCATGGACTGTAGCCTACCAGGTTCCTCAGTCCGTGGGATTTTCCAAGCAGGAATACTGGGGTGGGTTGCCATTTCCTTCTCCAGGGGATCTTCCCGACCCAGGGATCTAACCCAGGTCTCTCGCATTGTAGGCAGACGCTTTACCGTCTGAGCTACCAGGGAAGACCCCTTATATTTCCTTATTGACCTGCTATTATAGTTCTATGTGTTATCCAAAATAAGTTGTTGAAATATTCTATTACTTCAAAACTGTTGATGTTTACATTTAATTCTGTTAATGTTTGCTTCATATATTTATGGGGTTTCCCTGGTGGCTCAGATGGTAAGGAATGCTCCTGCAATGCAGGAGACCAAAGTTTGATTTCTGGGTTGGGAAGACCCCCCTGGAGAAAGGAAGAACAACCCAGTCTAATATTCTGTCCTGGAAAATCCCTTGGACAGAGGAGCCAGGCGGGATATAGTTCATGGAGTTGCAGACAGTCTGACACTACTGAGTGACTAACACATTGGTCATATATTTAGGAGTTCAGATATCTCATGAACATTAGTTCATAATTGCTGTATCTTTTGATGAAGTTACACATCATTATATAGTTTCTTAACTTATCATTTGTAACTTTTTACTTAAAGTTTATTTAAGTTTTGTTTTATTCACCTTTGGATTGTTTGTTTTTGGTTACAAATTGCATGCCCTCTTTTTCCACCTTTTCATTTTCAACCAATGCTTGCTTGTCCTTTTATCAAAAGTGAATTTCTTATAAATAGTACAGAGCATGATACTTTTTTTTGTATCCATTCTACTAAGCCAGGTCTGTTGATTAATCCACTTTTTTTTTTTTTTTAAGTAATTGATGATAGGGGAGGACTTACACTGCTATTTTGATTCTGTTTCTTTTTATGCCTTAGAGCTTTATTATCCTTTGTTTCTATTATGTCTTCCTTTGTTTTCAAATTGTGTGTGTGTGTGATATTCTATGTTTTCCTGTAGCTGATTACATAAAATATCTTAAAGTTATAACAATCCATTTTGGTTGATAGCATGCCTTGTCCCTTCATTACTTTATATTATTTGTGTCACAAGTATATCTTTATGTACTATTTATCCTTTAATATGAGTTTTACTGGTGGCTCAGACTATAAAGAATCTGCCTGCAAAATGGGAGACCTGGGTTTGATTCCTGGTTTGGGAAGATCCCCTGGAGATCTTGAGAACATAACAACACTAGCTGTGAGTGAAGATTCCCCATGGACAAAGGAGGCTGATGGGCTACAGTCCATGGGGTTGCAAAGAGTCAGACATGACTAGTGACTAAGCATATCCTTTAATATAGATCTAAAATCATCATGTATATTTTGTCTTTTAAATTGCATAAAAGAATGAGAAGTATAGCTAGCAATAAATTTACAGTATGACAAGATTTTGTCTATTTACCTTTATCTGAGACCTTTATATTTTCTTATGCATTCGGGTGTGTGTGTGCTTTCCAGGTGGTGCTTGTGTTAAATAACCCACTTGCCAATGCAGGAGATGTAAGAGATGTTGGTTCGATCCCTGATCAGGAAGATCTCCTGGATGAGTACATGGCAATCCAATATTCTTACCTGGAGAATCCCATGGACAGAAGATCCTGCTGGGCTGCAGTCCACAGGCTCACAAAGAGTTGGACATGACTGAAGCAACATAGTATGCATGCATTCTAGATACTATCTACTATCTTTTTTTTTTTTTTTAACTTAAATGACTTCCATTAATGGAAATCGTGCAATGTATTTCCTCAGGTTTTATTTATCTGGGAAATTCATAAATTATCTACCATTTTTGAAGGGCAGTTTTGTTATATGTGGAATTGTCTTATATTACTTTCTTTCCTTTAGCACAAAATATTACATTCCATTGTATTCTGCCCTGCAAAGTTTCTGCTGAGAAATCAGTTGATAAATTTATAGAGGTCCCCATATATATGACAAATCACTTTTCTTCTTTATTTTCAAGAGTTTCTGTCATTGACTTTGAAAAGTTTGATCATATGTTCCAATGTGAGTCTCTTTGGATTTTTTTCCTCCTTGCATTGTGTTAGCTTCTTGCATTTGCATTTTCATATTTTACTTTTTCCAACTTTGGAAAATTTTTGATCAATATTTTTTTTAAATAGAATGGCTTTGAAACATGTATACTATCATGTAAGAAATGAAGTGCCAGTCTATGTTTGATACAGGATACAGGATGCTTGGGTCTGGTGCATGGGGATGATCCAGAGAGATAATACGGGGTGGGAGGTGGGAGGGGGATTCAGGATTGGGAGCTTGTATACACCCGTGGTGGATTCATGTCAATGTATGGCAAAACCAATACAGTATTGTAAAGTAAAATAAAGTAAAAATAAAATTAAAAAAAAAAAGATCTCTGCACTTTTCACACTCTATCCACCTTCTGGAATATCTATATTTATATGCTGTTCTGCATAATGGTGTCTCATAAGTGCCTTAGTCTCTGTTCAATTATTACTATTGTTTTCTCCTCAGATTCAATAATTTCAAATGACTTGAGTTCAGTTTCATAAGTATTACTTCTAAGTGTTCTACTCTGTTGCTGGACCCTCTGAAGTAAACTTTTCAATTCAGTTATTGTGTTTTTCAACTTCAGAATTTGGGGGTTATTTCTTTCTTTTTACCTCTTGTTTATATTCTCATTTTGTTTATATATTAAAGATTTATTTTTTTGAATAGGTCTTTTTTCTTTGTTTATACTTTTGTGTTATTTTTGTGTGTTTCTTTCTGATGTTCTGTGATATTTTGTTGAAAATAGGGCCTTTGAGAAAACAATTACTTCCCTCATTCTTTGTGGTGTGGCCATTGCTTTTAGAACAGAAATCAGCCTGTTCTAAAAGCTCAAGCATTTTCTGGGGGTGTATTTTCTCTGAGTCTGTGTATGAATTTATATTCTAGTTCCACTGTATCCATTGTTGTGTTTAAAGGCCTTAATTTTCTGACAATCTTATCCTTGCTTCTTCTGAGAGTCTTAGCTATTTCTTCTATAGTATTTCCTTGTGGATACTCTCTTGGCCCCAGGCACTCATGGTTATGCATTCCCCCTGCAGCAATCTTGTGGCTCAGTGTCTTGCATTGGCCTCTGTCTTGACAGCCACCCTTCTTGTTAGCCCCCTAGGTTAGGAGAGACAGACACACCTAGGCAGTTCCTTTACCAATTCTTAAGATGAAACATGAAAGCAAGTTTCTGCTTCAGCTTCTAACCTGAAGGAGGAGACAGGAACTAGATGGCTTTTTTCTGACCATGTCCCATTGTCTTGGGTATGGGGTCGGGCTAAAGGTAAGGAAAAATATTACAATATTTTCTATAATTTTGTATGTGCTTTTCTCAGTTAGGCATTCATTTGATTGCTGCAGAACCTTAATTGAATTCTGGTGTTCCAAAATGCTACTTTTGTCTTTATATTATTGTTTTTGTTTTTTATGAGGAAATAAGGAATGAGGGCCTGGAGCTTCCTAGTCTAGTCTTTTACCTATGTCCTGTGGTGATACATTTTGATTCCAGTTTTGTTACAGGGAAGAGCAAAATTTGACTCCATGCTGGAACTGTTTCCTTTTATTTTCATTGCTTTTGTTGTTATAAACATACATAATGGCCTGTCTCAGAAAACCCCACTCTTCAGCCTGACTGTTAAGTTAAAGTGCCTTTGTTCAGCTCCCTGAGAAATAATCTGAACCTGCTCACCGAGAAATAATCTCACCTTGTAAAAGGCTGCAAAAAAGAAGAGATTCACATGTCCCTTCCATGGCCCTTTTCACTTTATTTCCTCATCTCTTCTCCCTCTCCATTTTGCATTTTTTTAAACTTTATTTCCTCACCTTTCCCACATCTGTGTTTTATAAAACAACCTGGCATCCAGATGCCAAAAAGATGGTTATATTGAAACATAAGTTCACCATCTTCTTGGTCAGCTGGCTTGCTGAATAAAAAGTCATACCCCTTTTTCAATACCTTGTCTCTTGAATTTATTGGCCTGTCATATGGCAAGCAGAGTGAGCTTGAACTTGGTAACAGTTTCACATCCTTTCGTGTGTATTCTATAGATATTTTAATTGTGGTTAACAGGGGAATACATACGACATCCTTTTATTGATGCCACAAATTATACATTCACACACTAAGTCTATAGAAAGAAACCTGGAGTGACAAATCATAATTATTTAGAATAATAGTGGTTTTTATAGTTGCCCATGTATTTACCTTCACTGGAAAATTTGTCTTCATATTTTTGAAGTTACATTTCAGCTTTCTTTTATTTCAACCTAATAAATTATTTTTTCTTTTCTTTTTTTTTTTCTTTCTGTATAACAAGCCTATAGGTAGTAAACTATCTCATCTTTTCAAAAATCTTGGTATATCTTACATCCTTCCTTACTTTGAAAGACACTTTTGCCAGATGTAAAATTCTCTGTGTGTGTGTTTTTTTTTTTTTTTTTTTTTGGTAATTTTTTTTTTTTTCCCTCAGTACTTTAAATAGATCATTTCACTGCCTTCTTACCTCTACAGTTTCTCATGAGAAATTAGCTGATAATATTATGGAGAAACTCTTATACATAACAAATTGCTCCTCTCTTGCTATTTTTAGATGTGTCTTTTTTTTTTTTTTCCCCTTTCCCAACCTTCAGCCATTTGTGTCTCCAAGTGGTCTGTTTGGGTTTTTCCCACTTAAAGTTTATTGCATGACTTAGATTTGTCAATTCAGTTTTTTCATAAAATTAAGGAAGTTGTGTCTATTATTCTTTTTTTAACTTTTTAAATTTATTTTTGAGATTTTAAAAATTTTTGATGGAGGATAATTGTTTTACAATATTGTTTTGGTCTCTGCCATACATCAACATTCAGCCATATATATATATATATATACATATATATATACATACACACACACACATATTCCATCCCTCTTGAACCTCCCTCCCACTCCCAACCCATCCCACCCCTCTAGGTTGTCACAGAGCACCTAATCTGAGCTCTTTGCATCATTCAGCAAATTTCCACTGATGATCTATTTTACATATAGTAACGCATATGTTTCCATGCTACTCTACAATCTTTAGCCTCATTTTCCTTTTTTTCTTCTGCAATGTCCATAATAATTATACTGGTCTGTTTGATGATGTCCCACCAATTCACTAGATGCTTCACTTTCTTTTTTTTTTTTTTTTCTTTTTTCCTTCAGACTTGGTAACTTCAGTCATCTTATCTTCGAAATTTGCTGATTCTTTCTTCTGCTTGTATAAACTTGTTGTCAGATACATATAATAACTTTTTGTTATTGTGCATATCCACTTCAGAAATGCTGTTTGAATACTTGTTGTAATTTCTTTCTGTTGATATTTCCTTTTTTTAAAACATACACTTTTTTTGTTTTTTGTTTTCTCCTCATTTGTTGTTGTTTTTAGCTCTTTGTGCATTTTTGTTTTTTCCTTAGCTCTTTGAATATACTTAAGACAACCATTTTAAAATATGTGATTAGTAGTTTCAGTATCTAGGCTCACTTTATAAATGCATATCTATCTATCTGTAGCCTACAGATAGATGTCAATTTAGTTGTCCCTTTGAATTAAGCAATTATTTCTGTTGCTTTGCATTTATTGTAATTTTTTGCTCTTGTTGAGATTTGATTATTTGACTATTTTAACATGATTACTCTAGAAACCAGATTTTCCTTATTCCCCAGGACTTGCTGATTGGATTTGGTTGGTTTTGCCTTGATTTTTGTTTGGGCTTTTGAAAACTGTAGTAGTCCTTTCTTTTTAAGAAACTTCCAGATTATTTTTACAGAGACTTCCATCTTCATGAGTGACTCTTAAGTCTGATGCTTTAGCCTGTTTTCAGTTAAGTTTTCTACAGTGATTTCCTGGAATGCCAAGAGATGAAATAAACAAACACAGATGAAGTTCCCAAAATATATTTATAAGAGGTATATCAGCCACTTCTCCCAGTGTTTGCAGATGGGCACTGTGCTGATTCTTCATTTAACTAAGCTTTCTCTGAGTCTCTGGATTGGTCAAGATGAAAGCCTAAGCCATTCTCAGGGCTTTGCTGGGCATGTACCTTCCTTGGGCATGCAGACACTTGTATGTACAATCACTTTGGAATGTAAACTCCTTCTTTTCCTTCCTTAGATCTTCCTTTCTAAACCTTCCTTAGTTGGTCTGTCATATTTTTCCCCGACAATCTCTTGCCCCAATCTTTTTTGGTTTTGCAGTCTCCTTATAGTTTTTAAAAGCAGTGTCCATCATTTTCTTCCCTTGCCTTCCATGTTATGCAAAACAGATACATATTTTGTATCAATCTTTTGAATGCCTCTCAAGCAAGTTAGGACAATTATACACAATAATTTACCAATAAACTTTGTCCTGCTTTCTCCAGTTTTGAGGAGTGCAGGATTTAGAACTGACTTTGTACCTGCTCAAGATGAAGACCACTGCTGTGCTATAGAAGGATTGATGAAAGGACAGATATGAATACCAAAATAAGTTCCTATGATTTTAGAGAAAAATCTTGATTGGAATTTGATTGATTGTTGTAAATTTGTGACTATTTTCAGAGCTCTAAGTTGGTTTACACATCAGTTTTTTGTTTGTTTGTTTTCAATGTTTCTGTGGAGAAACAAGAGTTTGGAGCTTCCTGGTCCTCCATTTTGCTAACAAAAATAAATATATACACTTTTAAGTGTGTTAAGGATTCAATTATCCTTTTAAATATACTTAAATTTCATATATGAGGCCATGATTGATACAGATATTTAAGGTGGTTGAAAGGTAAGCAGTGTGCAGTAAATGGTATTTGAAATTGTAACTTAAAGAATAACATGTGTGAGATTCAAAAAAAATGTTTAAAAATGTTCAGAAATTGAATTAATCATTAGTAAACGTCAAAATAAATCCAAGCTCATGCTTGCAGGTTGAAACATCTTCACTCCAAAGTTTACTATCTCTCAGTATCAAGATTACTCCAAGAAATAAGCACAGTCAGTCTACTACCCACTCTAAAATTATTTTCCTTCCTTTTTCAAGATTGAACTATGAACAACTAAGTCCTTTCAGAGTCAACTTAACTTTCAAGTTACAGTTGGACTGATGGCAGAAAATATGTACACAAGCTCACTTGGTCAATTCTTTTACCATCAGCTGGGGGAAGCTATCTTTATGCACATTTTAGTTCATTTAGGTCATGGCATTGGAAACTTTCATTTAGTGTTCATGGCAATGGAAGCTTTCCCAAAGGCCTGAATGGAAACAAGTGTCTCTAAGGTGGTAGTATTTCATTTTTTGATAGGAGTAGTATTTGACAATATTCTGTACATGAACCTGAACACATAATTCAAACATATTTCAGGATTTTAAACCAGGAGTCAGCAAACTTTTTCTCCAAAACACCAGAGAGTAAGTATGTTAAGTTTCACAATCCATAAAGACCCTGTTGCAAGTACTCAACTCTCCTTGGAGTATGAATAAAACCATAAACAACATGTAAACAGATGAACTTGGCAGTGTTCCCATGAAACTTAACAAAACAAGCATCAGGCTAGATTTTTCTCATTGTTCATATTTTGTCAACCCCAGCTTTAGACTATTGATTTGGTGTGCTTCCCTCAAACAGTACATGAAAATCTGAGTTAAAAGGTCCCTGGGCACTGTCCTGAGGACCTATTCAGAATAGTCTGGATTGCATTGTAATCATAGGCTCTAGGTGATTTTTATGTACATTGAAGTTTCTGAACCACTGCACAATTCCATGCTCCAAAGAGAAGATATGTAGGAAAATGATTTTTATTCAAAACAGAAAGATAAAGTATTTCTTGGGATTGGAAGTCAGAGGCAGAATTCAGAAGCTTAGTCCTACAATCTTACTACAAGAAGAGAATTAATGAAAAGATAAAGTCAGGAGGAAAAGCAAATTGAAAGAAAAGTTTCCCACATCATAAGTGACACAAATCTTTGTTCTTTTTATAAATTTCACAAAATGGGTTTGACTTAAAAGATGTATAATAACCTTCAGCATCTTTTCACCTGAAAGATTTAGATGTCAGAATTTCTGGAGGCTCCTTCCTAGTCATTTTCTGGGATTATTTTATCTCTTTACAAAAAAAATTCACAGTGTAAGGTTAACTACAGGCCCATGTCTGAGAGAGTGGTTTGCCTGTCTACTTGAAATAAATAATAGCAGTATTCAAAAAGTTCATCTCCTTCCCTGCACAATCGGTTGGGTTGTATCTCTGACATAACAGACAATGAACACAAAATCCCAGAGGAATCCTTAAAGGAATGTAAATAAACAGTACAGTAAACAATAATAACCAGCACCCAAGTGAATTCCCTCAATTCAAGAAGAAAAACAAACAAACAAACAAACAATCAGTTTGTGTTTTGCTTTGTTTTAAATGAATTATGTTTAGCCATTGGGAAATATTAGAACCTAATGATCATTGACCACGTCACATGGGTATATTCTATAGATACAATGCCATTCCTTAATGAGGTCCTCTGTATAATTAAGAGTTATATTAAGTAGCTAATAAACTCTATGCATTGGTTTAATTACCATGATTTCCACAGAATAAAATATTAATCTTCATTCAAATGACATATAACACTATACAAATTGTTATGCACAAAGTTGTAACAGAATCAACATTCCTCTTTTTAAGTGATTGTTAATGATAGAGGTAATAGAGGTGAACCTACCAATGTGTACTATAATTTGCTTATGTGTAATTCACAGAAAATAGTATCAACTCTATCTAGTTGTGATGTTTAAATGAGGCAGTGAGTATGCAGTCTATAATTAAGCAGTTGCCTAACAAATGTTGTGACTGTGCTCAATAATCAGCTATTATTGGCAGATAATATATGTATTAATAGGGACCATGGGAGTTTAGTCAATAAATGCAGAGATGGAAGGAATAGAAAACTGGAATTGTGCATTAGAATTCATTAGATATCTGCTGCTGCTGCTGCTAAGTTGCTTCAGTCCTGTCTGACTGTGTGTGACCCCATAGACAGCAGCCCACCAGGCTCCCTCTTCTCTGGGATTCTCCAGGCAAGAACACTGGAATGGGTTGCCATTTCCTTCTCCAGTGCATGCAAGTGAAAAGTCAAAGTGAAATCGCTCAGTCGTGTCTGACTCTTAGCGACCCCAGGGACTGCAGCCCACCAGGCTCCTCCATCCATGGGATTTTCCAGGCAAGAGTACTGGAGCGGGGTGCCATTGCCTTCTCCACATTAGATCTCTAATTCTGAGTAAATAACGTTCCTTGCATATATGTTTCTCAACTGTCAAAGAAGGAACAGAACCTGTCCTACCATTGATTGGCTTTATTAGGAGGCTCAAATAAGAGACTATGTGAGGATTCTTAGACAAAATGTGTTCTTCCAGAAATTTATTATAAAGATGCTTGACATTAGGTGGATATGTTTTGCAAGACAGTCTAAAAATGTCTAGCACTTAGCCCACCTGTTTTTCTGTTAAGATTTTTTTAAAAGATATCATCTCATCTGAGGGAAATTTATAAAGAATATAAGATGGATCCAAATCATGACAATGACACTTTATAGAAATTCATATATTTAATAAATACATTTGCAGCTTCTTTCAGTCTGTTGTATGTAAAATTGCATCTCCACTGTAGCAAAACATCTATGGAAAATATGGAAGCATTTTAATAGAGAGATAATTTGTCTTACATCTTCAAAGAACTTTGGAAATTATCCTACCCTTCATATACACAAATGAGAGTCAGTTCTGTTCTCAAAAATAAACTTGCTAGTAATGAAAACACTGCTGCTACATATCAGAAAAACTTCAAGACTGTGTTATACTAGCCCCAAGGACAGGTGGCTATTTCTTAGTGCTGTGTTGTTCTCAGTCATGTCTGTTTCTATGTAATCCTTTGTACTGTAGCCTGTCAAGCTTCTCTGCCCATGGGATTTTTCAGGCAAATATACTGGAATGGGTTGCCATTTCCTCCTCCAGAGACTCTCCTCTACCCAGGGATCAAACCCACATCTCTTCTGTCTTCTGTACTGCAGGTGGATTCTTTAATCATTGAAATAGCAGGGAAGTCCTGCTATTTCTTATAGGGGGCACACTTTGTATAGAATGACAAAGGGAAAAATATTTTAAAAAATAACTTTTTTATATGAAAGGGAAAAAAGTTGCAGGAAGCATCCTAAAGTATGGACATGCCTATCAAGGAAAGTATAGTTGGCATCTGCACACTCATGATAAATGCTACAATAAAAAGTGTTTTTACATCATTCATGTTTAAAAATCACAATGAAATGTGATTTTATTGTAGTAAACTGAATTTAAATATATTTATATTTTCTAATGAAACAAAGTAAAATTAATGTTAATTAATTACACTTGTACAAAAGCTTCAATCTATTATAGTGTGAAAAATTTAGTTTCATATACATATATTCACATAAAATCTATTTATAAAATTTGATATTATCTTTGAAAATCTGATCATGTTTTGCTAAAGAAATCTGTTTCTGATTTGCTAAAAAAAAGAATTTATCAGAAAGGTTTCCTTCTCCTCTTTCAGAGTCCCACATGAGTGTCAAAACAGAGGTCTTGGTAATGAGAAGACTTTTTATGACATATGCAAGAAAAGAGTACTATAATTAAATTATAGCTTCTTAAACTTGTCCATGTACAAAACCAAAAATCCTATGATAGCATTTGAGTGATGCTACATTCTTCTTTGCTTCCCTGATATTCAAGTGGTAACGAATCTGCCTGCAATTCAGGAGACTCTGGTTCTATTCCTGGGTAGGGAAGATCTGCTGGAGAAGGGATAGGCTACCCACTCCAGTATTCCTGGGCTTCCCTGGTGGCTCAGCTGGTAAAGAATCTGTCTGCACTGCAGGAGACCTGGGTTCTATTCGTGGGTTGGGATGATCCCCTGGAGAAGGGAAAGACTACCCACTCCAATATTCTGCCCTAAAGAATTCCATGGACTGTATATTCCGTGGAGTTGCAAAGTCAGACATGACTGAGCAACTTTCACGTTCACATCCTTCTACATACGTTTATACACTTCTTCCTTATAACCTAAACTTTATCAATTTATACCTACGGTACTCTAATCAATGAGAATATGTTTAGATGTCTTTATGTTTCACGTTAATCTACATTTTACTACTTCATCGGAATTATTTTATTCTAGTCTCACAACAGATACATGGGTCAGATGACATGAACTATGTATTCAACCAGATGTTGCTCCAACTGCTCTAAAGCACAAGAAATAAAGCAGGATCCTGGGTCAGGCTTTTGGAACTTTTGACATTTATTCCCAATGTGATCTTAGATAACTCCTCTAAGGCTCTGCTACTCACCTGTGAGTGGTAATAATTAGTGTATTGAAATATCATAAGGTCAAAGTGAACATTAATTGAGAAAAATCCAAGTAAATCCCTCTAGCAGGTTTCATAACCATTAAAATAGAATCAACAACTGATAAAGTCGAATAATGGTGCTCATAATAGAGATGGTACTGTTGCTATTGCTGCTGCTGCTGCTGTTTCTGAAGATGGTGGTGAGGGTGGTGATGATGATGATGGTGAGGATAATGTGAACAAAGATGACACAGTGATAATAGCTACACATGTGGTTCTCAACTGCTAATGACTAGTGCTTGAATATGACAGTTTTTTTAAATAGAATATCCATAGAAATACATTTTTGACTTGAGCAATCAGGGTTCAAAAATGTTCACGCTTAGACATAAGTGGTCTCAAAGTTCTTGCTCAGAATACACAAAATTGAAGGAAATGTTAAACATTGCTTTATCTTAGTCATTATTTACATGTAAAACAAGATTTTTGCAAAAATTATGTTGAAAATAAAGTGTGAGATCCAGTAAGGTAACAACTCATTTGAATTATTCTATGTCTCATGTTGAGTATGAACTTCCAAATTAGCAAATTTTACAAAAAGAAAACAATTTTATTAAATCCTGTATCAAGTAAGCAATTTGATAATAAATACTTTTACATTTAATGTTTATTTAAATCTCTTTACATTCCACAGTAAAATTTGATAACTCTATTTTAACCAGTCTAATATTTTTTATTTCATTTTCTAATGAAATCTGAATTTCTAGGAACAAAAGTCAGCATTTATCAACAAGGAAGTGCTTCACTTTGTACTTTATTGTTACGATGATCTTGTTTTTTGTAGTCATGGATAGATGGTGAGTTACCGAAGAACAAGAATTATTAACTTTCTGTCTTCTGTATTCCCTAACACCGTAATGGAAGAAAATAAAGAGGAACTAAAGAGCCTCTTGATGCGGGTGAAGGAGGAGAGTAAAAGATCTAGCTTAAGACTAAATAGTAAAAAACAAACAAACAAACTAAGATCATAAATGGCATATGGCCTCATTACTGTATGGCAAATAGAAGGGGAAAATGTAGAAGTAATGACAGATTTCTTCTTGGGCTCCAAAATCACTGCAGATGGTGACTGCAGCTATGAAATCAGAAGATGATTGCTTTTTGGCAGGAAAATGAGGACAAATCTAGACAGTGTGTTGAAAAGCAGAGACATTACTCTGCCAACAAAAGTCCATATAGTCAAGGTTATGGTCTTCCCAGTGATCATGTCTGGTTGTGACAGCTGGACCATAAAGAAGGCAGAATGCCAAAGAATTGATGCCTTCAAATTGTGGTGCTGGAGAAGACCTCTGAAAGTCCCTTGGACAGCAAGGAGATCAAGCCAGTCAATCTGAAGGGAGATCAACCCTGAATATTCACTGGAATGACTGATTCTGAAGCTGAAGCTCCAGTATTTTGATCACCTGATGCAAACAGACAACTCGTTGGAAAAGTCCCTGATTCTGGGAAAGATCGAGGGCAGAGGAGAAGAAGGCATCAGAAGATGAGATGATTGGATATCACCAATGCAATGAACATGAACCTGGGCCATCTCCAGGAGATGATGAGAGACAGGGAGGTCTGGCGTGCTGCAGTACATGGGGTCTCGAAGAGTTGGCACGACTTGGTGACTGAACAACAATAACAACAAAAAACAACATTCCCTATTTATCCCAGCCCATCATACAACATCATACAATATCAAACACATTGTGAATTCTCCATATATATATGTGTGTGTGTTTGTATGTGTGTGTGTGTATGAATGAATGGATGATCTTTTCTCAGATGATTAGATAAATTAGGAACAAATAAAATTTTATTTTTCTGATTACAGAAAAATGAAATTACTGAAAATGTAAATGAAGAAAGAAAATATTACTCAAAATTTGCAATGTTAACATCAGGTTGTATTTTGTGTTTCTCTATTGCCAACAAAGATAGTCAAGGCTATGGTTTTTCCAGTGGTCATGTATGGATGTGAGAGTTGGACTGTGAAGAAAACTGAGTGCCGAAGAATTGATGCTTTTGAACTGTGGTGCTGGAGAAGACTCCTGAGAGTCCTTTGGACTGCAAGGAGATCCAACCAGTCCATTCTAAAAGAGATCAGCCCTGGGTGTTCTTTGGAAGGAAGTATGCTAAAACTGAAACTCCAGTACTTTAGCCACCTGATGTGAAGAGCTGATTCACTGGAAAAGACTCTGATGCTGGGAGGGAGTGGGGGCAGGAGGAAGAGGGGACGACAGAGGATGAGATGACTGGATGGTATCACTGACCCAATGGATGTGAGTTTGAGTGAACTCCGGGAGATGGTGATGGAAAAGGAGGCCTGGCATGCTCCGATTCATGGGGTCGCAAAGGGTCTGACACGACTGAGAGACTGAAATGAACTGAACTGAACTGAACTGAATTGAACTGATACATATTATAGATTGGTTTACTTTGTGTGTGTAGATGTGTGTCCATATATAATTAACATTTAGTTACAACTTAGTTTATTATCTTGCTTATATAGTTTCCTTAAGATTGGTATTGGTAGGACATTGAGAATGTTTTAAATTTTTATGATGATAAAGAATGTTAAATAAAATACTTTTGTATATCTTGCATAAATTCTCAGAACTGAAATTTTGAGGAAAATTATTTCAAACATGTATATTCATATAGACTTATCATCTATCTGTCTAAATTATGTCTAAGATATTTACATCAACTTAAACTACCATACCACCAGCAGCCTATGAGATTAAACATATTCAAAATTTCTTATGTGCATTCCAACAATTTAAAAAAGAAGGAAAGAAAAGCTGTCAGCTTGATTTCTTGTTTCTAAGCTCTGAAAAGTTGGAGAAAGATTAGAAGAGAATAAGTGACAGAGAGATTGGAAGTTCTCTGGGATTGATATATGATTGCTAGTTTTTTTTTTTTTTCACTTTCTTTTAAAATTTTCCTCATTTTACCCTTATTCATTTGTAGGTTGGCAATCTATTTCCAAGTAACTTCATTATGTGACAATTTGTGCTTCAGATGTGTATATGTTTGTGTGTATAACTAATATTTCATTTTTAGAAATGTTGCATTCATCTTCTGATGCACTGCTGTGTTAATTTTGACAAGTAGCATTTCAGCCAATAAAGTGACAGTCTTTGTTTCATTTAGCCTTAATTGAATCCAAGTAAGTATAGAATCTATTGTATAAATATATGGATGCAAACATTTTCTTAATGCTGTCAATGTTGAATTTATTTTACACTAGAACAATTTTAAGTGACTGTTCTCAGATGTAAAATCCAATTGATATGAATCTTCATCAAACAAAGAAGAGTCTTAAGTTTTAAAAACAATTTCACATGTAACATTCGGTGTTTTATCAATCATTTTATTATCTTTCTCAGTCATAGCAATGCCTCATTTATTCAGCGGTGTTAGAGAATGATATGTTCTATAAAAGTTAATTTTTCAGATAACTGAAGTTTCTTATTTTAGATTATAGAGCTTTTAATATTCTCATTATTTTTTTGAAAACATTTATGAATACATTTCACATATCTCTATTTTTTATTTTATAAATGTATTCTTTGTTTTTATTGAAACATATTTTATTAACAATGTTGTGTTACTTTCTGGCATACAACAAACTGATTTAGTTAAATATATAATATATGATTATATTTATATTATTTTTCAAATTATTTTCCACTATCACTTATTACAGAATATCTGTCTGCTTTAATAAGAAGTGTACTTTTTTCTAGAAAGACAGCAGATGATTATAAAAACTGTACGGACTTAAAATTAATTACACATGAGCATTGATTTCAATGTTTCTATTTACCAACCTATGTATTTGGTAACTTGTTCAATCTCTATAATGCTTTGGATTCTTTATCTGTTAAAAGGATAAATAATCATTACTTTTAATAATGTAGTAAATATTTAGTGAGATAGTAAATGTAGGAGACAATGTGGTCATTGTCAATGTAGTGGATGCTCAGTAAGGACCAGTTTTTACACATTGATTCATCTCCTTTTGTCTTCCAACATTAGAACTGTACCATCTAACACACAAAAAGAGTTTTGCCTGGCATTGTGGAAATGAAAAATATGTAAATTCAGTACATCATAGCCAGAATGCATGAGCAAGAGAGTGGCAGAAACAGAAATGTAATTTTAACTCAGGCACTTGCAAAGGAGATGAAAAATTTACCTCTATCCTCTTTGAGCTTTTGCCTGGGAATAAAACTATTAGACAGATTAATAAGAGGCAAACACAAATTTATTTATTGAATTTTTTCATGATATGAGAACTTTCATAAGGAAAACTCAAAGTGGCAAGACTTAACTTCTTTTATTTGAACAAAAAGAAGCAATTTGGGGAAAGTAACAAAATCATATGGAGTGGTTAAAAGAAAATAAAAACTATTTTAATAAGTTCTATTTTTGCAGAATTTTCTCAGCTTTAACTCCCTGTCAAAGATGTTTATTTTCTTCTGTTACAGGGAGAGCATATTTCACAGGAGCATTTTATCTTTCAATTTCAGGAAGAAACAAAGGAGGTTCAGTTCAGTTCAGTTCAGTTCAGTCTCTCAGTCGTGTCCGACTCTTTGCGACCCCATGAATCGCAGCACGCCAGGCCTCCCTGTCCATCACCAACTCCTGGAGTTCACTCAGACTCACGTCCATTGAGTCAGTGATGCCATCCAGCCATCTCATCCTCGGTCGTCCCCTTCTCTTCCTGCCCACAATCCCTCCCAGCATCATAGTCTTTTCCAATGAGTCAACTCTTCGCATGAGATGGCCAAAGTACTGGAGTTTCAGCTTCAGCATCATTCCTTCCAAAGAAATCCTAGGGCTGATCTCCTTCAGAATGGACTGGTTGAATCTCCTTGCAGCCCAAGGGACTCTCAAGAGTCTTCTCCAACACCACAGTTCAAAAACATCAGTTCTTCGGCGTTCAGCCTTCTTCACAGTCCAACTCTCACATCCATTCATGACTACTGCAAAAACCATAGCCTTGACTAGACGGACCTTAGTTGGCAAAGTAATGTCTCTGCTTTTGAATATGCTATCTAGATTGATCATAGCTTTCCTTCCAAGGAGTAAGCGTCTTTTAATTTCATGGCTGGAATCACCATCTGCAGTGATTTTGGAGCCCAAAAAATAAAGTCTGCCACTGTTTCCACTGTTTCTCCATCTATTTCCCATGAAGGAGGTTAGGACACCCTTATTGCATCTGTTGTTTCTCAAGTGCATTTAGACCAAAATAACCCTTATGCCCAAGTGGCATATATTGGCATATTTTGCCACCATTGACCATATTATAGTAAAGTTCTTAGTTGTCAAGAAGTCAAGGGCTCATGTCACCTCTGAAAGACTAATCCTAGCTCCCTGAGAGAGTAGTTTATTAAAAGGTGACACACTTCACCTTTTCATGATCTCAAACATCCTTTGAAAACAGTGGATTTTTTAATCAGCCTCTGTAGTATTTTGAAAAGTATGGCATCATCATGAACATAAAATGTGAGACAAGAGAAGGCACTGGCTGAAACATCTAGCGAAACTTGATTATATTTTCAGTTTCTCTGGCTGGCTGGATGCTGAACCTCCACTCTCTGTTTATGTCTCCACAGAGATAAATTATTAATAACATCACCTTTCAAGTTATCCAAAGCAGTGCTACCTTGGGGATTGCCCTAACTGTGAAATCCTATCCTTTGCAACCTAAAAATAGAGCAAATGCTGTGGTGTAAGTTAGGGATGGAGTAAGAAGAGAGGTATGATAGAGGGTTTCAGTTGCTAATATCATTTGGTACTAGAAATTCTAAAATATTTATGTAGCTTTTGTGCCAAAAACAACTATATCAATATGGCTTCTCATCTAAGTGTTCTTGTCAAACATGCATAGTTAGTTGCTTTCTCTCTTCATGTGTGTAGCAGTCCACAATGAATCAGCAGAGTCTTAAGCCAAGCCAGACAGATATTTTGAAATGTGTGTTCCTTAAATTCGTCAGAAACAAACATATTTAACATAAAATATCCTGCTCATTTAATTTTACATATTTTAAGTTCAGTTCAGTTCAGTAGCTCAGTCGTGTCCGACTCTTTGCAATCCCATGAATCGCAGCATGCCAGGCCTCCCTGTACATCACTGTCTCCCGGAGTTCACTCAGATTCACGTCCATCGAGTCAGTGATGCCATCCAGCCATCTCATTCTCTGTCGTCCCCTTCTCCTCAGTCTTTTCCAATGAGTCAACTCTTCGCATGAGGTGCCCAAAGTACTGGAGTTTCACCTTCAGCATCATTCCTTCCAAAGAAATCCCAGGGCTGATCTCCTTCAGAATGGACTGGTTGGATCTCCTTGCAGTATAAGGGACTCTCAAGAGTCTTCTCCAACACCACAGTTCAAAAGCATCAATTCTTTGGCACTCAGCCTTCTTCACAGTCCAACTCTCACATCCATATATGACCACAGGAAAAACCATAGCCTTGACTAGACGGACCTTAGTCAGCAAAGTAATGTCTCTGCTTTTGAATATGCTATCTAGGTTGATCATAACTTTTCTTCCAAGGAATAAGCATCTTTTAATTTCATGGCTGCAGTCACCATCTGCAGTGATTTTGGAGCCCCAAAAATTAAAGTCTGACACTGTTTCCACTGTTTCCCCATCTATTTCCCATGAAGTGATGGGACCGGATGCCATGATCTTTGTTTTCTGAATGTTGAGCTTTAAGTCAACTTTTTCACTCTCCTCTTTCACTTTCATCAAGAGGCTTTTTAGTTCCTCTTCACTTTCTGCCATAAGGGTGGTGTCATCTGCATATCTGAGGTTATTGATATTTCTCCCAGCAATCTTGATTCCAGCTTGTGTTTTATTTGGAACCAGTCTGTTTTTCCATGTCCAGTTCTAACTCTTGCTTCCTGACTTGCATACAGATTTCTCAAGAGGCAGGTCAGGTGGTCTGGTATTCTCATCTCTCAGAATTGTCCACAGTTTATTGTGGTCCACAATGTCAAAGGCTTTGGCATAGTCAAGAAAGCAGAAATAGATGTTTTTCTGGAACTCTTTTGCTTTTTCCATGATCCAGCAGTTGTTGGCGATTTGATCTCTGGTTCGTCTGCCTTTTGTAAAACCAGCTTGTACATCAGGAAGTTCACGGTTCATGTATTGCTGAAGCCTGGCTTGGAGAATTTTGAGTGTTACCTTACTAGCATGTGAGATGAGTGCAATTGTGCAGTATTGTAAGCATTCTTTGGCATTCCCTTTCTTTGGGATTGGAATGAAAACTGACCTTTTCCAGTCCTCTGGCCACTGCTGAGTTTTCCAAATTTGCTGGCATATTGAGTGCAGCACTTTCACAGCATCATCTTTCAGGATTTGAAATAGCTCAACTGGAATGCCATCACCTCCACTAGCGTTGTTCATAGTGATGCTTTCTAAGGCCCACTTGACTTCACATTCCAGGATGTCCGGCTCTAGGTGAGTGATCAATCACCCCATCGTGATTATCCAGGTCATGAAGATCTTTTTTGTATAGTTCTTCTGTTGTTTCTTGCCAGCTCTTCTTAATATCTTCTGTTTCTGTTAGGTCCAGACCATTTCTGTCTTTTATTGAGCCCATCTTTGCATGAAATGTTCCCTTGGTATCTCTAATTTTCTTGAAGAGATCTCTAGTCTTTCCCATTCTGTTCTTTTCCTCTATTTCTTTGCATTGATTGCTGAAAAAGGCTTTCTTATCTCTTCTTGATATTCTTTGGAATTCTTCATTCAGATGCTTATATCTTTCCTTTTCTCCTTCGCTTTTCACCTCTCTTCTTTTCACAGCTATTTGTAAGGCCTCCCCAGACAGCCATTTGGCTTTTTTGCATTTCTTTTCCATGGGGATGGTCTTGATCCCTGTCTCCTGTACAATGTCACGAACCTCCATCCATAGTTCATCAGGCACTCTATCTATCAGATCTAGGCACTTAAATATATTTCTCACTTCCACTGTATAATCATAAGGGATTTGATTGAGGTCATACCTGAATGGTCTAGCTGTTTTCCCTACTTTCTTCAATTTGAGTCTGAATTTGGTAATAAGGAGTTCATGATCTGAGCCACAGTCAGCTCTTGGTCTTGTTTTTGCTGACTGTATAGAGCTTCTCCTTCTTTGGCTGCAAAGAATAGAATCAATCTGATTTCGGTGTTGACCATCTGGTGATGTCCA
The DNA here is from genome assembly GCF_014754425.2 of Oryx dammah. Taxonomy (NCBI): domain Eukaryota; kingdom Metazoa; phylum Chordata; class Mammalia; order Artiodactyla; family Bovidae; genus Oryx; species Oryx dammah. Next base: position 58,481,142 of record NW_024070211.1, read on the forward strand.
TGTGTAGAGTCTTCTCTTGTGTTGTTGGAAGAGGATGTTTGCTATGACCAGTGCATTTTCTTGACAAAACTCTATTAGTCTTTGCCCTGCTTCATTCCGCATTCCAAGGCCAAATTTGCCTGTTACTCCAGGTGTTTCTTGACTTCCTACTTTTGCATTCCAATCCCCTATGATGAAAAGGACATCTTTTTTAGGTGTTAGTTCTAAAAGGTCTTGTAGATCTTCATAGAACTGTTCAACTTCAGCTTCTTCAGTGTTACTGGTTGGGGCATAGACTTGGATTACTGTGATATTGAATGGTTTGCCTTGGAGACAAACAGAGATCATTCTGCCATTTCTGAGACTGCATCCAAGTACTGCATTTTGGACTCTCTTGTTGACCATGATGGCTACACCATTTCTTCTGAGGGATTCCTGCCGGTATCTGAGTTAAATTCACCCATTCCAGTCCATTTTAGTTCGCTGATTCCTAGAATGTAGACTTTCACTCCTACATATTTTAAAAAGTAATAATTGCTAATATGTTCTTTCATCTATGATTTTCCTGGTGGCTCAGACAGTAAAGCGTCTGTCTACAATGAGGGAGACCTGGGTTTGACCCCGGGTCAGGAAGATCGCCTGGAGAAGGAAATGGAAACCCACTCCAGTACTTGCCTGGAAAATCCCATGGATGGAGGAGCCTGGTAGGCTACAATTCATAGGGTTCCAAAGAATCAGACACGACTGAGCAACTTGACTTCACTTCTTTCATCTGTCTTGATGCAGACACTGCATTATATGGTTTACATGCATTAATTATCTCTTTTCATCCACACAAATGATCTTGCAAAATAATAATTTAAAAAATAGCCTACTTTCCACATGAGAGAAAAACTGAATCTTGGAGAAACTTGTTTCTTGTCCAAGGTCACAGACCTATTTATTTGTGTTGAGATTCTCTTATTCTTTTTCTGAATCTTTCTGTGTTCTTGAGATAAGATAGCAAATGAGTTGACAAATTATTTAGAAACATTGGTCAACAAACCAAAGAAATCCATTTTTAAAAGTATTGTTTTTATTGAACAGTGGGCTTCTCTGGTGGCTCAAATGGTAAAGAACCCACCTGCAATTTGGGAGATCTGGGTTTGATTCCTGGGTTGGGAAGATTCCCTGGAGGAGGGCATGGAAACCCACTCCAGTATTTCTTCCTGGAGAATCCCCATGGACAAGAGGAGCCTGGCAAGCTACAGTCAATGGGGTTGCAAAGAGTTGGACAGGACTGAGCAATTAAGCACAAACACTGAACAGAATATTTATGATTTTGATGGTATCAAAGAGTCTTATGTTTTAAGGAACTCTGAAGAAAACCTTTCAATTTAAGGAAAGCAAATTCTTTTCTCCTTTTACCATCCCTAATCATCATGGTGGGCTTCCCTGGCAGCTCAGTTGGTAAAGAATCTGTCTGCAGTGCAGGAGACCCTGGTTTGATCCCTTGGTCAGGAAGACACCCTGGAGAAGGAAATGGCAACTCATTCCAGTATTCTTGCCTGGAAAAGTCCTATGGACAGAGGAGCCTGGCAGGCTACAGTCCCTGGGGTTGCAAGAGTTGGACACAACTTAGCGACTAAATCATCAATCATCATAACAACAATTTAAATTTGTGGAGACTTAAGAATGACATTTGGAAATCATTGGGTGAAAAAATTTAAAAATCTCAACTTATGAAATACCGGTCATTTAAATTTTTAATAAGAAAAACACAAAGAGGTCTTGGACACAGAAAAAAATAAAAGTACAGATTATTAAAAGTGGAATCAGTTTTTTAAGTTAGATGAAGTTATTATTACACAAAAAAGGAAATAAATTGTATTTGTATGAACATTTTAATGAAACATTGTCATTGAATATGCATTAGCTAGACTTATCTGGAATATGGTGATTACTTCTGAACTTAAATTTTTAATGTAACACACAAAAAATATGTTATTTTAAAAAAATCTATATTTTGAAAACAATTTTCCTTATGATTAGACTATAAAGAGAGATCTCATGGAGCACATGATAACCATATGTATATGTTAAAAGTATTATATGTTTCAAAAATATATCCCAAGCTGCTGGTCTAGATTTTAGCAGGTAGAGCAGCATCACTGAAAGAAAGGCAAACTTGAGTTCAGTATATTCAATTTAGGTTTAGGATGATCTGAAGTTGTCCAATCTCGGATGCTTGTCCTGTCTGGGTAATGTCAGCTTCCCAATGCTGGATGATGTTGAGGAACAGATTGGATAAATGTTAGATAAATAGTAATGAACAAAATAAACTTCAAGTTTCCTTCTATTTCCAATATTCTATTCATTTTATGTAGATGTTTTTGATACATGCTTTCTGAGTAAGCAACAGGGAAGAAAGAGAAATATTTGGACTGGATCACAGGTTTGCTGAAAAGTTAAATTATTGCCATGACTAACATGTTTTTGATGAATGTAATTAATATCAGGGTGAATAGAGTGACACTTCAGTCAGTTGGAGCCTTCAGCCTTAATAATTTGTCTATTCAAGATATGACTTTTTCCATTGAGCTGTATTCTTCTAATTGATTATCTACATATCCAAAATTATTAACCTAATTAAAACAATAACACCTTTCATTAAGTGGGCTAAAGATGCACAATACTAGATTTGCATATAAATCCATTTTTAATTTCTCTCTCAAACATTAGTTTGCCACCTGCTCATCAAGAAGTGATTCCTGAATTTAATCTTGAATATTAGATTAAAGTAATCATTAATCCATTGCTCCCTTTCATATGGTAAAAAATAGAGCTTGAATTTAAATGACATAAGGAAATAAAGGCAAATGGAAGGAGTTCATATGGGAGGTGGTTTAAAAAAAAACTATTTCTGGCATAATCTTAATTAAAGTGAGATAAAAGAAGGATTAGATGATGAAAAATTGAAATAGATTGTCATTTATAGTGATGTGAAAGATTTATGAAGTTTTTATTTAGTTGTTCAAAAAATACTACCTTATAGGATGAAGAAGGAAAGAGCAACCCACTCTAGTATGGGAAATCCTATGAACAGAGGAGCCTGGTGGGCTATAGTCCATAGGGTCACAAGAGTCAGAAATGACTTAGCAACTAACAGATGAGCCCTATAGGAAGACAGAGTTTGGCACAATTAGAAGACAAAGAAGCACAGAATTACATCAACAATGCAATACTAAAGGTCCTTAGCAGAATGTGAGAAAATAAAGACACTTATTTGAGACTCAGGCAAGCTAATGAGAAAAAGAAAGAATTATTATGCTAAAAAAAAGGGGGGGGGAACAGAGTTAAATAAGACAAGGAAAGTTTTAAATTTAAAAGGCTGGAAATTCAATTCTTAAGATGATGTATAGTATATACATATTAATTTACAAAGTGACAAAATATAGAGATTCTGGCCTAATACATCATTGCAACTGAAATTCAGGGCTTTCTATCATTGAGAGTCCAAAGGTTATCTATACAAAAGCATTATAATAAGACCGATTTATAGATAGTTTTTTGTTTGATTTTGTTTTGTTTTGGTTAAGATGAAGAAATATGATACATCTTTCAGTCTCTCACCTCCTTTTGGTCTTTTTGTTTGTCTATAACATATAAACACACTCCACTGCAATAAATCCATTATACCAGAATTTGTTGGTTGCCTATTCTAAGCATTACTGATTCAAGTTATTGCAGTTACTTTATTGGCAACTTGAAGAGAAGGTGCTGTGAACATCAAGTTTGAGTGTGTAGGGTGATCAGGAAGAAAATATGACATATAACTATGGGAGAAAACAGCAAATTATCAAGAAGAATATAGGCTAAACTGCTCTAAAGTAAAATACCACCAGCAAATTAACATGACAGTAAAGAACATATTGCTAAGTAGAATTCTGGGGGTAGCAAAAGAGTAGACACTGGAGTTTGAGTACAGGTTTTATATCAGCATCTGCGAGGCACTGATGAGAGTTCTGGCATGCTTTGCCACATGTATTTCTGAATTCCAGGAGAAAAATGTCAAATGTTTCTGGAAGTGCCAATTGTAGGCTCTGATTGATGAGTTCTTATTGTTATTATTGCCACTAAACCTGTTTCATTATTGCTTTGAAACTGAACCTGTTTCAAAGCCTCATTTAACAGAATGCACCTCCTGCCTCCAAGAAGAAAAATGTTGTGTGTTCAACAGCTGGTCCAGCCCTTGTTAGTTGGAGACACTGATAGGAGGAGTATAGCATCTTGGAATTGTCTCATTAAAGGGTGTTAAGTTTACACTGCATCTCCTTAATGAAAATTTCATGGTATCTTTATTTTTATTTGTCCAGCTGGTTTCCCAATTTTAGTGACCAATGTTTGTGCACAAAGCATGAACTATAGTTTATGATAGTTGTACCAAATCAGAGGTTGAGACACAAAGATAACTGATCTGCTGATTGGAGAATGATTGTTTAGTAAAAATTCCTGTTATTTACCTTATAAAATTACCTGGTTTATTTCTGTAGTTACAACTGTATTTCTAGTAAACCCCTGAACAAAGGAAATATGTAGATTAAAGTCAGTGTTGGTGGTTAGAGGAAGAAGGTATTGCTGCCTGAACTTCTATGCATATTGACCTATCTTTGCACCAATAATAATATAAAAAATTGAATATAATATATAAATATGTGTTATTAGTTAAATTTGATTATATTTTTAAATGTTTATTTTATGTCTTCTACATACTAAAAATACAAGTTTGATTATATGATGCTTTCTACTTTTGAAAGAGGCCTCAACCCATTAATTTCATAATTCTACAAATAGTGACTTATTTACACTATGATTCAGGCACTAAAAACATTGTTTAACAAAAATGACCTGCCCCTTTCCTAAATTAGCCTGTGGTCTGAGACATTACATTTACACATATGAAACATGAGAATGCAAATACATTTATTAAGGTATGTGTTGTTTGGACAAAAGTCATGACCCTGTATTCAGTTGTCTAGGGAAGGTATTCTCTCAGAATGAATGTCACTTCACAGGGCACATTCATACATTCCTATAATCATGATCTCACCATCTACCTCCAGCCTGAACAGCGACATTAGTATGGCTTTTACTGAGGTATTTACACACCTATATCTGAACTGGAAAGCTTTAAGAACTCAGAAAAGTAAAAGTTCACTATGTACCTGAGTCATGTTCTGGAAGGAATAGGATCTGTGATGAACAGTAAAGGATGGATAAGGTCTGGATAGGTGGTGTTCAGTTGCCAAGTTATGTCTGACTCTTTGCAACCCCATGAACTGCAGCACACCAGACTTCCCTGTCCCTCAGAATTTCCAAGAGTTTGCCCAAGTTCATGTCCATAAGTGGAGAGAGGTTTTTGTATGCTCCAGGAGATAGCATCAAACCATAGATGGAGGAGAAAGACAGAAAGGAGAGCAGCTTCCACCAATGGATATTTCCAACTGGAAGTTGGAGCTGAGTAGGTGGACCAGCTAGGAATAAGGAAGACCTTGAACACTCAGAAACCATAAAATTGTCTACACAGAGAGAGTATCCATTTTGAGGTTTCCTTCAATGCTTGGTCTTTCATCACAAATTTTACCAATGGAGAACTGTCATATAGAAAACCAAATAATGTGAACTATGAGAAACACAAAAATGAAAAAGTAAAGTGTTAGTCACTCTCTGTGACTCCATGCACTGTAGCTCACCAAACTCCTCTGTCCATGGAATTCTCCAGGCAAGAATACTGGATTAGCCAGCCATTCCTTTCTCCAGGGGATCTTCCCAGATAAGGGATCAAACCTGGGTCTCCTGCATGGTAGACAGAGTCTTTACCATCTGAGCCACTAGGGAAACCTCAAGCCAGATGCTATTTCACAATGCCTAGAAAGATAATAGATGATTGATTGATACATATATAGATTGATGAATAAATAGAACTAGATATAGATGTAATTACTTAAATAAATAAGATCACAATTGTCTTATGCTTGTTGCTAGTGGCAGCAAAGAGTTAGTACTCCAATCAAAATTAAGTTTAGCTTCTGAATGTCTTCCCAGACTGTGTTTGATTCATAAGGTTTAGACCTATTTGTTACATGTTTTCATGGTTATAGATCATAGTCCTGCTAACATCCATAGCTTCTCCCTTCCCTGAAAGCATACTTGGCAGATTTCGAAATAAACTAGGAATCAGTTCAGTTCAGTTCAGTAGCTCAGTCGTGTCAGACTCTTTGCGACCCCATGAATCACAGCACACCAGGCCTCCCTGTCCATCACCAACTCCCGGAGTTCACTCAGACTCAAGTCGATCAAGTCAGTGATGCCATCCAGCCATCTCATCCTCTGTCATCCTCTTCTCCTGCCCCCAATCCCTCCCAGCATCACAGTCTTTTCCAGTGAGGCAACTCTTCGCATGAGGTGGCCAAAGTACTGGAGTTTCAGCTTTAGCATCATTCCTTCCAAAGAATACCCAGGGCTGATCTCCTTCAGAATGGACTGGTTGGATCTCCTGGCAGTCCAAGGGATATGTAACAGGAATTGGGTTTCAGCAATTTTCCAAGAGGGGAAAATTAAAATATTGCAATTTGATGATCAAAAATTCATGGAGGCGACTAAATAAATTATGAAATAAGACTCCAATATAATTTATTTTCATGTGGAATGTATATATTTTAACTAAAAAGAAGAGATTTATGTCTCAGCCACCTGCTTCAAACTCAAACTTTCTAGTCCTTACACCTCTGCTCTCACACATCTTTAATTGCACAAAGGACAGTTATTAAAGTGGGAAAGGTGGAATACAAGCTAGCTCTTGTTTTGGAAAAACACTATTCAGTACACATTGATTTGATTATTTCTTATCCAAATTATGCTGATTAATTGAATTAAAAAATAAAATAAAAGAATTATAGTAAGAAAAAAGAAAGACTCCAGAAATTTGTCTCTATCAAATCATTTTATTCTTTATATTATCATCTTCCTAAGTGACACACTGTGGTTTTGCTAAGTCTAATGATGCCAAAACATTACTATTGGTACCATATATAAACGTCAATCTCTTTCTGGTTGGTGAACAAATCAGATAGCTTTTTTTTTTCTTTCCATACAATACAAGAACCCAAAAATTAAAATTTGCATAATACAGAAGTTAACAGAACTTTGATTCTCTCCCAAAGAGTACATACAGTGGCCAACATGAATATTTTGTCCTAAATTAGATAATTTGATGTGGTGGCTTAGATTTTATTTTGTCTTAAGTATGAAGACATCATCAATCCTTGACTCCTCTGAGTCCTAGTCTCTCCGTTTCTAAAATGAATATACAATTTACCCTACGTGGTTGTAATAATGTTTAAATGAGGTGCATAAACAAAGATGTTAGCACTGCCCTTAAAGCATAGAGCAAGCCTTTTTTATAAATGCTAGTACTCCCACAAAGAACGCTATATAGTCACCAAATTGTCCAATAAAATAGTGTTTTAATAATTGCCATGACTTAACTCTTAAACTATGATCATCAAGGGCTTGAGCTAAGATGATCATTTCAAGATTCCTTTTAGGATCTTTGTGGTACATTTAAACAATCATTCTGGTCTGTTTAGAGCCATAAATATTTCTGTACAAGAAACTAGTTGTGCTTCACCAAAATGGTAATCACATTGAACTTTACCAAATTGAGACAAAATACACATAGAACACTTCTTGCTAGACAGCTTTCAGCCTGAGCTGAACAAGCATGTCACAATTTACCTTATCAATAATCTTGACAAGTGTTGATTGTGCCAAATTGAAACTTATCATGGTAAAATTTCAGTCACTGTGACAAGAAGTGGCTGAAAGATTTTTGGAGCAGCAGGAATATGCTGTTGGCTCTGAAATCATGCCCTGTACCTGTTATAGAAGCAGCTTAAGAGTCGAAGCTGAACTTGCCCTGGGTCTCTCAGGGCACCAGTTCTTAGATGGAAATACATTTTTTGAAGTCTACAAAACATGACACAACTAGGAAAGATCAGATTTGCCAGCCAATTATTGACGACTGGGTTTACGTGATGGTCTTATTACTTTAGCCAGAATCCTCTTTGAGTAATGTTGAACAGATGTATTAGTTTACAGCGACTGCTTCATTGGTGCACCCTCTCCAATTATCCCTTACCCTGTTAAATGCATAAAACCCCTAAAGCCAGTTTACTAACAAGAAAGCTGCTTGACTTTCTTGGTAAATTTGGCAAAAGAGAGTGAATAGTTTGGAGAAATATTTGCTCCTGTTGTGGAGAGATCAAGGGAACCTCTTCTAGGGGCTGTGTCTCAAATTCTTCAAAACACATGTAACTTCCAGATTCTTTGTATGTGTTTTTTATTTGTTTGTTTGTCTTGTTTTTAATTGAAGGACAGTTGTTTTACAATGTGTTAATTTCTGCTGTGCAGCAAAGTGATTCACTTATACATACACACACATACACACACACACACACACACACATATTTATATTCTTTTTAATATTTTTTGCTACTGTGATTTAATCACAGCATAATGAATATATTTACTTGTTCTATAAGTAGGACCTTGCTGTTTATCCATTCTCTAAATAATAGATTCTGATTTTCCAACCATCCATTTTAATAACAGATGCTCCAGTCAAAGCTAATTTTTGCCTTTGGGAGTTTTCCAAATCTAGATTCCATTAAAGACCATGCCCTCTTCTAATGATGCATTCTAGGAAGTGTCAGTTTCAGTCAACTGAATAGATTTAAGTACCATCGCTCGTTTAGAAAGCATCAAGGAAGGGGCCAGCATATTCATAACATTCAAGCTTTGACTTATTAAGTATGACTCACAGAAGCAGTCTTATTTTCCACTTGAAACTGATCTCTGGTGGTCTCAGCCTGCAGCATCTTGAAACAGGGTTTCAGTTCCTAGCCAGAGATTGAGGACAGGTTGTGGCAGTAAGAACGATGAATCCTAGTCACTAGACCAGTGGTCAGTGATAAGGCCCTGGCCCTTTGGCTTTGCAGAAAAGAATTCCTACAATGATGGAAAGTGATGAAACAGTAAAGTGTTTATTAGGAGGAAAAAGAGTACATGTGGATAGACACTATACAAGGGCAGACTAAGAGAGAGTAGTGCCCTCTTGGTAGTTTGAATCATCTTTATGTGGCATATCTTCCAGATTTCCTTTAGCCTATCATTTCACTTTGCCTGTTTCTGTGTCCATATTTGGTTTATTTTAGGATCCTCCCATGCGTGTGCACATGCATCTCCTAGCCAAGATAAATTCTAGCAAAGAGGTCAATGGGTGGGTTGACATAACCTATTATAGTTTGGCCCCTCTCCCTTTTTGACCTTCAAGGAACTTCATAGTTGAGAAGGTCTCCTTGACATTGGGAATGAGAAATACACAGTCTCTATCTTTCATTTGGGCAAGGCTCAGCCTCTCCTATCTTTGTCCTGAAGTACAAACTCCAGTTACTCAGCCTGGGGCCCGTCTATCTCCTGCCTCAAAACTACATTGCATAGAAAAGGCAACATTTTAATAGTATATTAACTTGGGATAGCTTCTTGGGACTAATGGAGGTTATGGAGGATCTAAAGTCACACCTAGAAACAGCATGCTCCTACTAAGTCACTCTTGCAGGAGATATTAGTTCTGAGAATGATTCCTGATTAGCAAAGTGTATGTAGACTAAGCCTGGGCCCCTAGGATAAGCTGCTTATATTAACAGCTGGAAAGTAATCTGGATCCATATATTTCATGTCCCCAGTCACCAGGGATCAACCTGGTGGCTCAGAGGGTAAAGTGTCTGCCTACAATGCAGGAGACCTGGGTTCAATCCCTGGGTCGGGAAGATCCCCTGGAGAAGGAAATGACAACCCACTCCAGTACTCTCGTCTGGAAAATCCCATGGACTGAGAAGTCTGATAGGCTACAGTCCATGGGGTCGCAAAGAGTCGGACACAACTGAGCGACTTCACTTTCACTTTCAGTCACATGTTAGGTGCAATGGTAAAGAATCCACCTGTCAATGCAGATGTGAATTCGTTCCTTGGGTTGGGAAGATCACCTGACAACACACTCCAGTATTCTTGGAGAAGTCCAATATTCTTGCCTGGAGAAGTCCACAGACAGAGGAATATGGTGGGATAGAGTCCATGGGGTCACAAAGAGTCAGACATGACTGAGCAAACATGCACAACAGCAACTGTTCCATATTCTTTATCTAGGAGAACAAATGGGAACTGAGGACTGAAACACAACTTCTTATAAAAATGAAACCCTTCAAGAATAACTTTTAAACACATATCCCTAGTGCCAAAGGAAAGATGTGGGTTTGCACATTTTTGAGGGGAGGAGGTGATATAAATTAGCTGGTGATATAATGGTGAATTTTACACAAGAGGACTTTAAATGAGTAAGAATTGAGCAGTGTGCATTTCCAGAATAAGATATCCTAAGTTGCTTAAAAATAATAAGTAAGAATTTTATTTTCCCTCTCTCCCTTCTAAGAGACCTGGAAATTGGAAAGAACAATTTATCTTTCCCCATTTTCCTTGGCTGATGTGCCCACTGGAAAAATAAATGCATAATATGACAGTTGTGAGTCAAGTTTTCTTTGGGCCAAAACAAGGGCTACAACATGGGAGACAACATTTCAGCTATCTCTGAGAAAATGCTCTGGAGAGGTGGGAGGGAAGGTCATGGTATATGTGACTATGGTGAAGGTGGGTATGTGCAGTCAAGCACACATTTTTGCAGAAGCTTGCTGCTAGCCATGAGGAACAGATGTCACCATTAATGATTTTATTGCTTTACAAGACACAAGAAAATGAAAGAATTGGGCTCATAAAATCTCCTGAAAATATCTAACTATATAAAGGCCTGCTCTGCCACTTTTTCCCAGAGCACAGAATACCTCATTCCTGATCTCTACCCTGAATTCCTTTCAATGGATGTTGAAGGTCAGCAGCCATAGCAGTTTGTGACTTAGTTCTTCTAGAGGCAGATGGCAAGTGCCGATTTTTAGTTGGCAGATGTTATAGCCAATATTTCCAAAGTCAAAGGTACATAGAGAATGGCTTTGAGGAATTCAGGGCATAAGATCTTGGTTCTCTTTATCTGGTTACTGCAGAAGAGTGTCTACAAAGTGATTTATGATGTTAGGTCCATTACTGCTTAGGGGGGTAGGTTTTTCTACCTTCACATATGTCACTTTGTTATGAGAATTATTTTGACATAAAAGGCAATCAAAACCTTATTCCATTCAAGAAAAGCTATTTACCTCTTCATCAACTGTTGATTGAATTTAATGGGCTTCCCTGGTGGTGCTAGTGATAAAGGATCTGCCTGCCAACAGGAGACCCAGGTTTTATTCCTGGGTTGGGAAAATCCCCTGGAGAAGAAAACGGCAACCCATTCCAGGATTCCTGCTTTGGAAATCCCATGGACAGAGGAGCCTGGTGGGCTACAGTCCATGAGGTCTCAAAGAGTCAGACACAACCAAGCCATTAAACAACAAAAGCAACTGCTGAAGAGCATAGCAACCTATTCCAGTATTCTTGCCTGGAGAACCCCGCAGAGAGAGGAACCTGGAGGGCTACAATCCATAGGGTCACAAAAAGTAAGACATAACTGAAGAGACTTAGCATGCACTCAACTGCTGATATTTACATTGGAAAGAGTGCTATTACCATTGATGTGTTATTACTTGAGAAACATCTGCTTAACAGAGCAATATTTGTTTTCTAAACATGTCCCCTGCCAACCTGTGAAAACCCTCATCCTCTTTGTATCCCTTGATGTTATTCAGTTGTTCAGTCAGCTCCGACTCTTTGAGACTCCATGGGCTGCAGCACGCCAGGTTTCCCTGTCCTTCACTATCTCTCAGAGCTTTCTCAAACTCATGTCCCCAAGAGTTGGCAGTGCTATGTTATCATCTTATCCTCTGTTGCCCCCTTCTCCTCCTACCCTCAATCTTTCCTAGTATCAGGAATTTTTCCAATGTGTTGGCTCTTCACATCAGGTGGCCAAAGTATTGGAGCTTCAGCATCAGTCCTTCCAGTGAATATTTGAGATTGATTTCCTTTAGGGTTGATTGGTTTGATATCCATGATGCTACCCCTTTCCTTAGCTCAGGGTATTATATAAGGGTATTCAATTAATTGGCTGTACTTATGAGACTCATATATATATGTATTTTTTCCTCTGTTAATCATCTTATGTCATTTTATTATTATTTTTTAATTTAAATTTATTTATTTTAATTGGAAGCTAATTACTTTACAATATTGTATTGATTTTGCCATACATCAACATGAATCTGCCAAGGGTGTACACGTGTTCCCCATCCTGAACTCCCCCCCACCCACATCCCTCTCAGTACCATCCCTCTGGGTCATCCCAGTGCACCAGCCCCAAGCATCCTGTATCCTGCATTGAACCTGGAATGGCGATTCATTTCTTATATGATATTATACATGTTTCAATGCCATTCTCCCAAATCATCCCACCCTCTCCCTCTCCCTCAGAGTCCAAAAGACTGTTCTATACATCTGTGTTTCTTTTGCTGTCTTGGATACAGTGTTATCATTACCATCTTTCTAAATTCCATATATATGCATTAGTATACTCTTTTGGTGTTTCTCTTTCTGGCTTACTTCACTCTGTATAACAGGCTCGTTTCATCCACCTCATTAGAACTGATTCAAATGTATTCTTTTTAATGGCTGAGTAATACTCCATTGTGTATATGTACCACAGCTTTCTTATCCATTCATCTGCTGATGGACATCTAGGTTGCTTCCATGTCCTGGCAATTATAAACAGTGCTGTGATGAACATTGGGGTACACGTGTCTCTTTCAATTCTGGTTTTCTCAGTGTGTATGCCCAGCAGTGGGATACAGTACTATTTCCAGTTTTTTAAGGAATCTCCACAGTGTTCTCCATAGTGGCTGTACTAAATTGCATTCCCACCAACAGTGTAAGAGGGTTCCCTTTTCTCCACACCCTCTCTAGCATTTATTTCTTGTAGACTTTTGGATCACAGCCATTCTGACTGGCATGAAATGGTACCTTATTGTGGTTTTGATTTGCGTTTCTCTGATAATGAGTGATGTTGAGCATCTTTTCATGTGTTTGTTAGCCATCTTTATGGCTTCTTTGGAGAAATGTTTATTTAGCTCTTTGGCCCATTTTTTGATTGGGTCACTTATTTTTCTGGAATTGAGCTGCAGGAGTTGTTTGTATATTTTTGAGATTAGTTGTTTGTCAGTTGCTTCATTTGCTATTTTCTCCCATTTTGAAGGCTGTCTTTTCACCTTGTTTATAGTTTCCTTTGCTGTGCCGAAGCTTTTACGTTTAATTAGGTCCTTTCTGTTTATTTTTTGCTTTCATTTCCAGTATTCTGGGAGGTGGGTCATAGAGGATCTTGCTGTGATGTATGTCAGAGAGTATTTTGCCTATGTTCTCCTCTAGAAGTTTTATAATTTCTGGCCTTACATTTAGATCTTTAATCCATTTTGAGTTTATTTTTGTGTATGGTGTTAAAAAGTGTTCTAGTTTCATTCTTTTACAAGTGGTTGATCAATTTTCCCAGCACCACTTGTTAAAGAGATTGTCTTCACTCCATTGTATATTCTTGCCTTCTTTGTCAAAGATAAGGTGTCCATAGGTGTGTGGATTTATCTCTGGGCTTTCTATTTTGTTCCATTGATCTATATTTCTGTCTTTGTGCCAGTACCATACTGTCTTGATGACTGTGGCTTTGTAGTAGAGCCTGAAGTCAGGCAGGTTGATTCCTCCAGTTCCATTCTTCTTTCTCAAGACTGCTTTGGCTATTCGAGGTTTTTTGTATTTCCATACAAATTGTGAAATTATTTGTTCTAGCTCTGTGAAAAATACCATTGGTAGCTTGATATGGATTGCATTGAATCTATAGACTGCTTTGGGTAATATACTCATTTTCACTATATTGATTATTCCGATCCATGAACATGGTATATTTCTCCATCTATTAGTGTCCTCTTTGATTTCTTTCACCAGTGTTTTATAGTTTTCTATACATAAGTCTTTAATTTCTTTAGGTAGATATATTCCTAAGTACTTTATTCTTTTTGTTGCAATGGTGAATGGAATTGTTTCCTTAATTTTTCTTTCTATTTTCTCATTATTAGTGTTTAAGAATGCAAGGGATTTCTGTGTGTTGATTTTATTTCCTGCAACTTTACTATATTCTTTGATTAGCTCTAGTAATTTTCTGGTGGAGTCTTTAAGGTTTTCTATGTAGAGGATCATGTCATCTGCAAACAGTGAGAGTTTTACTTCTTTTCGAATTTGGATTCTTTTTATTTCTTTTTCTGCTCTGGTTGCTGTGGCCAAAACTTCCAAAACTATGTTGAAGAGTAGCAGTGAAAGTGGGCACCCTTGTCTTGTTCCTGACTTTAGGGGAAATGCTTTCAATTTTCACCACTGAGGATGTTTGCTGTGGGTTTGTCATATATAGCTTTTATTATGTTGAGGTATATTCCTTCTATTCCTGCTTTCTGGAGATTTTTTATCATAAATGGATGTTGAATTTTGTCAAAGGCTTTCTCTGTATCTATTGAGATAATCATATGGTTTTTATTTTTCAATTTGTTAATGTGGTGTATTACATTGATTAAACTGGCTGAAGAATCTAGAAGGGAAGAAAAAAAAACATTTTTTGTTTGCTTCTTCTTAATGACAACAAAAGATTGGCACTTGCATCTGTCTCTACAAGGATTAAATCATGAGCTCTGTAGTCACTGACCTTCAGCATCCCTGAAAGGAGTTCAGGGTGTAGATCAGGAATGCAGCATGCTATGCTCTTGGAAAAACTGGCAGAATAGGTCTTTAGATGGATATTTTCAGGAGATTTTATGAGCCCAACTTCTTGTGTCTCCTTAGATCTAGAAAAGCACTAAATCTTTAACAGTGACATGTGCTTCTTGTGACAAACCTCTGCCTTTGCCTCTGCCAAATTATGTGCTTGACTGCACATACCCTGCCTGAGTAAAATTATATATAATACTGACCTTCCTCTTGTTGACTTAAAAAAACGCACAGTGTGAGAGTTACAAGTTAAGTCTTATTTGGCACAAAATGAGGGCTGCACCCAAAGAAACAGCACCTCAGATAGCTCTGAGAAACTGCTCTGAGGAGGGGGAGGGAAGGTCATATATATATGTGATTTTGGTGAAGGTGGAGTACCCTCATTTTGTTTTGTTTTATTTTTACACACAAGTCACAAGAAGCAGACATCCCCCTGAAGGATTTTAGCACTTTTCTAGATATGAGGAGATACAAAAATTGGGCTCATAAAATTGACTCCCAAAAATATTTATCTGAAGACCTGTCCTGCCAGTTTTCTCCCAAGCACAGAGTGCTTCATTTGTGCTCTCCACCCTGAACTCCTTTCATGGGGTGTTGAAAATCAGCAGCCTCAGTAGCATGTGATTTAATCCTTGTAGAAGTCAATGGCTAATGCCAATGGCAAGAGACAATTTGTAGTTGACAGACCTGTAAACAAAAATTAGTCAGTTGATCTAAGAAAGAATTAGAAAATTTTGAGTCAAATTTGAAGATTATAACCTAGGAAGAGCATCTCAGAAAGCTCTGAGAATTGTTCTACCCACTGGAAATCAAGACACAGTTTATATGTTTCTGAGACAAAGGTTTGTATATTAAATGATGTGTTAGAGACAGTTTACACAATCCAGATTTAAGTGCCATTGTGGTAGACTTTTCAAGGTCTTCCCTGTTGCTCAAATGGTAAGGAATCTACCTGTACCTCAGGAGACCCGGGTTCAACCCCTGGGTCGGGAAGATCCTCTGGAGAAAGAAATGGCAATCCACTTCAGTATTCTTGCCTGGAGAATCCCATGGACAGAGGTGCCTGGTGGGCTACACAGTCAGCAGAATTGCAAAGAGTCTAACACGACTGAGCTTCTTCATTCAGTGGTAGACCTTGTGATCCTTTACAAGATTGAGAAAAAATGACATCTTTTATGGAGTTGTTTTGCTGATGCTAGGAGAAGATTGCTATTTATTTGGGCAGGTATTCTTGCTGATGGGGGAATGTTTGGTCAATGCATAGTGTGGATATACAATGCACAGTGAGGGAAGAGGGACTGCAAAGAACAGAGAAGTATTTTAATTTTTCCTGTCTTGCCATACAATGTGAATTTTATTTTAGATCCCCTTCTTTGGAGCAGTTCCTCAGAGTTATCTGAGGTCCTGTCTCCTGGGCTATAGTTCTCATTTTGCCCCAAATAAAACTTAACTTATAACTCTCATGTTGTGCTTTCTTTTTTGTTTGTTTGTTTGTTTGTTTTTGTTTGTTTGTCTGTTTATATTTTTTCAGTCAACAACCACTATAGTCCAAACAGCTCAGGAGGCACCTTGATCCTCAGCTTCTGCTGGTGTCAAGCAATGGAATGGAGCAACACAGGAACCCATGAAGTCTTGCAATAAATGATTTATTTTTTGTTCAGACCCTAATAAAAGCATCTCTTCCCATTGACACTGAGATGGCTGAATGGCATCACTAACTCGATGGACATGACTCAGTGAACTCTGGGAGTTGGTGATGGACAGGGAGTCCTAAGGTGCTGCGATTCATGGGGTCACAAAGAGTCGGTCACGACTGAGCGACTGAACTGAACCGAACTGAGAAACTTCTAGGAATTGCTCTGTATTGGTCCATGATTTGGATGAGCATGCTTGCAGAGGTAGAATAGCACAATGATTGAATGAAGGGTCTGGGATAAATAAGCAGGATATTAGTTGTTTGATTTTGGACAAATTACTTAAACTCTTCATGTTTCAGTTTCCTCAGCTATAAAGTAAGGACAACAGCATCTACCTTCTAAGATGGTTGTGATAATTCCATGAGTCGATACATAGAAAACCTTGAAACAGTGGCTGACAGAGATGAAACACAATAAATCCAGCTATTGTAGTCAATGATTGTGTTGCCCATCATGAGTAAGTAATACTCCTCTGCCTGCCTCAAAGAAATATGTCTTAATCAATTCATCACTATTGATACCATGTCACATTAGCTCTTTATGGACACCTTCTCAAGTAGCCAAAGCTTTTAGGTAAATTAGAGACTGATGTGACATAATTCACAACATTAGTACTTGCTTCATTTAAATCAAATATGCTTGGGGGAGGAAGATTATCTACCTCAGTTTTAATACATTTATTGTTTTCTACCTTTTGGCAAAATGATTTCCAGCTATGACATAGAATGACTTTAGCAACTCTGTTCAGATTGAAGTTTCAAAAAATGAAGAAGGATCTATTGAATAGGGAAATAATATAGTGACTTGGAAAGATACATCTATGGCTTTGGAGCAAGGTCTTTGATGGAAACTTCACTCATTGTCTTTCAACCATAATTTTTCTTCAACCCTCCAAATGTTTAGATTTTGTATGTATGTCTTCATCTCTTAAACACACACATGTGGGCGCGTGCACACACACACACACACACACACACATACACCTTTCCAATATTGAGTTAACATTTCCTAAAAATAAAAGTTCAATTTCAACAGTTCTATCTTTCAGAGTAAATTAAGAACCTTCAGGAAATTATACAAGTGCTATTTGTATTTTGGACTAAATCATGAAAAAGTCCAAGCTCTCCTTTATGTGATAAAAAGATTAAGCTTGTATTTATTATGGTTCAGCTGATGCAAATGTAACCCAAGAGCATGGCAGAAATAGCAAATTAACATACAGAAGCAGACAGAGAGTAAACTGGAAGTCAACAGGGAGCTAAAAGGCAACCAAAAAGAAAGTGAATTATCTTGTCAAAAGGGTAGGTTTGAGAAGCAGAAATAAAATATGCAATGAGGGCATATTGAAGTCCAGCATAAGATCAAGAGACAATATTTGCTCAGTTCTTCCATGTAACCTAAACTTAACCATAATGATTAGCTTAGCTAAGATTTAAGTAGCTTAAAACAGAATAAAACAAACATAACCACTCACAGTCATAATTCAAAACTCTCTTTGCCTGTAGAGTGAGACTTGACTTACATCAAATGACACAAGAAGTATTACTGATTTTATTCCTTTTATTACAGGTACAGCTCCCTGGGGCAGGACTGGTTGCTCAAAATTCATGTAAGCTGGTACATTGTGAGCCCTTATTTATACAGCATTAATAATACATCAGGAAGATAAAGGAATACTCCAAATAATAAACTCTCCTAACAGCCCTGAACCACATTGAAATGCAGCTATTTCTTCAGTCCAGTTCACAACACAGTTTCCCCTTGCTGAACTTTGTTCCCTTTATTCTTACTGAGCTTCTAGTGAGGAAGGACTTTATTCAGGATATAGATTATGTTTCAAGATCCTAATTGTCTTGATGAGAGGTTCTAAAGATTGTGAGATTTTTTTTCCCACTTTGGAAGCATTTAATATGGATCATTCTTGTAACTAGAGGGAGGGTTTTAAGATGACTCAAAAGAGCATACACTAAATCATCCTGATTTTTTTCTGTTCTCAGAAATTTTAGGTGTTTGGGGACATTGATTTGTTACCCAAATGATGTGCAGATTTGCAAAGAAAATGAGAAAAGGCAGAAAACTAGATCTAAATTGGCACTATCATCAGAAATAAACATTTTGAGGAAACAATGGGGCATTTTATATGCAGATGAACATTTTCATTTTCTAAAGAACATTTTTAAAACACAGCTGCCTTATGGACTGTAAAAATGCATAGGTGGTAAGCACCTATGGAAATATTTCTAGAACATTGCATGATGGTTAACCAAAGGAGTTTTTTTCACTATGACTCCCACTTTCAAATCACAATTCCAAGTTGGTTGATGCTTCTGTGCCTATTGTCTCATATATAATGCAAGAATGTCTAATTTATAGTTGTGTTTTGCTTGGCAAATTGCATGTATCCAGTATATTTCAGATATTGTTATTGTTGTGTTTTTAATTTTACTATTATTTTTATTAGTATTAGGATAGCTTATTGGAAGAGAAGTGAAAAGGAAAGGAGAAAAGGAAAGATATAAGCATCTGAATGCAGAGTTCCAAAGAATAGAAAGAAGAGATGAGAAAGCCTTCCTCAGTGATCAATGCAAAGAAATAAAGGAAAAGAACAGAATGGGAAAGACTAGAGATGTCTTCAAGAAAATTAGAGATACCAAGGGAACATTTCATATAAAATTGGGCTCGATAAAGGACAGAAATGGTATTGACCTAAGAGAAGCAGAAGATATTAAGAAGAGGTAGCAAGAATACACTGAAGAACTGTACAAAAAAGATCTTCAAGACCAAGATTATCACGATGGTGTGATCACTCACCTAGAGCCAGACATCCTGGAATGTGAAGTCAAGTGGGCCTTAGAAAGCATCACTACGAACAACACTAGTGGACGTGATGGAATTCCAGTGGAGTTATGTCAAATCCTGAAAGATGATGCTGTGAAAGTGAAGCACTCAATATGCCAGCAAATTTAGAAAACTCAGCAGTAGCCACAGGACTAGAAAAGGTCAATTTTCATTTCAATCCCAAAGAAAGGGAATGCCAAAGAATGCTCAAACTACTGCACAATTGCACTCATCTCAGACGCTAGTAAAGTTATGCTCAAAATTCTCCAAGCCAGGCTTCAGCAATACATGAACCGTGAACTTCCAGATGTTCAACCTAGTTTTAGAAAAGACAAAGGAACCAGAGATCAAATTGCCAGCATCCGCTGGATCATGGAAAAAGCGAGAGAGTTCCAGAAAAACATCTATTTTTGCTTTCTTGACTATGCCAAAGCATTTGACTGTGTGCATCACAATGACCTGTGGAAAATTCTGAAAGAAATGGGAATACCAGACCACCTGACCTGCCTCTTGAGAAACCTATATGCACATCAGGAAGCAACAGTTAGAACTGAACGTGGAAAAACTGACTGGCTCCAAATAGGAAAAGGAGTACTTCAAGTCTGTATATTGTCACCCTGCTTATTTAACTTATATACAGAGTACATCATGAAAAGTGCTGGGCTGGAAGAAGCACAAGCTGAAATCAAGATTGCTGGGAGAAATATCAATAACCTCAGATATGCAGATGATACCACCCTTATGGCAGAAAGTGAAGAGGAACTAAAAAGCCTCTTGATGAAAGTGAAAGTGGAGAGTGAAAAAGTTGGCTTAAAGCTCAACATTCAGAAAACGAAGATCATGGCATCTGGTTCCATCACTTCATGGGAAATAGATGGGAAAACAGTGGAAACAGTGTCAGACTTTATTTTGGGGCTCCAAAATCACTGCAGATGGTGATTGCAGCCATGAAATTAAAAGATGCTTACTCCTTGGAAGAAAAGTTATGACCAACCTAGATAGCATAGGTTGAAAGGCAGAGACATTACTTTGCCAACAAAGGTCCATCTAGCCAAGGCTATGGTTTTTCCTGTGGTCATGTATGGATGTGAGAGTTGGACTGTGAATAAAGCTGAGGGCCAAATAATTGATGCTTTTGAACTGTGGTGTTGGAGAAGACTTTTGAGAGTCCCTTGGACTGCAAGGAGATCCAACCAGTCCATTCTGAAGGAGATCAGCCCTGGGATTTCTTTGGAAGGAATGATGCTAAAGCTGAAACTCCAGTACTTTGGCCACCTCATACAAAGAGTTGACTCATTGGAAAAGACTCTGATGCTGGGAGGGATTGGGGGCAGGAGCAGAACAGGACGACAGAGAATGAGATGGCTGGATGGCATCACTGACTTGATGGACGTGAGTCTGAGTGAACTCCAGGAGTTGGTGATGGACAAGGAGGCCTGGTGTCTGCGATTCATGGGGTTGCAAAGAGTCGGACACGACTGGGTAACTGAATTGAACTGAAACTTAAATGATCTCTTACTTTTCTGTCTGAATAGTTCCAGCATCTTTGTAGAATTATGCACTCCCCAGTGGGGAGGAACTGGTAAGCACTGAACCATCTTGTTGGTATATTTTCTACAATACTTTGAAACATGGCAAAATAGAGGGAAATATTTGAATCCAAAATTGAGTAGGAACACTAAATTTTCTATTACCAGTTATGTGATGTCAGAAAGTTGTTCTACTTGTCCTGGGTGGGGAGTAACAAAGGCAGACAAGGCCTACCTCACCCCAAGATAAACAATGGTATTTAAGATCAGCAATCCCATTTATTTATCTTGAGAGTTGATGAATAAAGACTGTCTACAGTCTTTTTGAAGCATCACATTTTCTTTATTTCAGTTCAATTCAGTCACTCAGTCATGTCCAGCTCTTTGCAACACTATGGACTACAGAACACCAGGCCTCCTTGTACATCACCAAATCCTGGAGCTTGCTCAAACTCATGTCCATCAAGTTGGTGATGCCATCCAACCATCTTATCCTCTGTTCACCCCATCTGTTCTTGGCTTCAATCTCTCCCAACACCAGGGTCTTTTTCAATGAGTCAGTTCTTCGCATTAGGTGGCCAAAGTACTGGAGCTTCAGCTTCAGCATTAGCTCTTCCAATGAATATTCAGGACTGATTTCCTTTAGGATCAGCTGACTTGATCTCCTTGCAATCCAAGGGACTCTCAAGAGTCTTCTCCAACACCACAGTTCAAAAGCATCAATTCTTTGGCACTCAGCTTTCTCTATAGTTCAACTCTCATATCCATACATGACTACTGGAAAAACCATAGCTCTGACTAGATGGACTTTGTCAGCAAAGTAATATCCCTGCTTTAGAATATGCTGTTTAGGTTGGTCATAGCTTTTCTTCCAAGGAACACGTGTCTTTTAATTTTATGGCCGCAGTCACAATTTGTACTGATTTTGAAACCCAAGAAAAGAAAGTTTGGCACTCTTTCCCATTTCCCCATCATTTGCCATGAAGTGATAGGATCGATTGCCATGACCTTTGTTTTTTGAATGTTGAGTTTTATGCCAGCTTTTTCACTCTCCTCTGTCACTTTCACCAAGAAGCTGTTCAGTTCCTCTTCACTTTCTGCCATAAGGGTGGTGTCATCTGCATATCTGAGGTTATTGATATTTCTCCCAGCAATCTTGATTCCAGTTTGTGCTTCATTCAGCCTAACATTTCTCATGATGTACTCTGCATATAAATTAAATGAGCAGGGTGACAACATACAGCCTTGATGTATTCCTTTCTCAATTTGGAACCAGTCTGTTGTTCCATGTCCAGCTCTAACTGTGGCTTCTTGACATGCATACAGATTTCTCAAGAGGCAGGTAAGGTGGTTTGGTAGTCCCATATCTTTAAGAATTTTCCACAGTTTGTTGTGATCTACACAGTCAAGGACTTTGGTGTAATCAATAAACAGAAGTAGATGTCTTTCTGGAGCTCTCTTGCTTTTTCTGTGAGCCAATGGATATTGGCAATTTGACCTCTGATTCCTCTGCCTTCTCTAAATCCAAGTTGAACATCTGGAAGTTCACATACTGTTAAAGCCTGACTTGGAGAATTTCTTTATTTAGCCTTGGATTAACATTAGTATGTTCAGGGGATTCTGAAAAAAGTTTCCAGGATCCTCATTGATCCTTTCTCTTTCTCCCTCTCAATTCTATGACTATGCAATGTTTTTTTCCTTTCAGTATCCTGATTCTGTGGAAAATGCAGTGACAAATAATAAGCTTACTTAATTAATATCTAATCAGTAATTCTGTCTAAGTCCATGAAAACACATTTAATTGTGTATTCAGTTATGTATTTAAAATTTTTGTATCATCCCCTAGAATTTTATGCAGTCTTCTGCACACAATCCATGGCATTTAACACAGTGACAGCCACACAGAAAAAAATTCCACAATGCATATATTTATTGAAAAAAATTTTTATTGATTATACTAACATCTAAGGGAAAAAAAAAAGAACTGCCCACATTGATTATTTGGGACATGATATATTAGTTACTGATATATTAATTTCAGCTTATGGCATAATGTAAATGATTCCAGTAACCAGATTTGATTCTATGAAGAGTTGTAGTCAAATACATGTGAAGAAGCTATTAAATTCTGAGCTTTTTGGTAAATTCAAAACTCAAAATAGCATCTTTGCTGATAAGCAGATGGCAGTAGTTTGCTAAGACAGAAATGGTCCTATTTTAGACAAAGATTAAGGCAGAAATTGAGTAAAAACTGTTAATATTAGTCCAACAGATAAGTGATCGTGACAAAAAATAGAATATATAAGCATCAAATCTTTCCTGTTTAGATTCAAAGCCTGGATGAAGCAAGTAAGAAGTGAGACATTTATGAGTTTCATAGATTATTAGAGCAAACAGTAGAAGCCTTATGCTCATGTTCTTAAAAACACTCATGAAAATATGCATTAATGATCTTTGGCGCTGGGGGCGAAATTATTGTTTTGCTGCTGTTTTTTTTTTTTAATTTTTAATTGTCTTCATTCCTAGGACTGTAACTCAGGAGGGAAATAAAAGATACACTTTCAAAGTAATTTTTATTATCTTTTAAAACATTTTATCAAATGAAAAATAAAACCTACATATAATCCCTTCTAGGATCAGCATGGGCTTTGGTCACATAAAATTGGTTTTCAATAGAGATTAAACCACATTATAGCTGCCACACATTGAGCTTATTAAATAGTTTCCCTTTTCTCACTCCTCTATTACAGTGTTTAACACAAAACAGAGGAGAAACACATAACTTTGGATTAAGATAAACTAGAATTGAAGCCTGTTTTACTCATGACTTGGGAAAATAATGCATTTTGTTGAGCCTCTGTTGTAAAAGGAGAAAAAGAATCTGGTAGGACTGTTTTGAGAAAAGAGTAAAATAGGATCACAGGGAATGATCCAAGGAAGTTACACCATACATACATTCCAATTAATTGCCGTCCTCAGCCTCTCCCTTCCTGCTCCTCCCCTATCCAACCTATACCATTCCCAGGGTGAATATTTAATCAAAGAGGGATAAAGTGATATATGTAAATGTCCATTCCACAAGCATGTGTTCCTCTGCTCTTCTGCTATAGAAGATCTGCTAGGTAATGCTACATTGGTGTCTAGAGAGGAGACACTCATCTGTCTATGAATGTTTTCACAAAGGAAGATATGACTGAAAATGAGACTGGCACAAGAAGACGTGTGTTACTTTGAAGAGAGCTTTGTGTTCATAACCACAGCCACACAAACAGTCACACAGAGTTTAGGAAGAGGACAGCTAAGATGACACAAACACACACACAAGTAGGCAGTGTAGATGGCAGAAATGTATGAGTGGACAAAGAAAAAAAAAGAGCCAGTAGAAGAAAGATCTGAAGATTTGAGGTATTACATCCTCCCCATGGTCTAGTGAAGGGCCTTTCTCTTCAATACTGAGATTGCATAATGGAATCGACAATCTACTGCCAAGCTGTTCTAGCTTTCTTTGTGTTATTTCTATGCTTAGGTGTCTTCTTTGAAACCTTCTTTCTTCCAGCTCAAATCTGTATTATTATTATTATAAAATAACCTATACCGGAGATATTTGCTCAGTGAGAATCCCACCATTCAACACCAAAGAATGGTAATGGGGAAGAAAGAAATAGTTTTCTTTCAGTTATTATTGCCAATCAGTACAAAATATTCAGTTACAGATGACTGGGCTTCATGAAAAAAATGAGATAAGAATCTTTACCTTCATTATGATTCAAAGTAGTCACACAAAAGAAAGTAAAGTAATAATACCAGATGATGTCATTGGAGGGGTCCAGGATGATCCATGATAATTGGCATAGAAAGAGTGCCTGCTTTGGAAATCCGTAGAAGAACAAGTCTTGACATGGCACAAACTAGTACAAGCAGATGAAATTTGAACAGGAATTTTTGGGTGATTTGCACAATGGAGAAAAATGAAGAGTCATCCCAGTCAGTAAAATTGCATAGGCAAAGTTATAGTAGTCAGGAAGAACCATTGTCTCCATGGCAATGAATAAGCAAATTTGCTTTTAAGAAAAACAGGTTTGAGTAAATCAGAGGAAAATGCCATGCTGGTGTAGCATCCTAGAAGGATTTGTCTGTCAAGCAAAATAATTTGTTTTAAATAAAAAAATTATAAAATAAAGGAAGAAAATTATATATTAATATTGTGTGCATGCATGCTAACACGCTTCAGTCCCATTTCACTCTTTGCCACCCTATGGACTATAGCTGGTGAGGTTCCTCTGTTCATGGGATTCTCCAGGCAAGAATACTGGAGTGAGGTGCCATGCCCTCCTCCAGGGGATCTTCCTGACTCAGGGTTCAAACCTGTGTCTCTTGTCTCTCCTCCATTGGCAGCTGGGTTTTCTACCATTAGTGCCACCTGGGAAGCCCAATATTAATATATAGGTATATTTTTAAAGAATTGTTTAGGTCAGTGGAACTGTGTGATAAGTAATGTTGAACATGACATTTGTCAAAATATATAGCACTGCACACATTAAAGAGTGAAACTCAACATAACTATGGATTTTATTTAACAATAATGTTTCTATGTTGATTTATTCATCTGTGATAAATATACCACAGCAAGTAACATGTTAATAATGGAAAATAAAAGGGGAAAGGAGTGAGAAAGCATATAAGGGAACTGCCTCTACTATCTTTTCAACTGTCTATAAACCTAAAACTTCTCTAAAAATAATGCTTAGTAATTAAAAAATATATTTACAGAGAGAAGGCAACAGCTAACAATGCATGTAATGGCCCAGAGCATTATATTTCATATATCTCCAAGATCTAACCAGAGTCATGTGATCCTTCTCTAACTTCAGAATTACCCAAAGCTTGCTCCAGAATTTTTTTCTCCATCAGAGTTTTTGCAGACCCTTAATTTACTTTTGAGAATCACCTTGTCTTTTGGACTAAGACCCTGTACTTTACTGCTCATCTTGTTGGCTTTCATGAGTTGCTTTCTTGGTTGAGTTACTAGACTATATGCTGTTCTATCTGGGGGGAGGTCATAAGAATGTGTGGCATTTTCTTGATTTTAATAGTAATCTTACAGAATAGTCGTATGATTTGGTAGATATTTGAAGGTTTCTTGAGTAGAATAAATAAATAAATAAATGAATAAATAAATAAATGAACCCATAACTGCACATTTAAGGCATTGTTTAAATTTATACATAGGGAGTTGGTGATGGACAGGGAGGCCTGGCATGCTGCGATTCATGGGGTCACAGAGAGTCGGACATGACTGAGCGACTGAACTGAACTGAACTGATAATTTTTGGTGTTAAGCAGCTGTTTAATACTATGATGTTTTAAAAACACATCTTTCCTTGAATTTTAAAATAAGGCATTGTCTAAATCTTGCTGAGGGACTTCTGGAACAGATTTCTTTCCACATGAAGTTTGTAAAGGCCTTTAAAAAAAAATGTGGAATTGGCGAT
Organism: Oryx dammah; assembly: GCF_014754425.2. Classification (NCBI taxonomy): domain Eukaryota; kingdom Metazoa; phylum Chordata; class Mammalia; order Artiodactyla; family Bovidae; genus Oryx; species Oryx dammah. The sequence continues at coordinate 58,507,548 of NW_024070211.1, forward strand.
AAAGAGAAGAGTGGGGAGACTGTATTAGTTTTATTTTAATGCTGTAATAAATGACCACAAATCAAACAGTTCAAAACAACACAAACTATTATCTGAAGGTTAAAAATCTAAAGTGAGTCTTGCTACAGGCTAAAATCAAAGCATTGGCAGAGTCCCATGTCTCCTAGAAGTTCCAGGGGAGAAACGATTGCCTTGTTTTTCCTATAGACACAATTCACATTCTTTGGCTTGTAGCCCCTTCTTCTGCCTTCAGATCGTATCACTTCAATCCATGCTTCCATCACCACACTACCTTGACTCTAATCCACCTGCTCTCCTATTATGAAGACCCATGTGACTACATTGGGTGAATTTCTTTAGTCCAGGATAATCTCCCCCTGTCAAGATCTTTAACTTAATCATATCTGCAAAGTCCCCATTTCTAAATCTCTTTCTATGGATAAGGATGTGGACATCTTACAAGGATCCATTATTTCAATGACCACAGGGAGCTAGATCAGAATGTGAGTACAGATGGTTTATCTGATTAAGAAATGGAGATACAATCACAGGTGATAAGGGAGTTAAAATATAAGTAATGTGATCCTTAAAATGGGAAAAAGGGAGAGCCAAATGTGTATCTTTCTATGTACACATTTAACATGGAAAGCTATTTTACAATGAAATTCATTTTTAAGAATTTTCTTGTAAACATAATGTTTGAAATTTACAAAATAAGGATTTTTGACAAACTCCATTTTGCTTCCCTGGCAATTATAACTAATGTGTAAATTCATCTTCAATTTTAGTTTGTCAGGAAGCTCTATAATTTGTGGAAGATTTGCAGGGGAAGGGACCAGATAATGTGATTTTACTGTATTATGCAAATGAGTTTTCCATTTCCTGTCTCTGTTCAATTTATGAACAGAAAAGTTACACGTTACTTCAAAAGATTTAATATAAATTTTTCTTTTCATTTTCCCCAAGAAAGAGATGATTATAATAAACACGATGTAAATAAAGTTTCTATTCCAAAATATCAGGGTTACCAAGAAGTTGCTATTTTAAACAAACTGTGCTATTGTTTTACTTTGATGAGTTTGAATGGAGAGACAAACCTAGTTAGAATCAGGCTTCTGCTACTTAGTAGTAATTTAATCTGAGTTTCAGTTTTCTCATCTGACACATGGGTACACTAATGCTTTCCTCACTACTATTTTTCATAATAGATAGGCTTGCATATAAAAAAAAATCTGAAACATAACAATGGTCATTTTTTATTGACTGACTCCTCATGGCTCAGTAAATGGCGATCATGTTATACATTATATATTATGCATCATTCTTTTGTCCTTTGCTCAGAAGTATATTATTGAATATTTAATTTTCTAGAACTTCTCACAAAGTAGGTAAATATCTGTATCTGCATAGAGCATGCATGCTAGCAGACAGAGGCAGACAATAAAGTAATGATTATTGGAGCTGGTTAAACAGTGATAAGTACAGTACAAAATACAATAAAACAAAGAGTTTAGGGATGTGTGGGATCACTGTCTGTAATAATAATTATGTTATCGAATGCACTGGTGGTGGTGGTGGTGGGTGTTCCTGCTGCTCACTTCTTACAAAATCAATACTCACAAATGATAGAAAGGAAAGGTAACTTTCATTAGAATGCCAGCAATCTTGGGAGATGGTGGACTCAACATCTGTCCAAACCAACCTCCAGAGATTCTACTGAGCCATGAAAGCTATGAGAAACATGGAAGGAATCTCAGTTAATCACTGAGATGGGGGGCTAGAGTTGTTGCTACCCCCACTATATGCACGCTTGTCAACTCCTGATGATCCTCCTCTAGATGCTGTATTGGTCACACAATTAGTCTAATAGATTCTGAAAGGAAAGCTAAGGAAGAGCTCAGTCATCTATTTATTTTAATTTCTACTTCTTTGATCTATGGAAAGAATCAAAAGGTTAAACAAGGTGTGCGTGTGTGTGTGCTCAATTGCTCAATCGTGGCCAACTCTTGGAGACCCTATAGACTGTAGCCCCCCAAGCTCCTCTATCCATGGGATTTCCAAGGGAAGAATTCTGGAGTGGGCTGACATTTACTTCTCCAGGGAATCTTCCAGATCCAGGGATTAAACCTGGGTCTTCTGCATCTCCTTCTTTGAGGGCAGGTTCTTTACCACGGAGCCATCAGGGATTTAAAAGATTTGAAAGGTGTGCTCGGGCTGGAGATGAGGAGACATGTGGTTGCCTGGTTAAAAGTAAGTTACAATATAGCTTTGCTAAAGTGATAAGAAAAGGGGTTTCCTGCTGAGGGTGGTTTCCTACAAAAAAAACTGCTTGTACTTGGAGTGGTAATGATAAACTTCATTGTGAAATAGAAATTTAAGTAAAAGAGTAAAAGGAAGCAAAGAGTTATCTAAAGAGTTTTATGGCAAACGAATGTTTCAGGCAAAACAAACAGAAAAGCAGAGGCAGGGATGTTGAAGGAGTGGCCTGTAGATGAGGTGCTGGAGCATCAGGAGAATCCTAGGAAAGGAGATCAGAGAAGAAGTGGGTCTATGCTTCTAAGAACTTGAAGGCACGGTAATGCCACTAGCTTGTACCCTGTGAAATGGAGAGAAATATCAGTGGTCTATTCATACAGGTGAGATGACCTTACTTCTGTTATAAATAATTACTTTTCTGCTGTGTTAGAAATACACTTTTAAAAGGCAAGAGTGTAAATTAGCAGTGTTGATAAACATATATGCAATAATCTTGGTGGAAGTTGATGATGGCTGAGACCGTGGCAGAAGGAACGGAGGTAGAAAGAAATGTTTGGGTTCTGAGTCTAGTATAAAGGTAGATATGGAGACTTCTCTGGTGGTCCAGTGGTTAAGAATTCACCTTTAATGTAGGGAATGAGGGTTCAATCTCTGGTTAGGGAATTAATATCCCATATGTTATGGGGTAACTAAGCCTATGCACCACAACTAGAGAGAAACCATTATTCGCAACGAAGAGCCAGCTCACCAAAATGGAGGATCTCACATGCTATATTGAAGATATGCAATTGGGTCTTGAAGCAAAATATATAAATAAATGTTTTAAAAAATAAATGCAGAAGTGTTCACAAAATATGATCTATATTAAATTTGATACAGGTCAAAATTAATAAACAGTTGTTTGATGAATAGTTTACAATAAAAGTTTTATTAACCCATGAAAATGTGAATTGTATTGATAAGATATATAATTTTAAAATGTCCTTTATTATACTATTATTTACATAATACAAATTCTCTGTGACTATATTTAACTAATGTCTCCTTGGTTTGTCATAAACTACAGGTTATATATTAAACACTCTACTGTGTAGCCATCTTGTTGCATTCTCTCTGCATTATAAACTGTTTTGCTTTACAAATTTTGATGCTATCTAATGCAAAAAGATTAATGAGCTGTATTTTCTTTGTAGTTTCTAATTCTTATCAATATAAAATGAACATCCTTAAATGCTTTAACCAATTCTGCTATCTGCTATAAACATTTTCATTCTTGTTTTGAGGACGTTGTTTTTTCATTTCATTTGATTAATTTCTCAATCCTTTGATTTTAATTTTTTTTTTTAAATTTTAGGTACAGCAGTAAAAAGAAGCATATAGATTATCTCATTTTATATGTTCCTTAGATGTGCTCCTTTCCTACAAAATAAGAGTTACAGAAATGTTTAATAATCTGCCCATGTGTACCTGGGCTTTAAAGAAAAATATTGTAGAACATTCTACTTTGCAACAAGTTACCCACTACATGAGGTATAATTAATATAATTGTTGACATTTTAGAACAGTGTGAAAAATCAGGTTCATCACCTCCCTAGTGTTAGAAACCAGTTGCAATGTTTACATTGCTACAATATCACTCAGGAAAAAAACAAAAAACAAACAAACAAAAAAAAACAAAAAAACAAGAATCTTTGAATTTCATCCACAATTTGATTCAGTACTATGTTTCAAATTGGAAGAATATTTCAAGAAAGGGCCACCATTAGTAGATCATTTTAGAGGAATTCCACTCTGTTCAAATTGATATATGTTTTTGTATTTTAGATATAATGAGTTCATTTGTACTCAGATTATGGATAATGTTTGCTTTGTTTGATTATCTTAATATCCTTTATAAATACACTATTGTAATTTCCCATCTAAGAATCATATTTTTTTTTTGTCTGGTTAAATTATACGTGGACATGCAATTTGGTTTAGCTTTATCTCTCACTCTCTCTCTCTCTCTCTCTCTCTCTCTATATATATATATATATATATATATGCTAAAGGTGAAGTTCAAAAGGAAAGATATACCCATCTGAATGCAGAGCCCCAATGAATAGCAAGAAGAGATAAGAAAGCCTTCCTTAGTGATCAATGCAAAGAAATAGAGGAAAAGCCTCTTGATGAAAGTGAAAGAGGAGAGTGAAAAAGTTGGCTTAAAGCTCAAGATTCAGAAAACGAAGATCATGGCATCTGGTCGCATCACTTCATGGCAAATAGATGGGGAAACAGTGGAAACAGTGTCAGACTTTATATTTTGGGGCTGCAAAATCACTGCAGATGGTGACTGCAGCCATGAAATTAAAAGACGCTTATTCCTTGGAAGGAAAGTTATGACCAACATAGATAGTATATTCAAAAGCAGAGACATTATTTTGCCAACAAAGGTCTGTCTAGTCAAGGCTAGGGTTTTTCCAGTAGTCATGTATGGATGTCAGAGTTGGACTGTGAAGAAAGCTGAGCGCTGAAGAACTGATGCTTTTGAACTGTGGTGTTGGAGAAGACTCAAGAGTTCCTTGGACTGCAAAGAGATCCAACCAGTCCATTCTAAAGGAGATCAGCCCTGGGTGTTCTTTGGAAGGAATGATGCTAAAGCTGAAACTCCAATACTTTGGCCACCTCATGTGAAGAGCTGACTCATTGGAAAAGACTCTGATGCTGGGAGGAATTGGGGGCAGGAGGAGAAGGGGATGACAGAGGATGAGATGGCTGGATGGCATCACTGGCTCGATGGACGTGAGTTTGAGTGAACTCCAGGAGATGGTGATGGACAGGGAGGCCTGGCCTGTTGCAATTCATGGGGTTGCAAAGAGTCAGATATGACTGAGTGACTGAACTGAACTGAACTGAATATAATGGGAAAGACAGAGATCTCTTCAAGAAAATTAGAGATACCAAGGGAAGATTTCATGCATAGATGGGCACAATAAATTACAGAAAGCTAACAGAAGCAGAGGATATTAACAAAACAAGGCAAGAATACACAAAAGAACTATACAAAAAAGATCTTTGTGACGCAGTAATCACGATGGTGTTATCACTCACCTAGAGCCAGACATCCTGGAGTGTGAAGTCAAGTGGGTCTAAGGAAGCATTGCTATGAACAAAGTTAGTGGAAGTGTTAGAATTCCAGCTAAGCTAATTCACATCCTAAAAGATGATTCTGTTAAAGTACTGCACTCAATATGCCATCAAATTTAGAAAATTCAGCAGAGGCCTCAGGACTGGAAAAGTTCAGTTTCATTCCAACCTTGAAAAAAGGCAATGTCAAAGAATATTCAAACTACCACACAATTGCATTCATCTCACACACCAGCAAAGTAATGCTCAAAATTCTCCAAGACAGGCTTCAATAGTACATGAACTGTGAACTTCCAGATGTTCAAGCTAGTTTTAGAAAAGGCAGAGGAACCACCTAGCAAACTGCCAACATCTGTTGGATAATCGAAAAAGTAAGAGATTTCCAGAAAAAAATCTACTTTTGCTTTATGGACTATGCCAAAGCCTTTGACTGTGTGGATCACAATAAACTGGAAAATTCTTAAAAGGATAAGAATACCAGACCACCTGACCTGCCTCCTGAGAAATCTGTATGCAGGTCAAGGAGGAACAGTTAGAACTGGACATGGAACAACAGACTGGTTCCAAATTGGGAAAGGAGTACATCAAGGCTATATATTGTCACCCTGCTTATTTAATTTATATGCAGACTAAAATGTGAAATGCCAAGCTGGATGAAGCACAAGATGGAGTCAAGTTTGCTGGGAGAAATGTCAATAATCTCAGATATGCAGATGACACCACCCTTATGGCAGAAAGTGAAGAGGAACTGAAGAGGCTCTTGATGAAAGTGAAAGAGGAGAGTGAAAACGCTGACTTAAAACTCAACATTCAGAAAACTAACATCATGGCATCTGGTCCAATCACTTTGTAGCAAATAGATAGGGATACAATGGAAAAAGTGAGAGACTATTAATTTGGGCTGCAAAATCACTGCAGACGGTGACTGCAGCCATGAAATTAAAAGACACTTGCTCCTTGGAAGAAAAGCTATAACTAACCTAGACAGCATATTAAAAAGCAGAGACATTACTTTGCTGACAAAGGTCTCTCTAGTCAGAGCTATGGTTTTTCCAGTAGTCATGTATGGATGTGAGAGTAGGACCATAAAAAAGCTGAGCACAAAAGGATAGATGCTTTAGAACTGTGATGTTGGAGAAGACTCTTGAGAGTCCCTTGGACTGTAAAAAGGTCAAACCAGTCCAAAAGAAATTAGTCCTGAATATTCACTGGAAGGACTGATGGTAAAGCTGAAACTCCAATATTTTGGCCACCTGATGTGAAAAACTGACTCTGGAAAATACCATGATGCTGGGAAAAATTGAAGGTCGGAGGAGAAGGGGATGACAAAGGATGAGATCATTGGACGGCATCATTGACTTGATGGACATGAGTTTTAGCAAGTTCCAGGATTTGTTGACAGGCATGGAAGCCTGGCATTCTGCAGTCCATGGAGTCACAAAATGTCAGACCAAACTGAGTGACTTAACTGAACTGACAGACTGGAAAAAAGACAACCCTCATTAGTGGTGTCGAAAGAGCTGGCTGTCACTAGCAGTATTGTGGAAACTATGTAATGAACTCGGGGAAGGCAATGACACCCCACGCCAGTACTCTTGCCTGGAAAATCCCATGGATGGAGGAGCTTGGTAGGCTGCAGTCCATGGGGTCACGAAGAGTGGGAAAAGACTGAGCTACTTCACTTTCAAATTTCACTTTCATACATTGGAGAAGGAAATAGCAGCCCACTCCAGTGTTCTTATCTGGAGAATCCCAGGGACTGGGGAGCCTGATGGGCTGCCGTCTATGGGGTCCCACAGAGTCAGATGCGACTGAAGCAACTTAGCAGCAGCAACAGCAGCATGTAATGTACTAAATGATTATGAGCTTCTGGTTAATAGCTGAAGGGATAATTGACATGACTTGGATGCTATTTTCTCATTTGATATTATTTTCCAAGAAATAGAAATACTCAGGACATGCAGAAAAACCCCTGGCACATAATTAGGCAAACATTAAAGAGAACAAGGACCCTGGAACTGATTTTTATTTACAACAGGAAAATATAAAAATAGGAATTCCTTTAAGTAACTAAGTATTATTAAAACCCAGCTTTATATAAAGGATTCAATCAACTGTATTGCAGACACAATGGTTGTTAAAATGTCTGAGCTGATTAAAATATGGGGAAAAAATCACTCAGAGAAGATATCTAAGATGTGGCTCTTCCATGGAACAGGTATATGTTCAATATCAGTTCGGTTCAGTTCATTTCACTTCAGTCACTCAGTCGTGTCCAACTCTTTGTGACCCCATAAATCACAGCATGCCAGGCCTCCCTGTCCATCACCAACTCCTGGAGTTTACCCAAAGCCACGTCCATAGAGTCAGTGATGAAATTCAGGCATCTCATGCTTTGTCGCCCCTTTTCCTCCTGCCCTCAATCTTTCCCAGCATCAGGGTCTTTTCAAATGAGTCAGCTCTTTGCTTTAGGTGGCCAAAGTATTTGAGTTTCAGCTTCAACATCAGTCTTTCTAATGAAAACCCAGGACTGATCTTTAGGATGGACTGATTGGATCTCCTTACAGTCCAAGGGACTCAAGAGTCTTTGCCAACACAACAGTTCAAAAGCATCAATTCTTCTGTGGTCAGCTTTCTTTATAGTCCAGCTCTCACACCCATACAGGACCACTGGAGAAACCATAGTCTTGACTAGATGGACCTTTGTTGACAAAGTAATGTCTCTGCTTTTTAATACGCTGTCTAGGTTGGCCATAACTTTCTTTCCAAGGAGTAACTGTCTTCTAATTTCATGGCTGCAGTCACCATCTGCTGTGATTTTGGACCCCCAAAAAATAAAGTTTGACACTGTTTCCCCATCTATTTGCCATGAAGTGATGGGACAGGATGCCAAGATCTTAGTTTTCTGAATGTTGAGATTTAAGCCAACTTTTTCATTCTCCTCTTTCACTTTCATCAAGAGGCTCTTCATTTCCTCTTCACTTTCTGCCATAAAGGTGATGTCATCTGCACATCTGAGGTTATTGATGTTTCTCTCAGCAATCTTGATTCCAGCTTGTGCTTCCTCCAGCCAAGCTTTTCTCATGATGTACTCTGCATATAAGTTAAATAAGCAGGGTGACAATATACAACCTCGGCACACTCCTTTTCCTATTTGGAACCAGTCTGTTGTTCCATGTCCAGTTCTAACTGTTGCTTCCTGACCTGCATACAGTTTTCTCAAGAGGCAGGTCAGGCAGTCTGGTATTCTCTTCTCTTTCAGAATTTTCCACAATTTATTGTGATCCACACAGTCAAAGGCTTTGGCATAGTCAAGAAAGCAGAAATAGATGTTTTTCTGGAACTCTCTTGCTTTTTTCATGATCCAGGGGATGTTGGGAATTTGATCTCTGGTTCCTCTGCCTTTTCTAAAACCAGCTTGAACATCAGGAAGTTCATGGTTCATGAACTGCTGAAGCTTTTCTTGAAGAATTTTGAGCATTACTTTACTAGCATGTGAGATGAGTGCAATTGTGAGGTAGTCTGAGCATTCTTTGGCATTGCCTTTGGGACTGGAATGAAAACTGACCTTTTCCAGTCCTGTGGCCACTGCTGAGTTTTCCAAATTTGCTGACATATTGATTGCAGCACTTTCACAGCATCATCTTTCAGGATTTTAAATAGCTCAACTGGAATTCCACCACCTCCACTAGCTTTGTAGTGATGCTTCCTAAGGCCCACTTGACTTCACATTCCAGGATATCTGGCTCTAGGTGAGTGTGAGTGATCACACCATTGTGATTCTCTGAGTCGTGAAGATCCTTTTTGTACAGTTCTTTTGTGTATTCTTGCCACCTCTTCTTAATTTCTTCTGCTTCTTTTAGGTCTCTACTATTTCTGTCCCTTATTGAGCCCATCTTTGCATGAAATTTTCCCTTGGTATCTCTAATTTTCTTGAAGAGATCTCTAGTCTTTCCCATTCTATTGTTTTCCTCCATTTCTTTGGATTGATCACTGAGGAAGGCTTTCTTATTTCTCCTTGCTATTCTTTGGAACTCTGCATTCAAATGGGTATATCTTTCCTTTTCTCCTTTGCTTTTAACTTCTCTTTTTTCACAGCTATTTGTAAGACAGCCATTTTGCTTTTGTGCATTGCTTTTTATTGGGGATGGTCTTGATTCCTGTCTCCTGTAAAAATTCATGAAACTCCATCCATAATTTATCAGGCACTCTATCAGATCTAGTCCCTTAAATATGTTCAATATTTCTGTTACTAAACGTAAAGTGAGAGGTCTATCTAGAAAATAATTACCAGTAAAGTATTTGTCACACAGAACTAACTGGAAGTGAATGCAGTAGACAGAAGATCAAATAAGGTTTGGAGAGAATTGTGCTGCTCAATGAACTACAAGTTTGAATTAAAAGATAAAGTAACAGTTTAAGACATCAATTGTTTATTAAGTTATCAACTTTCTCATAGAGAAAAAGCAGGCTGAAAAATCTCTCTTAAAGAGAGCCTAGAAGGATGGCAAAAAAAAGGAGGTCCTCAGAGATAGCACAGCCAGGTTCCCTGAAATACAACAGGCTAGAGAGAAGACCTGAGACTTAAGACACATGACCCATCTTGGGTACCTCTTAACTTTTCCTTGTCAAGATTTCATAAATACTATGGACCAGTATTTTTCATGTGGTCTTCTTTCTTTATTTTTATAAATAAATGTGAATGTGGTAAATATAATCAAGTCAGCCGATGTTATCACTCTGTGTTAGATGAGTGAGGACATTAAAACTAGGAAGTACATCTGTGATTGAATGACATTGTTTCCTCTTGGGAAGAAAGGCTGAGTTAAATTTTCCTGTGAATTAAAAGATGAAAACTTAGGATTCAGAAGATGCTCATATTTCGATTTCTTTACAAATCTCAAGTAATCTTTTCTCCTCCCTACAGGTATATGTTAACTGTTAGCTACTATACCTTTAAAGTCACACTTTGTCACATGTCTTTCTTTGGGTCTCTGACTATGATCAGCAGAGAAACATTCCTCTTGCCAGCAGAAACTTTAAGAGCCATTCTGTGGTATCTTATATCATCATAATAGTAATTTCCAGAGACTGGTTATTTCATTACCCTGGGTTTCACAATGAAAACAATAATGATGGAGATTGAGCATGAGAAGTAAATAAACCTGTGTTTTTGCAAGTCAGAGAAATTTGGGGGCTACTGGTAACAAGAGTGAAGTCAAGTGAAAGATGACCAAGACAAATCCACCACTGACTCCAGTTTATTGGCTCATCCCAGGTGAAAATGTCTTTGTGATTACTAATCAAAAAGATGGTTGTAATGAGATAATGTATTTCCACTTTTTCTTGAAATATTCTGAAAGACAAATAAATTAATGAAATTTAAAAAATATGAAACCAATTACAGGGTCAAACTATGTGTTAAAAGTAAGTACTACATTTTTCAATTCACTATTTAAGTCAATTCACTGACTTGAGTAAGTTTCTAGGCCAAGGGAAATGGGGACACTGTCTGTATGTAGTGGAAGACCTCATGGGAGTTGAAACTGGAAGAAAAAATCATACACTGACAGTGATGTCATATTTGACTGTCACCTAACTTCTTAGCTGAGAGAGAATGGCAGAAGAAATCCTTGATGTAGAAAGGAATCCCAATGGTCAGAATGAAATGCAGATATTCTGAAATTTAATACCACAGGTGAAAAATAACACCAGAATAAATACAGTGAGCAGTAAATGGAGAGACACAGTGGAAATGAAAAGTACAAAATATGTAAAATTAAAGTTAAAAAAAATAAATGATACAAAAGACAGAGCAAGAGGACTTAAAATACTTACAATTAGTGCTTTTGAGTAAAAGAACAAAGATAAGTGAAGAAAAAATGCATCTAATTAAATCATTTCTAAATGAACAATTCTGTTTATGGCTTCAAGGGACATTCTATGTGTCAAAAATCATTTCAGAAGAATGAGCAATGAATTGTCAACAATTCCAAACATAACAGGGATCCCAGTAGTAAAAGCAATTCAGAAGGAAATTCAGGCTGCTCTCAGATAGCCACAGACAAGCAGTTTATGTTTCTGGAGTAAATTGTGGTGACGATCATACAGGGTAGAGTTGTCTTTAAACTCATCAGGTTGTATACATTAATAAGTACTGTTTTGGAACTTCCCTGGTGTCTCAGATGATAAATAGTCTGCCTGTAATGCGGGACAACTGAGTTTGATCCCTGGGTCAGGAAGATCCCCTGGAGAAGGAAATGGCAACCCACTCCAGTATTCTTGCCTGGAAAATCCCATGTATGGAGGAGACTGGCACGCTACAGTCAATAGACTCACAAAGAGTCAGACATGACTGAGCGACTTCACTTTCTTTCACTTGGACATGTCAATCATACCTCGATAAATTGGTTTAAAAAATAATACAATGGAGCAATTTCTACAATATTCTGAAGAAAATAAGCAAGTGATTTTCTAACAGTATGTCCAAGTAAGTTATTTTGTTTTATTTTTTATTTTGTTGTTCATCACAGATTTATTCTTGCATCAGATTTTAATATTATTTTCTTTTGACTGTGGTTTGGAGCATGTGGGATCTTAGTTTCCCAACCAGGCACTGAACCCATACCCTCTGCAGTGGAAGCTCAGAATCTTAACCACTGGGTTTCCAGGGAAGTCCCAAGTTGCCATTTTAATTTGCAGGTTATAGACATACCTATACAATCATTTAAAGTTTGGAGAAGCTATGTCAAAGTGACTCCTACTTAAGAACAAAAATGAAAACTCAATCCAACTAAGAAATGAGTCCAAAAAAGTAACTTGAAAATAAAATGCACTGTTAAAACTATTTGGTAGTGAGAATTTACTTCCATTAAAGTAGAATGGATTTGTTGTTGTTCCGAGCCTCAGTAGTGTCTGACTAATTTCGACCTCATGGACTACAGAATGCAGGGCTTCCCTGTCCTTCATTATCTCCCCAAGTTTGTTCAAACCCGTGTCTATCGAGTCAGTGATGCCATCCAATTGTCTCATCCTCTATTGTCCCCTTCTCCTCTTTTCTTTGATCTTTCCCAATATTAGGTCTTTTCCAATGAGTCAGTTCTTTGCATCAGGTGGCCAAAGTATTGGAGCTTCTTATTCACCATCAGTCATTCCAATGAATATTCAGGATTTATTTCCTATAGGATTGACTGGTTTGATCTTCTTGCAGTCCAAGTGTCTCTCAAGAGTCTTATCCAACACGACAGTTCAAAAGCATCAATTATTTGGTGCTCATATTCCTTTATAGTCCAACTCTCACATCCATACATGACTACTGGAAAAACCATAGCTTTTGACTAGATGGATCTTTGTCAGCAAAGTGATGTCTCTGCTTTTTAATACACTGCCTAGGTTTGCCATAGCTTTCCTTCCAAGGAGCATCTTTTAATTTCATGGCTACAGTCACCATCTGCAGCGATTTTTCAGCCCAAGAAAATAAAGCCCGTCAGTCTTTTCATTGTTTCCCCATCTATTTGCCATGAAGTGATGGGACAGGATGCCATGATATCAGTTTTTTGAATGTTGAGTTTTAAACCAGCTTTTTTACATTCCTCTTTCACCATCATCAAGAGGCATTTTAGTTCTTTGCTTTCTGCCATAGGGTGATGTCATCTGAATATCTGAGGTTATTGATATTTCTCTGAGCAATCTTGATTCCAGCTTGTGCTTCATCCAGCCCAGCATTTCACATGATGTACTCTGCATATAAGTTAAATAAGCAGGGTGACAATATACAGCCTTGATGTAACCCTTTCCCAATTTTGAAACAGTCGTTTGCTCCATGTTCAGTTCTAACTGTTGCTTCTTTACCTGCATAGAGGTTTCTCAGGAGGCAGGTAACGTAGTCTGGTATACCCATCTGTTTAAGAATTTTCCACAATTTGGTGTGATCCACACAGTCAAAGGCCTTTGCATATGAAAAAGAAGTAGATGTTTTTCTAGAATTCTCTTGCTTTTTCTATGATCCACTGGATGTTGGTAATTTTATCTCTGGGTCCTCTGCCTTTTCTAAATTCAGCTTGTACTTCTTAAATTCTCAGTTCACATTCTGTTGAAGCCTAGTTGAGTACTATTACCTGGTAGATTATAAAATGTAGACTAGAAGGTAAAAAATCAACAAATTTTAACAATGTAGAAATCATAGTTTAAATTTAAAAAAATCTGGATATGAAGTGAGGGAAGACAGAGGTATTACATGTGTGCATTACATGTGTATCACATTATTATTATTATTATTATTATTTTGCCTTAAGAAAAAATCAGTGGATACTCAACATGGATAAAATATGTTATTTAAAATTAGGATGAACTTTAAATATTTATATCATTTCTTGAAAAATAATTTTGCATGTCTATGTCTTGCAATAATATTCATTCTTACTTCAGATTCAGTACTTCAGATTTTTTTTTTCTCTTGAGCTAATTTAAATAATATGAAATGTATGCTTTATTTAAATAACATTCCTGCTATAATCCTGGCTTTTAACTATTTATTCTCTCTCTTTAAAAGTTAAATTTTCTTTGCCTCTTTTCTCTCTGTTTACATACTTTACCTCCTTTCTGCCTTCTATTTGTAGATATAAGTGATATCTGGAATAATTTTCATAAAATATATGAAATGGTTTTTTCTGAAATTGGAAGTTGGAGTCATTTTTATCTTCCTTTACTTTTCTGTAAAGGAAAAGTAAAATTTACTTAAAAGTTACATAAAAACTTACATAAAAGTTACTTTTATGACCTTTCCCCCCTCATTTTTAATAAATATATATCATTTAAAAATTAAACTATACTTTTAAAATGAACTCACTCTTTTTACAGTATGTGAAGCAGCAAGATTCTTCACAACACCTCAGGACTGTATGCTCACCAATTCCCTTGTCCTGGGTGACCTTCCAGTTAACAGTGGTTTATTCAGGTCCACTTGGGACCTTGCATTCTTAATCTATACAGCAAATGGCTTGGACTAGGTGTTTTCTGAACTACCTTAAGGCTATGTGCTCTATGGTTCTAACTAGATCCCCAAGGACTAAGAGAATTAAATTGCAGTTGAAATAATAAATAGAAAATGTACTTTAAAAATTGTGGAAGACAAAAATGAAGCTTAAATAACATTTTCTGGCCACATTCCAAACTTTCCATTATTCTATTGATTGAGAGAACATATGAATTGCACTTTAATCAGTGCCCAGTGAACATTAAATTGACCTTGAATTCATGGCCAGTTTTGAAGTGCACGTCTTCATCAATTTGATGCAGCTGGCAGTGAAGAGCCAAATGGAGAAGCTCTGATTGTGCCTCAAGGCTGGAATTTATTATATTTTCAGTAAAAACAATTTTTGAAGTAAGATGACGGTTTTCCTCTGAATTGTTTCATTAAAATTTGATCAGAGAGAAGAATGCTTCTATTTAACTTCAGAAAATGTAATTTTGGCTTCCACTCACAGTGAGAAGTTTTCCACAGTGTTGCTCATAGTTATGGAGAGCACTAGGATGAATTATATTTCCTTGTGAAGTACTATTCCAAAAACACAGCCATCAGGAACAATACCATCTATTTGTCAAACTTAGAAAAACTACATACTTGTAAATATTGTCCATTTATAATATCTGCTTGCATGCCATTTGTGAATGTTCTTGAATATTTGGTTGCAATATACAATAGCTGTGCTCAGGGTTGGAACTTTAATCAGTTAAGAAATATCATTTACCAACTAGTCTTTCTTGTTCATTAAATATTTAGGTTCTCCTTACTGTAAAGCAGAGGCATGAGAAAGGCACAACTACCTTGCTGGTCATGTGTGGGAGACACAATTTGGCCATGGTTTTGGTATTCATTTCTACTGCAAAAAAAAAAAAAAAAAGATGTTTAATCTCCAGTATTATTTTAAAGCAGACTTTCTTTTAAAATTTCAATCCAATTTTATGCCCATTATCCTTTCTACCAACAAGCCATCCTGGAGACTAAGATTAATACCATTTTAAAAGAACAGGAGATAATTTCACTGTTGGCACTATTATGAATAAAAGTGCCTATTTCTCCCTGAGGTATATCTCACAGAGCCTAGCAACAAATTACAGTATATTTACAAAATAAATTTAATAAATAAAATAAAACACTGCCTTGTTACTATATAGAAAGAACAAAAATGATTCCATTATAAATATAAGCAGACCTTCTGTTAGACATTTTTGTTAAGTCTAGGACAGAAGAAGTTAGGGCTAAGGATTTGTCATTTGAAGTTTAACATTTTGTGAATCAATTGATCTTCGTGGAAGCCAAACACACACACACACACAGATACTTAGACACAGACAAACACGAGTATAACAAACTTATCAACAAACAAAAAGTGGAGATTTTTGGCAGACAAATATTAACCCTCATCATCCCTGTCCTCTAGTGTCACTTGCGGCTTCCTTGATGGCTCAGTAGGTAAAGAATCCACCTGCAGTGCAGAGACACAGGAGATGTGGGTCTGATCCTTGGGTCAGGAAGAACCTCTGGAGGAGGAAACAACAGCCTACTCCAGAATACTTGCCTGGGAAATCCCACAGACAGAGGATACTGACAGGCTACAGTTCCTGGGGTTGCAAAGAGTTAGACACAACTGAGCAGGCACATACTACATAGATATAATCATACGAGACCTTAAAAAGAGAAGCAGAAGATGAAATTATAAAAACCCAAAAGACAAGAAAAATTCTATGCACTATTATTGGCTTCTGAGATGGGCAGGGCTGTGAGCCAAGAGATGTGAGCAGACTTTACAAACTAAGGGAAACATCAGACCAATAGCTAGACCTTCCAGCTAGCAAGGGAATGGAATCTTGGTCTTACAACTGCAGACAACTGAATTCAACCTGAATGAAGCTGATGAATTATCTCCCAGAGGCTCCAGATAAGAGCCTGAAATGGCCCATATCTTGGTTTCAGTCTGTGAGATCCTAATAGGGAAACCAGTTGTTCTTACTATGCCTGGACTTCTGACCCAGTCATAAGATAAACATTTTTTTGCTTTAGGCTCATTCATTTGTGATAATTGGTTACATAGCAAGAGGAAATAAATACAAGAGGCAAGTGAGTGGTTGCCAAAAGGACAAGGCCAGCGTTGGAAGGTAGGAATGCTGTCAACATAAAGAGATAGCAGGAAGAGTTCCTTCATGGTGATGGAGCAATTCTGTACCTTGATTTTAGGAGTGGTTGCACTAATTTATAAGTGGAAAGCACTGCATATAACTGAACACTCCCCCATTTAATCAGACATACACACACATAGAAAAGGTTCATATAAAAATGGTGAAAACTGAATAAGGTCTATAGTTAATGGTATTGCATTCATATCAGTCTTCTGGTTTTTATATTGAACTATAGACATTACTTTGTGGACTAAGGTCCGTCTAGTCAAGGCTATTGTTTTTCCTGTGATCATGTATGGATGTGAAAATTGGACTGTGAAGAAGGCTGAGCGCCGAAGAATTGATGCTTTTGAACTGTGGTGTTGGAGAAGACTCTTGAGAATCCCTTGGACTGCAAGGAGATCCAACCAGTCCATTCTGAAGGAGACCAGCCCTGGGATTTCTTTGGAAGGAATAATGCTAAAGCTGAAGCTCCAGTACTTTGGCCACCTCATGCGAAGAGTTGACTCATTGGAAAAGACTCTGATGCTGGGAGGGATTGGAGGCAGGAGGAGAAGGGGACGACAGAGGATGAGATGGCTGGATGGCATCATGGACTCGATGAACGTTGAGTCTGAGTGAACTTAGATGGTGATGGACAGGGAGGCCCGTCGTGCTGCGATTCATGGGGTCGCAAAGAGTCAGACACAACTGAGCGACTGAAGTGAACTGAACTGACAGTTAAGTAAGTTGTCACCACTGGGGAAGTTAGGTGACTGGCAAATGGACTGTATGCCTTTTTTTTTCATTGAGGTAGAGTTGATAGCATTATTGATTCAATATTGACATATTGGTATTATTGACAAAATGAACATAAGTTTGAATAGTATCTCCAGGAGATATTGGAGGACAGAAGAGTCTGGCATGTTACAGTCCATGAGGTCACAAAGAGTCAGACACACTTAGCGACTGGAGAACAAGAGTTGATTTACAATATTATGTTAGTTTTAGGTGTACAGCAATTCAATTATACATACATCTATATTCTTTTTTTCTGATTGTTTTCCCTGGAATCTGTACACTTTTGCAACTTCCTATGAATCTTTAATGATTTCAGAGGTTTTTAAAACAATGAAAAAATGAAACTGACCATTACAATGTAGACCATACATCTCTTAGTAAATCTTTGAAGCAAAATGAATCCCAAAGTTGACCTCATCTCAGAGTTGTGAGATTCAACAATAGATTAAGTTTTCATAATGAAATTCATCTCTTGAATACATACTTTATGAGATACTTGAACTGTGTAGCTGAATTTAATCCTCATACTGATGATCAAATCAGGTTACCAACACTTTCAGATTACAGACAAGCGTATATGAAACTCAGAGAAATGACTTATCCAGGATCACAGGTTTACCTTGAACCAAAGATAATGGACAAAGGAATCTTTTTTTGACAATTCACTGCTACTCCAAAAAGCAACAGAATAGAACTAAGGATAATGTAGGAAGACTGAGAATATGTATATTTTTAGAATCCCAGAGTCTTAATTACTATAGAGATAATTTTTTTCCTCTCCCCAGAGTAAAGATGATGGAGAAAAGAACATTTATAGAAATTTGTTGGTCACCTATAAATTTTTGATGCAGTTGGGCTTAAGTGAAAATAGTTTGACTTGGCACTAGAATATTACATTTATTCATAAAAATGTCCAACCACTTCTAAGTAACCTTTGTATTTATTACTTAAAAAGCCCTCATAAGCTTCCTGTGGAGAAGGAAATAGCAACACACTCCAGCATTCTTCCCTGAAGAATTCCATTGTCAGAGGAGCCTGGCGGGCTACAGTCCATGGAGTAGCAAAGTGTTGGATACAACTGAGTGACTAACACACAAACTTCCTGAAGTCAACTAGACTTTTTTTTTTTTCTAAGAAGGAATAGCATTTCAAAAATTACATTGTCTGCATTTTTAAATTAAGTGAACAAGTTTAGAAAAGCCATTTTTTCCTCCTTTACAAAAATAAACCAACTTTAGTAAGTTTCAGATGCAAAACAAGAGGTCTACCACAGACATTTATTTCAACAAAGTTATTTAAGATTCCCCTTTTCTTAAAGTGCTCCAGGAATCAGATGGGCAACTATGGGCTAAAACCAACCTTATCAAGTATTGGCAAATGTTATAGCTGGGAAAGCCTTTGCTTGTTGAATGGAAGAGGTATCACACAACTGAGTAATTGATAATACTTTGAATTTGAATTAAGTTAGGTTTTGAGTTCTGCTTCTAGCCAGTTGATCTCTTGAAATATGTGGGCTGTGCAATAAGTTTTTTGGTTGCTCTATGATTTTCTTATTTCTTCTAGATTTCACATATTCTTAATTTATTTTACAGATTATTTTTTCCCCTTTGCAATAAACCAATATGGATAAGAGAGCCCAAAGGGGAATTAATCAGTTTTGGTGATTAATATTGCTCTGAAATTAGGGTTAAAGTAAAATTTTTCTTTAAGATAATACAGAGGACAACATTCTCTGAGGATAAAGTAAGTATTCTAAGCTTTCCTCTCCCAGGCATGTTCCCTCAGGCACTGAGACTGCAGCCATCCAATACATGGGGACAGGCAGAAAGAAGAGACTTCAAAAATCAATTATATTTCAACAGCTAATTTTTAACAAGTCTGGCAATGAGATATTTCCATTCTTCTCTCTTCTTTGTGATTTATGTAGGAGTGAGTAGCTGCAGTAGTGATCCTGGCTGTTGTCTAAAGAAGTTCTGACACAAGGCCTCAGTGTTACATATCACGTACATCCCACAGTCATAGCTGTTTTGTTGATCAGGGGCTTTCTCTGCCACAAAGGTCAGTTCATTTCCTTTTCTGCCTAAGAAAGTTTCTAGTTTCTCTGCTACCTTCTTTGCATGGAATGATTACTACTACCATGAGAATCATAATGAAAAAAAGCCATTTTTATCTTGCAGATAAACCAACAAGCTCCAGTAGGCTTCCCTAGCTGCGTGTGTGGAATTATCACTGATAGCTAAAAATATAACTCTCTTGTTTGGGAGGTCCAATGGCTCAAGAAACATGGCCATCTCTTCTGGGTTGCCAGTGTACTTGATGAACTGAGTAACTTCGGGGCTGATGAAGCAGACATGGTCAGTGTAGTCATGAAATTGACTGTTGGCAAAGTACTCAAAGGTAAACCCAATATCATGGTCATTGAGTCAGCTTAGAGGATACAGCAGTGAGACATCTAATTGCCGCGGTACACTGTCCATGTAACTCAAGACTACTGGATCCATCTTGTACTGACTAGGGGTGTTCAGAAATTCCAGAAGCTGCCTTGGACCTCACCACCACTTCCAGCCTCCAAGCAGCTCTGTACAGGTTGGAAAAGTAACTAGAATTTTTATTAGGAATTCTATAATATTCAGACCATTGATAGAAACAGTTTTCTTGATGAATATTTTCACTTGATCTTCATTATATTTTTCACATAGCTTTGCTCAGTTGACAACAAGCTTTTGCAGGTTAAGCATTACGTTCTGTTTTATTTCTAGCCTGAACTAAGGTAAAAACCCTGCCTAATGCATAGCAGGGGAGCTTAATGATATGGAACATAAATAGTGAGGAAGTGTCCTCCCCCACCAAGGACATAAGACTTTACTTTAGCATTGTTTTCAGTCAAAACTCTATTGGAGAATTAAGATTGCAATCTGTTGAAACATCTTTGAAAATACATACAAATGTATTGCCAAATATATGCCTAAAATTAAAGGAAGTGTGTGTTTAATTTTGTCCTTTTAAGAAAAAAGAAGAAGAAGAAGAAAATGAGAGGAGAAAAGGAAAATTTTTAAAGTTGTGGGAAAAAAAAAAAACAAAACCGTTTACTCAAGTTCACTCTGTCTTGATTTACTAGAATAAGTCAGACCAAAATAAAGAAAAAAAGAAGCTACTTAAATATTTACCCTTGGAATTTATTAGTTCTAAAATAGGCTGATATATTGGGTTAGCCAAAAAGTTGTTTCAGGTATCATTTCATGGAAAATAGATGGGGAAATAATGGAAACAGTGACAGACTTTACCTTTTGGGGCTCCAAAACCACTGCAGATGGTGACTGCAACCATGAAATTAAAAGATACTTGCTTCTTGGAAGAAATGCTATGACCAACATAGACAGCACATTAAAAAACAGAGACATTACTTTGCCAACAAAGGTCCGTCTAGTCAAAGCTATGATTTTTCCAGGAGTAATGTATGGATGTGAGTGTTGGACTATAAAGAAAACTGAGCACCAAATAAATTGATGCTTTTGAAATGTGGTGTTGGAGAAGACTCTTGAGAGTCCCTTGAAATGCAAGGATATCAAACCAGTCAATCCTAAAGGAAATCAATCCTGAATATTCATTGGAAGGACTGATGCTGAAGCTGAAACTCCAATATTTTGGCCGCCTGATGTGGAGAACTGACTCACTGGAAAAGACCTTGATGCTGGGAAAGATTGAATGCGAGAGAAGGGGATGACAGAGGATGAGATGGTTGGATGGCATCACCGACTGTATGGACATGGCTTTGAGCTGCTGTGGCAGCTGGTTATGGACATGGAAGCCTGGCATGCTACAGTCCATGGGGTCACAAAGAGTTGGACATGACTGAGAGACTGAACTGAACTACAGAAAATTCTGAATGAAATTTTTGGCCAACCCAATACTTAGCTAGTTTAAGAATAATGCAAATTTATTAATGATAGTTAATAAATTAATTATACAAGTATTATTTTTATGGGGCTTACCAGGTGGTGCTAGTGGTATAAAGAATCTGCCTACCAATGCAGGAGACCTAAGGGATGTGTGTTCAATCCCTGGGGCAGGAAGATTCATTCCCTGGAAGAGAAGATGGCAACTCACTCCAATATTCTTGCCTGGAAAATCCCATGAACAGAGGAGCCTGGTGGGCTACAGTTCATGGGGTCGCAAAGAGTCGTACACAACTGAGCACGCACACAATTGTTAGGGAAAGCCAAAGGCATTTTGGCATTAAGGCTATTAATTTTTGAATTTGACATGATGGAATTTAAAAACTTGCCTTAAATTGTTTTTTTTTTTTTTTTCCCCCACTCTGAGACAGAATATTCAACCTCTGTTAAGAAAAAGACAGTGCAGTAATCACCCTTATAACAAAGGCCAAGAGATCTTAATGGGATGAAGTCAATTCAACCACCAGAAAAGAGACTTGAAGTATCTGTTAAGATGAAGGCATGAGAGAAACTGGGAACCAAAACAAGGGTTAGAAAGATACCTATAGAATTAGCACCTCTTCAGCTGGCAGTATATACCTCAGCAGATTTCTTGAAGATATAAAAAATTTGAGGATGCTCTTGGAAAGGACCAATGGATGAGGGTTAAATTTTACAAAACAAAACAAACAAACAAAAACATTGTAAAGAGTAAATCGTTTTTTACTTTTAAAACAATAATTTCATGTGGTTCAACCTATAGTATAAGACAGAAAATGAAACAGATTTAAGAGAGCAATCTTTTTTTCCTTAAAGGGTGGTGGATATATATACGAAACTGTTTTATCATTCCTTATAAGTTGCAGGGCATGGGCATTTCAAAAAGAAGCATCTAAATTCATATATTGAGTCAGTATGCTCTGCTTTCTGGGATCAGCAGCAAGGTTTGATCCTCCAAAAAATTCTTCTTCATGCAGTATGCATATCGTGCATGAAAAATGAAGTGCCTGAACTTCCTCATGGGAGATCATTGTACCATTCAGTAGTTCTCATTAAAATCTCTCTCGTCTTGATTCCTATCTTAAATTTTCCTTTCATTAATTTCTTCTATTATGTCCAGTCATGCCCAATTTTATGTGAATATGTGTGCACTGGTCTTGAAAAATAATCCCACCAGTTTTATTTTAGAGGAATATTTGATTATAACACTTGAGAAAGTGCAAGCTTGGTACTCATATTCAAGTGGCAGATTCATCTTAATGTTTAACACCAATTTGTCATCAAAAACTTTTTTTTTTTTTTTGGTTTTTAGTATGCTCAAATTTGATTGTTAATTAAAATTTCATTGCATATATCTTGGGAACCTGCAATTCAAGAAGGCTGACGAAATGTAAATGATTTGATGTACATGTGAAAATAGGATAAGAGATCAGACATAATTTATAATAATCACTGTTAATTATTGGGATTGTTCAATGAGTTATGAGAGAACTGGGGACACTTTATTTATACATATTAGAATAATAGCAATGTTGATAAGCACAAGAATATGTTTTTATTGCTCCATCTCTCAAAAATAACCATCTTTAAAATTATTTTTCATTATAGGTTATTGCAAGATATTGACTATAGTTTCTTGTGAAAGTGAAAGTCACTCAGTTGTATCCAACTCTTTGAGATCCCATGGACTATATAGTCCCTGGAACTCTCCTGTCCAGAATACTGGAGTATGTTGCTGCTGCTGCTGCTAAGTCGCTTCAGTCGTGTCCGACTCTGTGCGACCCCATAGGCGGCAGCCCACCAGGCTCCCCCATCCCTGGGATTCTCCAGGCAAGAACACTGGAGTGGGTTGCCATTTCCTTCTCCAATGCATGAAAGTGAAAAGTGAAAGTGAAGTCGCTCAGTTGTGTCCAACTCTTAGCGACCCCATGGACTGTGGCCCACCAGGCTCCTCCGTCCACGGAATTTTCCAGCAAGAGTGCTGGAGTGGGGTGCCATTGCCTTCTCTGACTGGAGTATGTAGCCTTTCCCTTCTCCAGGGGATCTTCCCAACCCAGGGATCGAACCCAGGTCTCCTGCATTTCAGGCGGATTCTTTATCAGCTGAGCCACAAGGAAAGCCCTGTGCTATACAGTAAACCTTTGTTGCTTGCTGCATATCTATGTTTTTTAACTAGAAATGCAGCATTCTATTTATATTAAGTCAACAAGTGGAATGAAAATGTCATAAACTTTTTAGCTGGGGAAAAATTCATGTTTTCTAAAATATATATACATATATTACTTACATATATGTATACAAAAGAGATGTTCTTGAGAAAGAACATTTAAAAAAAAGGAGATGGAAAAGTTGGAAAACAAACTAGACAAAATAATTTCAAAAATGATATATGTGTATTTGTATAACTGAATCACCTTGACGTGCACCTGAAATATTGTAAGTCAACTATACTTCAGTAAAATATATATATTAAGGAAAAAAAATAGCTGTCTTTTTATCTCACTCTTTCTGGTTGCCACTCCA
The DNA here is from genome assembly GCF_014754425.2 of Oryx dammah. Classification (NCBI taxonomy): domain Eukaryota; kingdom Metazoa; phylum Chordata; class Mammalia; order Artiodactyla; family Bovidae; genus Oryx; species Oryx dammah. Next base: position 58,531,346 of record NW_024070211.1, read on the forward strand.
TTCCTTTCCTTATCTTTCAGCAAAGTGTCTTCAAGTATATGTCCATACCTACTACCTCTAATTTTACTTCTATATTCTCTCTTGAAACCCCCTTAGTCAGGCAGTCATCTCTAGCAGTTCAGGGAAACTGTTTCTGTCAAGATGGGCATGGCCTCCACATTGCTAAATTCAGTGCTTACTCTCATTAGCAGTATTTGACATGACCCATCTTTCTCTCCTCCCAGAAAAAATATCTTCATTTAATTTTCAAGACATGTTAATGGACTGCTCCCCCTCACCCTTCTGACAAAATTTAGCTACATCTTTTCACTTTTCTTCCTTATCTCTTATCACTAAATGTTAGAATTCAAGACACAGGATTCAATTCATGTCTCTTCCCTGTCTCCTTTCTACACTCACCACTGAACCACAGATGATTTTGTGACTCTAAACACAAGATACATGTTCATATTTTCCAGATGTATCTCTCCAATCCAGGCTTCTGCCTTGATGTCCAGACTCTTCTATAATATGTTTAAAACTGAGTTCATGTTATATCAGTTCAGTTCAGTTCAGTCACTCAATAGTGTCCAACTCTTTGCAACCCCATGAACCACAGCACTCCAGGCCTCTCTGTCCATCACCAACTCTCAGAGTTTAACCAAATTCATGTCCATTGAGTCAGTGATGCTATCCAACCATCACATCCTCTGTCATCCCCTTCTCCTCCTTCCCTCAATATTTTCCAGCATCAGGGTCTTTTCAAATGAATCAGCTCTTCACATCAGGTGGACAAAATATTGGAGTTTCAGCTTCAACATCAGTCCTTCCAATGAACACCCAGGACTGGTTGGATCTCCTTGCAGTCCAAGGGACTCTCAAGAGTCTTTTCCAACACCACAGTTCAAAAGCATTAATTCTTCTGTGCTCAGCTTTCCTTATAGTCCAACTGTTACATCCTATAGATCAGTGCTGGTTGTTCATTGGAAGGACTTATGTTGAAGCTGAAACTCCAATACTTTGGCCATCTGATGCGAAGAGCTGACTCATTGGAAAAGACCCTGATGCTGGGAAGGATTGAGGGTAGGAGAAGAAGGGGACAACAGAGGATGAGATGGTTGGATGGCATCATTAACTCAATGGACATGAGTTTGGGCAGACTCCAGGAGTTGGTGATGGACAGGGAGGCCTGAAATGCTGCCATTCATGGGGTCACAAAGAGTCGGACATGACTGAGCAACTAAACTGAACAGAACTCACATCCATACATGACTACTGGACAAACCATAGCCTTGAGTAGAAAGATCTTTGTTGACAAAGTGATGTCTCTGTTTTTCAATATGCTGTCTAGGTTGGGCATAACTTTCCTTCCAAGGAGTAAGAGTCTTTTAATTTCATGGCTGCAGTCACCATCTGCAGTGATTTTGGGGCCCAAAAAATAAAGTCTGACACTGTTTCCCCTGTTTCCCCATCTATTTGCCACGAAGTGATGGGACCGGATGCCATGATATTCATTTTCTGAATGTTGAGCTTTAAGCCAACTTTTTCACTCTCCTCTTTCACTTTCATCAAGAGGCTCTTTAGTTCTTCTTCACTTTCTGCCATAAGGGTGGTGTCATCTGCATATCTGAGGTTATTGATATTTTTCCCAGCAATCTTGATTCCAGCTTGTGCTTCCTTCAGCCCATTGTTTCTCGTGATTTACTCTGCATATAAGTTAAATAAGCAGGGTGATAATATACAGCCTTGACCTACTCCTTTTCCTATTTGGAACCAGTCTCTTGTTCCATGTCCGGTTCTAACTGTTGCTTCCTGACCTGCATACAGATTTCTCAAGAGGCAGGTTAGGTGGTCTGGTATTGCCATCTCTTTCAGAATTTTCCACAGTTTATTGTGATCCACACAGTCAAAGGCTTTGGCATAGTCAGTAAAGCAGAAATAGATGTTTTTCTGGAACTCTCTTGCTTTTTCCATTATCCAGTGGATGTTGGCAATTTGATCTCTGGTTCCTCTGCCTTTTCTAAAACCAGCTTGAACATCTGGAATTTCATGATTCACATACTGTTGAAGCCTGGCTTGAAGAATTTTGAACATTACTTTACATCCTCAAATGTGCCCTTCTCAGTCTTTTCAGTCAACCTTCTAGAGTCATCCTTTGGTATCTGCAGAGGGTTGGTTCCAGGACACCCATGAATAATAAAATCCTTAAATCCTCAATTCCTTACATAAAATGTCATAGTACAGTGGGCTCTCTGTAACTCACTGAGGAAGCACCCACCTGAGAACAAACTGTAACCAATTTTGACTCCAATTTCTGTAACATTCCACTTCTAAATATAACAGAAAAGTGCAAACCTGACTCCATGTTGGATCGATCCCTTGAGCTCTGTTACCTATGCTTAGCCATGCTAGCCATGCTAGCTCTGCACCTTTTGTAAATGAACATTGTCTATAACCTGAAGTATACAAGATAGCCCATTTTCAAGGTTCTGACTTTTAAATGTATAACACTTTCATTGGTATACAGATAAAAAAGTTGTAGAACCTAGAATAATATTTGTCTCCTTAGAGGTTTCTAGAAACATTGCAACCATACCCTCCTGGCCAGCTGCAGGAAAAACAAGATTCTGGCACCAAGATGTTTGCAACAACCAGCCACCCACACCCACTCTGCCCCCCGCCCCCCTTTTAGTATAAAAAAAGCCTGGACTCTAACTTGGGTAAAATGAGTGTTTTGGAAACTTGTTCATCATTTTATTAGTCTTCTGCTTTTCTGAACAAAGTCACTATTCATTGCCCCAAGATCTGGTCTCTCAATTTATTGGTCTGTCATGTGGTAAGCAGTATAAGCTTGGACTTGATAACACAAACTGTTAGCAAATTCTATGTTTACTTTAAAAATTTGTATAGATTTTGATGACTTATCATCAATTTCACTGCTCTCTCTGTGGTCCAAACAACCATTATCTGTATCTGGTTTGTTGTAAACAACTGTTTGCTATTGTCTGACCTTTCCATTTGTTCTCCTTAATCTATTTTTCAATGCAGCAACCAGATCTAGCTTGTTAAAATATAAATCAGCTATTTTTCTTCTTTATTCAAAATCTTCAGATATTCTTCCTCCTTCATGGAATAAAAGCCAAAATTTTAACCCAGATCATCAAAGCCTCATAAGGCTTCTTTCCCCACTTTTGTATCTCTCTTGTTTTTTCTCCTTAGCCTGTCACTGATATGTTTGCCTCCTTCTCCATGAGAATAGATTTTTCTACTGTTTTCACTGCCACAGTACACAGCATGATATTTAGTACATAATAGAAACTCAAGAATATTGATTGATATGATTAAATGAATTGTCTATTATTGTTGTTGTTATTATAAAAGAGTATCTAAGTCATAAGCTTATATCTACCATGATACCAAAATAAATATTGAACAATGGGAAGCATATTAATCAGCTGTTCTATTAATTAGCTTACCATACTTTTTAATTAGCAAAAGAAATTGATGCAGTCATTTTTTGAGTAGACAACCTTCATTCATTTATTTTAGCACTTTTTAGGAAATGCATTTATGCACCATTTGACATTAATAAATTAAGTGATATTATCTCTTCATTTATAATCACTATTTACATAAACACTAAGGAATTGAGTATAGCTATTTATTGAATTACAAGCTCCGTTGCCATAAAATACTACACAAAGTAATTAGTCTAAGAAAATACAGAGAGTAGTTGGGATATTTGCTAATTTTTGAAATTTAGATAAATTTCTTAGAGTTGTAAGTTAAACTGAAATTTCATAATACTTTAATATTTTAACTTCAATATACCATGTAGTTTTATTGAAAATTGATATCATTCAGGTGTTTTTTTTTTTTTTTAAGAATTCTCTAATTATTCAAATTATTTTTTTCCTTTGGCCTACAATATATGCTTGGCTGGCCAGTTTCCACATTAACTAAGTAGTCATTTTTTCTTCTAGATGATACCAGTTACTATGAAAATTATTTTCTATGTAAAATTATATAGGAGACAGAATGTTTTGGCTGCAAAGTTGGGACTCATATAGTCAAAGTTATGACATAATAACTTGAATGTGAGCTTAATCTTTAACTTTGATATCAATCAAGTAATAGATTGAGACTTCCTTAAATTGGAAATCAACTTGGAAGCATTTTACCATGAATCTGATTGAAACATTAAGGGAAAATATTTTATTTTCAAATTCTTATTGAAAGTTAATGTTATGTCATGAGAAGTGGTAATTAATAATTATAAGAGAAACTCTGGCAATACAAATTGTGTGAATAGGAGAGCAACTGGAATTTGTTAGATCTGTTGTGTATAATTCAAGAGTACATAATATTTATTGCATTTTAGTGGTAAACACATTAATAAGCCCTTCTCTTAAGCTGCATGCCTCATTGAGACATCAAGATTTTATAAAAAACATACATCAAATGTTTATAAAAACTTCCACTGACAAATTGTGTATGAAATATTTATTTATAATATTTATAGTATTTATAGATATTTAATTTATATTTATAGATATTTACAGTATTTATAGATAGGATTACATTAATTAACAATCCTTATTTAGCTAGTCTGCTCATTCAAATTTTCCTGAAAGTGCTCTTTAGATCAACTTATTCAGAGTTATCTAAACGTCCTAATGCTTGGAGAGGATTAAACATGAATTTGACCCATTTTGAAAGCATGAATAGAGATAGAATATATTATAAAATGAGTGAGTGAGTGAGTGAAGTCGCTCAGTCGTGTCTGACACTTTGCGAACCCATGGACTGTAGCCTACCAGGCTGCTCCCTCCACGGGATTCTCCAGGCAAAAGTACTGGAGTTGGGTGCCAATTCCTTCTCCAGGGGATCTTCCTAACCCAGGGATCAAATCTGGGTCTCCCACATTCCAGGCAGATGCTTTAACCTCTGAGTCACATTTTTATCTCTCTGTTACTCCTTCTTTTAAAACTATTAATTTGAATTTCTCCACATTGAGAGAAATTTACAGACATATGATTTAAAGTCTAGGCCATATGATATTTATAAAATTAACTTCAGAGATTTGTGAGAGGCACCTCAAAGAGTCAACTGGACAAAAGCTGAAACTGAGAAACAGTTACCATATGATGAAGCAACAAGCATGTTGTGAATAATAAGACATGGTAGGTTGAGATCACAAAGAGATTTTCCATCGGAGCTCCGAATTTAAAGCCACAAAGATAGATGTAAACGGCAGCCATAATCTGGGAATTCAGCTACCTCTTACCTAAGCAACTGTACTATTTAGGGTAAATGATTTCTCAGTAACACTAATTTGCCTAAAGAATACTGGGAGTCTTGCAATGGATCATACCTTAAAATCAAGTAGCCACATTAAAATAAAACTTACATGTTCTACAGTAATATTTTAAAATTACAGACTGTTGATTTAAAATAAGGAATTATTTTCCTTTGCTATAGTTCCCAAATCTGTTTTTCTTTGTTATTAATTTTTATGGAATTGAGATATAATGTTTAGTTTTAAAATAACTTGGAATTTATGTCAATAGGTTTCCCTTTATTCCCTTTATTTCTATCTCAGAAATTTCTAAGTTTTGATTATATAATGTGTTCTTTACTTTGTGACAAGAATATTTTTTCCAGCTCATTTGTGCAAGCCTAGAACCCACCTACTAAATTGTTGAGAGGTATCATTATGGAGTCTGAACAATTGCTTTGATTCACCATATCTTAATAATTTTATTACACTTGTAAAAGTCAAACAAAATAAGTTCTTAATAAGCACTGATTATGATTATGCATTAAACAACTGGAAGGGAAAAGTTTAACCTATTGCTCTTTTGATCTTCATATGTTTTTCAAATTTTATATAAAACAGAACCTTAAATATTTAACCAGTATTAGTTGCATTAGTTTTACCTATTGGAAGAGTTTGAGTAACACAGAGAAACATAGTTTTCGGAAAAACAATTCTAGGTTTATTGACTATAGCAAGTTTTCCAAATGTTCTGCTGTTAAAGAGCCAATTCTTGCTTAGATGGAGACTTATTTTCTTCTGCAAACTAGTAGAATTCTTTTGAACAGGACAGAGACAAAATTAATAAAGATACGTTGCTTTTAAATGCTTCAGAGCACTAGCATTCAGAGGATTCCACTAAAGGAAATATAGACAATATTCTTTTGGTTTATCCTATAATCAATATTCTTGCCAAGTAATAGGGCTCATGTCTAAATGGACCTGTCTTATTTGATTTAGTTTTGAACTAAGTCTCCAGTACAGCCTCAGATGTTCACATTTGGGTTTAGAATAATATGGCTGACATTTTCAGTTGTCATCAACCATTTTGTTGTTAAACATGAAAAACAGACTTCTTCTAAGTATTGTTAATTAATGCTCTCTGACAGTGTCTTATCACAGGCTAGTATTGGGTATTTGGAGGGTTTTTCCCTTTAAAATTTTGTATCACTGCTGTTATAATGTCTGATTCTGCTTCTTAACTTCTCTTTATTAAGTACATGTTGGTTCTGATGCCAAGTGGAGTTTTCAATGTTTCTATAAGTGTCTTCATTATATATTATATTAATTTGTTAAATTAATTTATTCCTAAACCCAGGAAGAAGAAATATTGCATTCTTTCTAGGATGTAGCAATATTTTGTCTCTGATGGTAAAAAACCTGCCTGTAATGTAGAAGGCCCATTTTGATCCCTGGATTCAGGCAATTCCCTGGAGAGGGAAATGGTTACCGACTCCAGTATTCTTGCCTGGGAAATTCCATGGACCAAGGACCCTTGCAGGCAATAGCCCATGGGGTCACAAAGAGTCAGACATGACCGAGTGACTGACACTTCCCTTTTTCCCAAATATTTAAAGGCATGCAATTTCACTTTTAATAACCTAACCAAAAAAAAAAAAAGGCATTAGAATAGAAATAAAGCCACATATATTCTGTAAGCTATTCAAGTCACCTCAATTGTAAACCACAATAATTTAAAAATATAATAAAAATATGAAGGTGCCACCACTCTTGAAGAGATTTTTAAACCATATGGCTCTAGATATGTAGCCTGGATCTGCCTTTTACAAAGTTTGTCAGTAAAGCAGCCTACATAATCTGTCAATTTCATTTAATTTAATTTTAAGATCCATGTTTTTACAAGTACTCAAACCTTAGACATCATCTCCCCCAGAAAACCTTTCTAGTCCCTTGCCAATATAAGTTTAGTGATTTTTATAAATGTACCCTCTTTTGGCAGCTTGTTATTTTGTGTTGCAATTTACTGTTTGCTTATGTGCTTCTGCAACAAGATCAACATCTACTTAAACTGGAGGCTGAGCCACTTCTCTTTATCTCAGTTTCTAACACTTGTTTAAACTATAATAAAGGCTTCATGTATACTCACAATTTTTTTTCCTCATATGCCTAATAAGGTTTAAAAAATATTATCCATATTTAATTAATCAAAGAAGAGCATATATATTCAATGAGCCAAGACAAAATCAAGATTACCTGATTGTGCTATTATTTTAATTTGAAGTAACTGGTAAAAGTTTAATGAAAAGTCTAGGAGAAAATTTTAATATAGAAATATATCCCTGGATGATAAGATTCAATAACACAGCACTGATGTACATGCATGCATGCTCAGTAGTGTCCAACTCTGAGATCCCATGGACTGTAGCCCACTATGCTCCTCTGTCCATGGAATTTTCCAGGCAAGAATATTAGAGTGGGTTGCCATTTTCTTCACAGAATCTTCCTGAATCAAGGATCTCTTGTGTCTCTTTCATTGTTAGGCAGATTCTTTACCACTATGCTGTCTGGTTTCTCTCCAAATCACTGAATTCAGCTGCACCATGTTGAAGGAGTTTCCTTGGAAAAAGAAAATGCACAAGGAGGGAGAATAATATTTGGAAAAGAAGAAAATGAGCATAACTAGTTTGCCAAACCATATGACAAAGCCATAATAATTAAGTCAGTGTGAGATTTATGCAAAAATAAACAAAAAGATTTAAAAATAGAATCCATAAATAAGTCCATGCATATTACCATAATTGAGTTTGAAGTAAGTGTGACATTTCAGATCAGTGGGGAAAAGGTAAGGTATTCAATTAAAAATATTTAAACAACTGGTTATTTGAACAAGAAAGTAAAGAGTCAGATACTTATTTTATACATTCTCCTATCTTTCTGCCTCTCTTACATACATACATATATATAAATACATAGACACATATTTAATCAAGGCATATCAAATGTATTTTTTAAAAACCCTTAAATATTTAATGAAAATATAATATTTTCAACATTGGGAAAAATAAGACATTTAAAATAAAGCAAAATATTAAAGAAAAATACATAGATTTATCCAGGTTAAAATGTCAAACTTATGGTTAACAAAAAGTAAAATGCTGTAACAGTTTAAAAAAGATAAAAGAATGATAAAAATAATTTCAGCTCTTCTCTATAGAGTATATAAGAATGCCTTAACATATATAAGAAAAGAATAAACAAAGCCTAGCCAAATTGTATAAAGACAATTTACAGAGGAAATTCATATAGTTAACAACTCATGAATAGATGCTAAGTGTCACTAGTGACCCTATAAAGCACATTTTAAAATACATTATAACGTGTTTTTACCCTTAAGGCTGAGAATTATTTAACAATAGAATCAAATATTGACGTATCTTCAGGGAACATACTGATGATAGTTTAATCTATAAAGCAATTTTGTAGGGCAATTTGGCACAATTAGCTAACATTTAATATGTACATGCTGTAGTGTATATGGAAATTGAAATATAAAGTAGTAGGCATGAAACACATAATGTTATAAGCCAATGTCACCACAATACATTTTAAACTTTTTAATAAAAAATAAAATGTGCATAATACATGGCTCAGTAATTTTAATCATGCATTAAAATACACCTAAAGGAACTCTCCCATGCTAAAACTAGAAAGCAACTAAAAAGATATATATTGTAGCATTGTTTATAATAGTACAACAATAGAAACAATCTACTGTGTGTGTGGGTGTGCTGTGTGCTAATTTGCTCTAGTAATGTCTGACTCTGTGATGCTATGGACCATAGGCTTCTCTATCCATGGGATTCTCCAGGTAAGAATACTGCAGTGGGTTGCCATGCCCTCCTCCAGGGGGATTATCAAGACTCAGAGTTCAGACCAGTGTCTCTTAAGGACCTACTATATATCACAGGAAATTCTACTCAATATCCTGTAATAACTTACATGGAAAAGGAATGTGAAAAAGAATTGATATATGTATATTTATAACTAAATCATTTTACATAGGAAGCTAAAACAATTTTGTAAGTCAACTATACTCCAAAATAAAATAAAAATTAAAGAGAAACATAAAACAGTTATGATTCCAGATGGCACAATATTATCCAATAGGTTAAAAGAATAAAAATTACATTTTGTTAACCCACAGATATCTAAGGTTTATATGTTATAGCAGCTAGCATTATCATAATCAATATATAATTGGTAATGTAAGTGGGATTCTTCTATTTAAATAGCCTCATCTCTGTAATTCAGTGCTTGAGTGGCAAGGAAACCAGTGTTAGAGGTTGGAAAGAGGGAGTCTCATGTTACTGAGTTCTAGAAGACTTAGCTTATGTTAGCAAGTCTGAGAAAGCAAACACATCTACCAAGTTTATGAATCCAGCAGAAGAGTTTGGAAAATAGACTTTTAGTTGAATATTTGGTATGAACTGGCTTCATTTAGTAAAGTATTAGAAATAGAGATAAACTTTAAAAAACTGGTTGAAAAGCAGAGATGAAAGAAAAAAATAAAAAGGATTGATAAATGTGGGGTCAAAACTGGTTGGAAAAGTCAACTATTTCTAGATACAAAACAGAAAAAAATAAATAAAATAAAATGCCTCTGAGAAACAAAGTCTCTTTGACAGACCTATCCATTTGGCAAAGAATAATATTTTTTTTTATAATATCAACAAGGCTATTAGGTGATATATTAGGTATATATATAATATTTGCTATATTAGGATCCAGACACCCAAGACTGGGAAAGATATACATATATATATATATTATATATATATTATATATATATATATAATATATAAAGATTAGCTAGACAGGTAAATAGTTCTGTATCTATATATCCAGAGAGAGAAAAATTAAGGAAGGAAGGAAGAAAGAAAGAAAAGAAAGCCTGGGAAATACTTTGGATATGACTAAAGGCCCATGACTTGATTAAGAAAGTAAGTGAGTAGCTCATTATTAAGTGGAAGGAATTGTATTGCCAGACAAACCATGAGCTGGGGTCTAAGAAGAAGAAGAAGAAGAAGAAACCTTTACACAGACATGAAGGCGGCAGCAAAAGCTATGTATGCACAATAAAGCACATTCTTCAACATCCACTTCAGATGTGCCCATGCTTGTAAACAGATGAGGAAAACTCTCATAACACAGGGCCAAGAGTAGCGGAAAATAATACACAGAAAACAAATATCCCAGAAAACATAACTGAGGCCTAAGCAAAGACCTTCTCCAGTGTCAGATCAGAGAACTCTCCCAATAATTGCACTGGATGATTTCAACATCTTCAAGGATGAATAACAACTTTAAACCTCTGTTTCTCTGTTTTACAATAAATGTGGTTTGATAATGTGGGTACTCATTACAGCTTCACTACTGTACATAGAGTTTTTCTATGGGGGAGGGAATAAATAGTGTTTTGTTTCTTGTTTACCAGACCTTGAAAAAAATACATAGTTTATTGTTGCTTGTTTTCACACTTCACTTTTAAAAAGATATTGTATTTCTCTAATAATGAGTGATGTTGAGCATCTTTTCATGTGTTTGTTAGCCATCCGTACTGCTGGGCATACACACGGAGGAAACCAGAATTGAAAGAGACACATGTACCCCAATGTTCATCGCAGCACTGTTTATAATAGCCAGGACATGGAAACAACCTAGATGTCCATCAGCAGATGAATGGATAAGAAAGCTGTGGTACATATACACAATGGAGTATTACTCAGCCGTTAAAAAGAATACATTTGAATCAGTTCTGATGAGATGGATGAAACTGGAGCCGATTATACAGAGTGAAGTAAGCCAGAAAGAAAAACACCAATACAGTATACTAACACATATATATGGAATTTAGAAAGATGACAATGATGACCCTGTATGCAGGACAGCAAAAAAGACACAGATGTGTATAGTGGACTTTTGGACTCAGTGGGAGAGGGAGAGGGTGAGATGATTTGGGAGAATGGCATTGAAACATGTATAATATCATGTAAGAATCGAATTGCCAGTCTATGTCCGATGCAGGATATGGCACGCTTGGGGCTGGTACGCGGGGATGACCCAGAGAGATGTTGTGGGGAGGGGGGTGGGAGGGGGGTTCATGTTTGGGAATGCATGTACACCCGTGGTGGATTCATGTCAATGTATGACAAAACCAATACAGAATTGTAAAGTAAAATAAAATAAATAAATAAATAAGAAAAAAAAGATATTGTATTGCAGATAATTTTCTGGTATTTTCATTTTTTCACACAAAATGATTTTATAATTCATATATTTTGTCGCCAGGGTCCAGCCCCCACAGGATCCATTGGAACCTGAAGGAAAAAACAGCATCGGTGATTGATTTAGAGAGAGATAAGGAAAGAATGTTGAAGATAAGAAAACAGAGGAGAGAAAGAGGCTGATATTCCTTGGTTTACATAGAAAGCCAATAAAACTCCGAGGCAATGGCATAGAATGTTCAAACTACCTTACAATTGTGCTCATTTTACATGCTAGCAATGTAATGCTGAAAATCCTTCACCTTAGGTTTCTGCAGTATCTGAACTGAAAACTTACAGATGTACAAGTTGGGTTTAGAAAAGGCAGAGGAACTGGAGATCAAGTTGCCAGCATCCATTGGATCATAGAAAAAGCAAGAGAATTTCAAAAAGCCATCTATTTCTGCTTCATAGACTACACGAAAGTATTTGACTCTGTGGATCACCACAGGGCTTCCCAGGTGGCACTAGTGATAAAGAAACTGCCTGCCAATGCAGGAGGTAAAAGAGACCTGCGTTTGATCCCTCAGTCAAGAAGATCTCTGAAGAAGGGAATGGCTACAACAAACTGTGGAAATTCTTCAAGATATGAGAATACCGGACCACCTTAACTGCCTCCTGAGAAGTCTGTATGCAGGACAAGAAGCAACATTTATAACCAGACATGGAACAATGAACTGTTTCAAAATTGGGAAAGGAGTAAATCAAGGTTGTATATTGCCATCCTGCTTACTTAACGTCTATGCAGAGCACATCATGTGAAATGCCAGACTGAATGAAGCACAAGCTGGAATCAAGATTGCTGGACGAGATAGCAACAACCTAAGATATGCAGATGATACCACTCTAATGGCAGAAGGTATAAAGGAATAAAGAGCCTCTGGATGAAAGTGAAAGAGGAGAGTGAAAAAACTGACTTAAAACTCAACGTTCAACAAACTAAAATCATGGCATCTGGTCCCATCATTTCATGGGAAGTAGATGGGGAAACTGTGGAAACAGTGACAGATTTTATGTACTTGGGTTCCAAAATCACTGCAGATGGTGACTGCAGCCATGAAATTAAAAGACACTTGCTCCTTGGAACAAAAGCTATGACAAATCTAGATAATGTATTAAGAAACAGAGACATAATTTTGCCAAGAAAGATCCATATAATCAAAGTTCTGGTTTGTCCAATAGTCTCATATGGATGTGAGAGTTGGATCATAAAGAAGGCTGAGCGCTAAAGAACTGAGGTTTTCAAATTGTGGTGCTAGAGAAGACTCTTAAGAGTTCCTTGGACAGTAAGGAGATCAAATCAGTCAATCCTAAAAGAAATCAACTCTAAATATTCACTGAAAGGGCTGATGCTGAAGCTCCAATACTTTGGTCACCTGATACAAAGGACTGACTCATTGGAAAAGACGCTGATGCTGGGAAAGATTGACAGAAAGAGAAGGGAGCAACAAAGGATGAGATGTTTGGATGGCATCGCCAACTCAATGGACATTAGTTTAAGCAAACTCTGGGAGATAGTGAAGAACAGGGAAGCCTGGTGTGCTGCAGTTCATGGCGTCACAAAGAGTTGGACATGACTTAGAAACTGAGCAAAAACGGCATTAAAAAGTCACAGGTTTAGAAAACCACCTAATGGTTACCAAGGTGGGCAAGCGGAGAAAGGATAAACTGGGAGGTTGAGATTGACATAAACACTACTATATTTAACATAGATAATTAATAAGAGCCCACTGTATAGAACAGGTAATTCTATTTGATACTCTGTAATAAACAAAATGGGAAAAAAATCTTAAAAAGAGTAGATATATAGATAGATAGATAGATATGGATAGATAGATAGATAACTAATTCAGTTTGCTGCACATCTGAAACCAACACAATGTTGTAAATCAACTAACTACATCACAATAAAAATTTTAAAAATTAAAATTAATGAAAAGTTTTATCTTATTATCTTATCATGTTCATCTTACCGTGGACAATTGGGTCATGTTCACTTTTGGTTTTATAATTATTCTTGCACATAATTCCCAGTAAAGTTTGGCAAGTCTTGGGTATATGATTAAGAATGGTACTGCTAAATCTAAGGGTGTGTAGATATTCAGCTTCAAGAAATAACATATAAGTCCCCAGTGAGAATATACCTGATAGCAATTATTAAAGAGTCTATTATGATTTACTTTTTTTTCCAACATGTGGGATTTCAAAACTGCTTAATTTTTGCCGGTTTTAAGGTTATCAAAAAAATCATATATATATATTAAATAATTATATTTTCTCTTCTATGAAAGTTGCTCAGTCATGTACAACTCTTTGCTAAACCATGGATTATAGCCCACCAGGCTCCTCTCTTCATGGGATTCTCCAGGCAAGAATACTGGACTGGGTTGCCATTCCCTTCTCCAGTGCATCTTCCCAAACCAGGGATCAAACCCAGATTCCCTATGTTAGAGGTAGATTATTTACCTGCTGTGCTACCAGGGAAGCCCAATACAATGTTCTTTTCTATATAATGTTCATTCTGTTCTGAGTTGTTTCATGTTATTGATTTTGTGGTTTGTTCTACATTCATAATGTTATTCATTGGTTATCTGGGTTTTAAATTTATTCTGGAGATCTATAGCTTATCTTTCCACTTAGTGATTGGCAATTATATTTTGGAATATTCAAATTTATGAACATTTTTATAGCTAACCCTTTTTATATTTTACTTAGGAAACTGTTCTCTAGCCAGAAGTTAGAAAAGCATTCATCTAGATTTTTGCTTATGAAATCAACCTTCTTAAACCATTAGGGGTTGATGTTTGTGTAACGTGTTTACTATTATTATTTTTGTACATAATGTTACATTTATTGAAATCTGCCTTAGGTTCTTTGTTGGATATAGTATATAAATCTACAAACAAATGTATACAGAAACTGGCCACATTATAGATGGTGGGGTAGTGTACAGAATAAAAAGAGCAGACAATGTAGGAAATAGATAGTTTCATTCTGCCAATGACTGGCCACAAAAAATAAAAAGACTGTTGAACAGCAAGTGTAAAGGAACAGCTGTGGAATACAGAATGAGGTCCTAGAAGCTTATCTTGCTTGACATAATGCTAAAGAGCTCAATTAACCTAACTTTATGATTGCTTCCTTTACTATGATGGTTTTCCACTGAGTTGAAATGGGCTTCAAGTTCAGATTTTCTTTTCTTTTCTTCTCTTTTCCCCTTGTGTTGAAATTTAATATTCTCTACCCCGAACCTGAGATGGGTCAGCAATAAACATTTCATAAAATCATCAAATTATAAACAGAGAGATCTAAAGTTCTCAGTTATATAAGTATAGGTGATGATAAGAAACACAGAGGAAATTTTTAAAGTATAGAATTCAGGACTCTAATATTGGGACTTGCTAATTAAATAATTTTTTCTTTGGGCCAAGAAATAATTCCAAAATATTATACAGGCAATTTTAACAATTAAACAAACTTGGGAAGTGTCAAAAAGTTAACACTTTTCAGTTTGCAAGCAAGAAAGTTTTGGGTAAGACTGTTAAAGCTGAAACTCCGATACTTTGGCCACCTGATCCGAAGAGCTGACTCATTTGAAAAGACCCTGATGCTGGTGAAAATTGAGGGCAGAGGGAGAAGGGGACGACAGAGGATGAGATGGTTGGGTGGCATCACCGACTCAATGGACATGAGTTTGGGTGAACTTCAGGAGTTGGTGATGGACAGGAAGGCCTGGCGTGCTGTGGTTCATGGGGTCACAAAGAGTTGGACATGACTGAGTGAATGAACTGAACTGCACCACTTTTAGCAGTGGAATATATAGACGGTTCAAGACCTAGGCTCAGTAATACAATAGAAGTGAGATTTCATATTTAACTACAGGTGATATAAACATAAGTAACATGTATATATATATATGCATTTATAGACAGAACCTGCATTTGTGAGACAGACATGCACCCTTATACCTTGATTTTTACTCGAGAGAAAGAAGCAGTAGAAATAAAATTCACTTGAAACCTAAAATAAGGAGGGTTTTCGATTTCCAATTCTTCATGTTAAGGACCTTGGAAATTGCCAATCCACCCTAACAGCAAGTAAAAAGCCAAACACATTAGATCAAATGGACTTATTATAGGTAGATAGATAATGATAGAGAGACAGATAGATAAGACAGAGAACATTCCATCCAAAGCAGCAAAATACACATTTTTCTCAAGTACACATGAAACTATTCAGAATATAGCACATGCTCAGCCAAAATTCAAATTTAAATGCTTAAAATTTAAATCATATTAAGCATCTTTTCCAACCACAATGAAACAAAAAATCAGTTACAAGCAGAAAACTAGAAAGTCACCAGTATGAGGCGATTAAGCAACATGCTGCTGAGTATCAATGGGTCAATGAATAAATTAAAAACTGAAAATGCACTGGAGCTAGTATCAAAAAGTTTTACACCTCCTCTTAGTGCTCATTTCTTTCCAAGAATTATACGAAATTAAGGATTAGCAAAAGTGAAAGAGGAAAGTGAAAAATTTGGCTTAAAACTCAGCATTCAGAAAATTAAGATCATGGCATCTGGTCCCATCACTTCACGGCAAATAGATGGGGAAGCACTGGAAACAATAAGAGACTTTATATTGGGGGGCTTGAAAATCAATGCAGATGGTGACTGCAGCCATGAAATTAAAAGACGCTTACTCCTTGGAAGAAAAGTTATGACTGACCTAGACAGCATATTAAAAAGCAGAGACATTACTTTGCCAGCAAAGGTCCATCTAGTCAAAGCTATGGTTTTTCCAGTAGTCAGGTACGGATGTGAGAGTTGAGCTATAAAGAAAGCTGAGCACCAAAGAACTGATGCTTTTGAACTGTGGTGTTGGAGAAGACTTGAGAATCTCTTGGACTGCAAGGAGATCCAACAAGTCCAACCTAAAGGAAATAAGTCCTGACTATCCATTGGAAGGACTGATGCTGAAGATGAAGCTCCAATACTTTGGCCACCTGAGGGGAAGAACTGACTCATTTGAAAATACCCTGATGTTGGGAAAGGTTGAAGGTGGAAGGAGAAGGGGATGACAGAGGATGAGATGGTCAGATGGCATCACCAACTCAATCGACATGAGTTTGAGTAAACTCTGGGCGTTGGTGATGGACAGGGAGGCCTGGGGTGCTACAGTCCATGGGGTCACAAAAAGTCAGACATGACTGAGTGTCTGAATTGAAGTGAAATGCATGATTTTGGATTGAAGGAAGAGAGCACTAAGGATTCATCAGATTGTGACTACTTGCTTTTAAATCTATATCTTAAGGTTACTAATGAAAACTGGTCTAAAATTGGTCATCGAGGCCTCCTGTGATAATTCCAGATCTCTCCTTGATCATTAAGATCACTATGGAATGAAAATTTAACAGTTTTAAAGATGTTCCCTTTCCTTTGTTTTCCTGATCACACTGCTTAGTGCTCATCTCTTTTAATCTCTCAAGGGACATTCAATGAATCCTGTGTCAGAAATGAATTTGGAAACACACAGAGATCTGTAATCATGGTCTACTTCCCTTCCATGCCTAAAGGTTGAAGCAGCCTTTCTTTCTTAACCCTTGAAATACCAAGCATTTGATGATATCTACTCAAATATTAGATCATTACTAATTCCATGCTTTAAGGATAAATATTCTAAGTGGCAGCATAAAAACGCTTCACCTGTGGGAGCATAGAAAACTACCTGTCTTATCTCAAATAAGATATAACATATTCCCATAACCTACTTAAACCATTTCTATTCTGCCTAAATTGTTTCTTTTAGCTTTTCTTATAGTGAGGATCTGCTGGTGATGAATTTTTAGTTTTGTGTATCTGAAAAAAGTCATTTCTTGTTTTAGTTTTTTTTTTTTCTTTTTCCGGTTTTTGAAAATATGTATTTACTTGGCTGTGAAAGGTTTTAATTGTGGCATGTGAGATCTTCTGTCTACTCTGTGGTATGCAGGATCTTTAAGTTGCAATATACAGGATCTAGTTCCTTGACCAGGGATCCAACCAGCAACCCTTGCATTGGCAGCATGGAGTCTTAGCCACCGGACCATTAGGGAAGTTCAAAGTCTTTATTTCAACTTACTTTTTGAAACAATATTCACTAAATGTAATACTCTAAATTTATAGTTATTTTGTTGTTGTTTTTCATTTCTTTTCAGTTACTTAAGAACTATTCCACTCCTCTTACTTATCTTGTGCTTGAGCTTCATTAAGTTTCTTAGATATGTGTTTATAATTTTAATCAAATTTGTGCATTTTTTATTTTTTTCAGCTTTTTTTTTTTTTTTTCAATTTGCTTCCACCAGTATTTCAGCACCATTTCTTCTAGTTAGTAAGTTTTTCCTTTGCACTGGCCTGAAAACTCCCTTTTTAGCCTGAATAAAGCTGTTAGATTTCTGCCTCTGATTATATAAAGCTCTGGGCTTCCCTAGTAGTTCAGCTGATAAAGAATCCTCCTGCAATGCAGGAGACTCCAGTTCAGTTTCTGGGTTGGGTGATCCCCTGGAGAAGGGATACGCTACCCATTCCAGTATTCTTGGACTTCCCTGGTGGCTAAGACAGTAAAGAATCTGCCTTCAATGTGGGAGACCTGGGTTCAATCCCTGGCTTGGGAAGATCCCCTGGAGGACAGCTTGACAACTTACTCCAGTATTCTTGCCTGGAGAATCCTCATCAACAGAGGAGCCTGGTGAGCTACAGCCCACGGGGTCACAAAGAGTAAGACATGACTAAGTACAGCACAGTGAGATTTTAGGCAGGCCATTTTACTGCTAGGACATTATTTCCATCAACCAGAAAGTGCTGAATTAGATTATATCTAAGGTCCATCTCAGATAAAACAGTGTACATTTTTTTCCTAAGACTATTTTCTTGTTATAGCACAAAAACTGTTTCAAACCATTCACAAAGAATGACATCTTTGCTCCTATGAGTACATGCAAAATAAGCACATGTGAGTATTATTTATGATCAAAGGATATCAATTTGCAATGACTCACATCATGAATAAAGAAAGAACTAAACTAGGACATGCACAAAGATGACTGGGTAATGTTGTATGATAACTGCTGTTGATCATGGGGTAGGACATATGGTATTTTCTTCAAAAATTCTCATTGATCCAAAATAAAACTAAACAAGTACAATTTTAGGAGTGATTCAGCATTCTTAAAAAATAGTTATATGGTTTTAAACCATATAACCACCAGGGTGTTAATTATTCTGTTAAGAAAATTATTCGGATGTTGGATTAACAATGAGATTGAGGCTGGTTAGTAAGGTAAATGAGTATAAAATAGTTAAGATGGCAATTACCTGGTAGCTTAGTTGGTAAAGAATCTGCCTGCAGTGCAGGAGACCCAGGTTTGATTCTTGGGTTGAGAAGATGCCCTGGAGAAGGAAATGGCAACCCACTCCAGTATTCTTGCCTGGAAAATTTCGTGGACAGAGGAGCCTGGTGGGCTACAGTCTGGGATTGTAAGAGTCAGACACAACTTGGTGACACAGTGGTAAAGAGCCAGCCTGCCAGTGCAAAAGACATAAGAGACACTGGCTTAGTTTCTGGGTTGGGAAGATCCCCTAGAGGAAGATATGGTAATCCACTCCAGTATTCTTGCCTGTAGAATCCAATGGACAGAAGAACCTGGATCCATAGGATCACAAAGAGTCAGACAAAACTGAAGTAACTTAGCACAAGCATGCACATACAGACAGGACTATGATCAAAGTTTCCGGATATCAATGTTTCTATGAGAAATGATCCAGTCATGAAAACCTGAGAGAGATAAATTAATATGTAAAACTCCCAAGATAAATAATACTCACATGTGCTTATTTTACATATACTTATAGGAGCAAAGATGTCATTCTTTGTACTTTGTGAGTAGTTTGAAATAGTTTTTGTACTATAACAAGAAAATAGTTCAGAAAATGATTAAGACAGTATGGTCTAACTTTGAGTGGATAAAATGGCATAGAGATGAAAATTAGGAGTACATTATGCTAGAATAGATTGACCATGGGATTTGGGCGTTTACAATGATATATATTTCAGTGGAACATAAAACTGTGGTTCCCTAGAGCTCTTATTAATGAAAGTGTAATAGTGACTGAAAAGTAAATCAATGGCAAGACAAGGATTTGAGAGAAGTAAAATCTCATAGTTTATGGTTTAAAAAAGAGGCTTTGAAAGAGAAAAGAACAAAATTCTTAGCATGAAAAGTAGAAATTGTGAAAATAGCCTTCAGATCTAAGCCTTGTGGGCTTCCCAGGTGGTTCAGAGGTATAAAGAATCCACCTGTCAATGCAGGAGATGTGGGTTTGATCCCTAGGACAGGAAGATTCCCTGGAGCTGGAAATGGCAACCTACTCCAGTATTCCTGCCAGGAAAATCCTATGGATAGAGGAACCTGGTAGGCTATAGTCCATGGAGTAGCAAAGAGTCGGGTACAATTAGCGACTGAGCATGCAGGAATAACTAGCTTTTTAGCATAAAAGTCTTAGGAAAGTGCTTACTGTTGGAGTAAGCTGCAAGAAATGCAGGTCAGGAGCAACAAGGATGGGGAAAGAGTATTTGTGCAAAAATTTCAGAGGGTAAGTGTAAGAGTCCACAACAAGACACATTTCCCACATGAACCACTTCTCTAGGTCTCACTGTTTCCCCATTATTTTTAATAAAGTGAGGAGTTTGGATTTGACAACTACCAGAGCTTTTCCTAGTTCTAAGATTTTCAATTTTTTGGTTCTCCAGGACAGATCCCCCCACCCCACCCCTTGAATGTCCTCAAGTGTTAAAAGGCACAGTCTGTTAAAGTGGCACTTGAACTCTCATGAGCCACATATGCCCTAGGTAGAAGTTTAGAAGGAGAAAAGGCACAAATATTATATTTATAAGCAGAAGAACAGAAAATAATGTAATCAGTTTGCTTAAAAATATACCAATATGATCACACAATAGATTATGGATGAAGAGGCAAGTTATTGTATCTAATTAAATGCAAAAATTCTACTCCCCCAAGAATATCTCTCAACTAATCTGATCATCTTTTGATTTTCATTACTTGTGATTGTATCGTTCAATACATTTTCTTCTTGTAATGAATTCTTAGGAACATGAGCCCTCACTAAAGCCATGTTATATTAAATCTTTCATTGTTAAAAAAAGGAGTTTCAAAATTCTGTATGTATTTTCAAATTTGGGGTTCAAGGCAAAAAGTAGTTTGTGAGACTGAAATATTATCAAAACTGAAAGCTGAAAAGTAATTTAATTTCAAAACCTTTCTTGGCTGAATGTGTCGATCAAATTGGTAAATATTTTTGGACATTGACCTGAGCTGTGGCAGGCAGACATAACACCTGACTTAAAGTTTAGAACTTCATGTGAGATGGATTGTATAAATCAACCATGCCATTTATACCATGGAATAAAATGTCACTGATTAAAACAATGTCAGTTCTACAAGCCCATATAATTATGTAATGACTAACTTACAATGTTCCACCAGACATATTTTATATAAAAATAAATATAATATGACAACATTTTGGTAGAAGAAAATAAATAAACATATATATATACATACATATATATATATATATATATATATATATATATATACACACACATGTGTATATCTAAGTATTTAGTTAAGATACATAATAAAACTAACATGTTCCTTTAGGAAAAAAAATCATAAGGAGTCAAGAATGGCTTAATTTTTTCTTTTTTATTTTTTTGAAACCATTGTATAGCACTTGGAGTCTTAGTTCCCTGACTAACGATGGAACCAATGCCCCCTGAAGGGTAAGCATGGAGTCTTAACCACTGGACCACCAGGGAAGTCCCAAGGGTGGCTTTATTTTTAATCCATTCTGTTTAAAATGGTTTATACAGTGGTTGTGAAGCAATGTGGTTGTTATGTAATAATTAGACAAAAATTTTAAATGTGATAAATGTAAATGTGCTAATATTGAAGATTTTCTCTTTACATATATATATACACATATATAAATATATATGTAAATACATATATGTGTGTATATATATATATATATATATACACAGTACAAATATATCCTTATATACACTATCAAAGAACCTAAGAAGCCAACTTGCACAGTGAATTCTCATATAAATATGTGTGTGTGTGTGTGTGTGTGTGTACACACCCTACAGATGCACAGACATTACTCTACACTTTAAATTTTCCAACTTATCCTTTCACTGTTTCCCTTGTGAGAGTAAGCTCTCACAATGCCCTTAGATAAAGTTCCCTCATACCATCAGGTCCCATCACTCCATGGGAAATAGATGGGGAAACAGTGGAAACAGTGTCAGACTTTATTTTGGGGGGACTCCAAAATCACTGCAGATGGTGATTGCAGCCATGAAATTAAAAGACGCTTACTCCTTGGTAGAAAAGTTATGACCAACCTAGATAGCATATTCAAAAGTAGAGACATTACTTTGCTGACTAAGGTCCGTCTAGTCAAGGCTATGGTTTTTCCAGTAGTCATGTATGAACTGTGAAGAAGGCTGAGTGCCAAAGAATGGATGCTTTTGAACTATGGTGTTGGAGAAGACTCTTGAGCGTCCTCTGGACTGCAAGGAGATCCAACCAGTCCATTCTGAAGGAGATCAACCCTGGGATTTCTTTGGAAGAAATGATACTAAAGCTGAAACTCCAGTACTTTGGCCACCTCATGCAAAGAGTTGACTCATTGGAAAAGACTTTGATGCTGGTAGGGATTGGGGGCAGGAGGAAAAGGGGACAACCAAGGATGAGATTGCTGGATGGCATCAATGACTCGATGAATGTTGAGTCCGAGTGAACTCCGGAAGTTGGTGATGGACAGGGAGGCCTGGTGTGCTGTGATTCATGGGGTCACAAAGAGTCGGACATGACTGAGCGACTGAACTGAACTGAATTGCCCCATAATATTCAATTTTTCTCCTTCTCAGGTAAATGTTCTCATTCTCATGTTAAAAAAAATTTGAGTGTAAATTAAGCATCATTGCAGAGTCTGGACTGTCTGGTATTCTATTATAATAAGAATTCTATCTTTGTAAATATCAACAAAATCCAAGGACCATCACCACTCAAGTTTTAGCAATTTTCTGACCATTTTCTCCAGGTTGGCTGTGAGGAGGGAGGACCAGTGAAGAAATAAGTCCTCTTTGAACTGGACTACTGGTACCCTTAGTAGTCCAGCTCCATGCTCTTTGGATGTGGGACAACTTTAAAATGGACTTTCCTGTAAGGGGTTGTTTTGAAAAGGTTCACAGCCAGGATCCTCTTTTCTGCCTTGATGCATGTATTTCTCTTTTAGGTGGTTATATCTATAGTTTCTTCCCTTGTGGCTCAGAGGTTAAAGCGTCTGCCAGCAATGTGGGAGACCTGGGTTTGATCCCTGGGTCAGGAAGACTCCCTGGAGAAGCAAATGGCAACCCACTCCAGTATTCTTGCCTGGACAATCCCATGGACGGATGAGCCTCGTGGGCTACAGTCCATGGGGTCACAAAGAGTCAGACACGACTGAGCGACTTCACTTTCTTCCGTTGTTAATGATGCTTAACTTAGAGCTTTCCATTGTTGTCATTCCTTAAATTCTCTGGATTGTCATATTTTTGACAGGACCTGCAAGGACTCATGCCATTCACTTGTACATTTTCTGTGTCTCTGGATTTGAACTCTTTCTCATGGATATTTCTGGTTCCCTGGTAAGACTCCTGAATCTTTAACTCAACAAAAATCCCTGGAATACAAACAAATTTGCCGGGAGACAGCATGGGAGATCCCACCCATGACAAGGTCATGCTGAGAGACCTGATGGGAAGGCAAGTCACGTCTCAAGGGGTCCTCTGTCTGCGTATCTACCCTGAAATCAAAATCTGTCTGTTTACTGTCTGCTATACTATACTTTTCTGACATTACAGGGGGCTTTCCCCGACCAACTTTCTCTAAAAAAAATTAGCTTAGAGCCCCAACTGGTCTCCTGCATATGAAAGGAATGTCTAGGCTTAAAACCCTCTGATGGCCCTCTAACTTGCCTGAGAGTTGGAGACTTACAATTTGTGATTGTTTTACAGCCCCCCAACCATGAGAGGCACAAAGCTTAAAACATCTTAAAGACATAGAGCCTTTTAGAGCTAAAAATTAGTTTGGTAAAGGGTTCCATTGTTGAGTTAATGTTTGCCGCCAGGCCTCCATATCCTTTATCTTTTAGGCACCTGGGAAGATATTAATCAATGTAAACGGGATGCAGAAATAGGAATATAGTAGTTTTTGATGTTAGCAATACTCGACTTTTGAGTTAATGAATTTTCTCTTTGTTATAAATCACTGTACTACTCTTTCTTTGTTATAAATTGTTGTATCCTTGCAATGTAAGAATGTAACTTTATTTATTGCTTTCTGAGAGTGACACCAGACTTTGGGAAGAGCAACACCATTACCCTTATAAGAAAAGGGCTGTGAAATGTTAATTGGCCCTCTGGCCAAAAGATGATGTAAATCACCTAAGACTTGTGTATACAACTAGGTATGCAGAGAGAAAGCCTGGTCTCAATAAGAGTCAGGGCTGCTGACGCTGCATAATTTTGTATTATCCATTGATCTCTATGTACAATCATAAGTATAAAAGGCCTTTCTGGACAATAGAGGATGGGCCAGTCACTGGAAAGACTGGTTTCTCCCATGTTGAATCTCTCTCTCTCTCTCTTTCTCCCTCTCCCTCCCTCTCCTTTTCAGGCTGAATTCCCATCTGGGGCGTGGAGGTTCTCTGAATCTATTTACTTGCCCTGGCTTCTAAGACCCACGCGAGAGGGAGCCCAAGGCGGGGCACCCTCCACTATTCAAGTGGGAGTCAATGGCCTAACGTAGATGGTGCAAGTTCCTTGTCTGGAACTTTATTGATTTTCCATGTAAACCAAGTTATTCAGCCTCTTTTTTCCACTAATTTTCCTACTATACTATTTCTTCTTAATCTCTTTTTATATTTCTAAATAAGTAAGTTTTTCCTCACCTACTCCGTCTCCCCTTTGAATTACCCTGTATCCACCAGGGCTGGACCCCAACAAGTGATGCCTGAACAGGGACTTGAATTAATTTTAATAATTAATATATTAATTAATATATATTCTATGTCAATAAGTTTATTCTTATTGCCATATATAAATACATATAGTTCTCCCCATCAAATTTTATAACATGCTATCTTTATAATAAATAACCTAAATGCTGATTCATCTAAAACAACAAAATACAAAGCCATTGATAAAGTAAAAAGACCTCCTCTCCAGACAATAAAAAGGTCTCAACCCATATTAACTAGCAGTCGAAGATGTGCTTATATTTTTCCACAAGACACAGATTCACCAATTTAGATCCCAGACAGGCTGATTCGTCATGTCACAGGCCCCCAGACATCTGGTTCCTCTGCCGCCACCGCCCCACAAAGCAGCTGCATGCCAAGAACCGCAGACAGGGCCAGCCTGACTGATGGGACCCAGTGCGCTGCACTCACAGCCGGTAGCCCCACCAGCATTCGTCTGCACTTGCTTGGCCACCGCTAGACCTGAGGTCAGTTCAACAGAGAGTGGGGCGAGGGCAGCGCCCAGGCACCTGCCGACAAAAGGACAAGATAAATATTGAGACCCGGCGAGACTGACAGACTTGCTACAATGCAAACTCCAACCAAAAAATAATTCTACTTATTCTGTTTTAGCTTGTCTACCCTCTCCTTATGTTTTTCTCTTTACCAATGACTCAAAGAGACTTAATATACAAATAAATTATACAGGTAGACCCAATGTAGTGTCCTGTGAACAATGTATGCTTTCATCTTGTTTAGCTCCTTAATATAATGTTTGTTCTTTTATGGTGTTAAAATGTCTACCCTACCTCATGGTGCCTATAACTGTAACTACTTATTGGTATAATAATTATGGTCTTGCTGTGTTACAACAACTACAGATTTGATGTGTCAACAGTTTGTGGACTTACTTAAGAATTAATAACTGCAATTGCTTCTATTACTGTGGAGACAATATCATTGACTCAACAAATACATACTGCCCAATATGTTGATACTATATCTAAAAATGTCTCTCTAATGCTGACAACACAAAAGCTATAGACAAAAAACTAAAAGTGAGGGTAGATGCCCTAAAAAAAACAATTATACATATTGAGATTAATTACAGACCCTAAAGATAAAAATGACTCTGTCATGTCATGCTGACTACTGGTAGATATGTGTTACATCCCTAAAAATAAATGAGACAGATTTTAAATTTAAAAAATTAAAAATCATATTTTAGGTGTTTGAAATAGCTCAGATATTGGTTTAGATTTAAGAAAACTTCATAATCAGATTCAAACCATAAAACACTCCCGAGTAGATTTTACTGCCACAAGAACAGGTGATGACTTTTTCCACACCTTCTCTAACTTTATTTCTGGAAAAAACATTCTGTCTACAATTTTTAACTATGCTGCTGTAGCTGTTGTGATTCTGCTTCTCATAATTATTCTTCCTTGTATTGTCAAAATTCTTTGACAGAACATTCAAAAACTCACAACTAAACTACATCTGGCTGTCTTAAAAAATATAAAAGGGGGAGATGCCGGGAGCCAGCTTGGGAGATCCCACCCATGACAAGGTTATGCAGAGAGACCTGATGGGAAGGCGAGTCAGGTCTCAAGGGGCCCGCTGTCTGAGCATCTACCCCAAAACCAAAATCTGTCTGTTTACTGTCTGCTATACTATACTCTTCTGACATTACAGGGGGCTTTCCCCGACCAACTTTCTCTAAAAAAAATTAGCTTAGAGCTCCAACTGGTCTCCTACATATAAAAAGAATGTCTCAGCTTAAAACCCTCTGATGGCCCTCTAACTTGCCTGACAGTTAGAGACTTTTACAACTTGTGATTGTTTACAGTCCCCCAACCGTGAGAGACACGAAGCTTAAAACATCTTAAAGATATAGAGCCTTTTAGAGCTAAAAATTAGTTTGGTAAAGGGTTCCATTGTTGAGTTAATGTTTGCCACCAGGCCTCCATATCCTTTATCTTTTAGACACCTGAAAACATATTAATCAATGTAAACTGGATACAAAAATAAAAATATAGTAGTTTTTGATGTTAACAATACTAGACTTTTGAGTTAATTTTCTCTTTGTTATAAATCACTGTACTACTCTTTCTTTGTTATAAATTGTTGTATCCTTGCTATGTAAAAATGTAACTTTATTTATTGCTTTCTGAGAGTGACACCAGACTTTGGAAAGAACAACACTATTACCCTTATCAAAAAAGGGCTGTAAAATGTTAATTGGCCCTCTGGCCAGAAGATGATGTAAATCACCTAAGACTTGTGTATACAACTAGGTATACAGAGAAAAAGCCTGGTCTTGATGATTCAGGACTGCTGACGCTACATAATTTTATATTATCCATTGATCTCTATGTACAATCATAAGTATAAAAGGCCTTTCTGGACAATAGAGGATGGGCCAGTCACAGGAAAGACTGGTTTCTCCCTTGTCGAATCTCTCTCTTTCTCTCTTTCTCCCACTCCTTCCCTCTCCTTTTCAGGCTGAATTCCCATCTGGGGCATAGAGGCTCTCTGAGTCTACTTACTTGCCCTGGCTTCTAAGACCCACGCGAGAGGGAGCCCAAGGCGGGGCACCCTCCGCTATTCAAGTGGGCATCAATGGCCTAACGTAGACAGTGCAAGTTCCTTGTCTGGAACTTTATTGGTTTTCCACGTAAACCAAGTTATTCAGCCTCTTTTCTCCACTAATTTTCCTACTATACTATTTCTTCTTAATCTCTTTTTACATTTCTAAATAAGTAAGTTTTTCTTTGCCTACTCTGTCTCCCCTTCAATTTACCCTGGATCCACCGGGGCTAGACCCTGACACAGATTCTAATTCTAGGGTCCATCACTAAACCTGAGGGCATTTTTTATTTTTTAGATTTCTTTGGGGGAAGATTTAGGCCCAGGATACAATGTCACAAAAATGCAGAGAAGCACACAACATGTTCTATGAAAGGTCTATATAAGTTTCAAGTCTCTAAGTCTAAGCTTAGAAGGGAGAATCACCTCCAAAACTCTCCTCTTGAGAGCAAGATAGCAGCTCTTTCAGAAGAAATGTCTTCACATATCTCTTCTACACTCTGAGTATGTTTTATACTCATGATCTAGTTGATAGTGCAAGAGTTGAAGATCTGTTTCTAGGAGATATTTCCTTTGTAGATTCTACATTGGCTGGTTGTATATGAAATTTCACATCTATATTATCTTTTCATTTTCTATCTTAACCTAAATTCTCCAGAAAGAAAGGCATAATGCATAGACTTATATATGAATACTATATTGGTTAGTGTTCCAAGGAGTTGGATTTCAGAGACATGACGGGAAAGGAAAAAGAAGGGGAAACTTAACATAAGTGTTTATAACAGAGTTTGCCACCACCAGGCATTACTAGTTTCAGTTCCTTCAGTGACCAGCTGGTCAAAATTGTCAATATGGGGCTTTAACTCAGGAAAACAACTGGGTTTTCCAAACAAGGAATCCTCAGAAAAGGACATAGGGCAGGAAGCAAGAGGGTGCTGTGGTGGCTTAGGAAAGAATCTAAAAGTTTTAATCTATGTCAAGTTGGTTATGGCTACACTGAATAGCTGGGAGAAAAGACAAATGAGAATAAGAGAAATCAAGTAGAGCATAGGAAGTGCTTCTCCACTCCCTCACAAGAATTTACTGGCACCATTTTGACTCCTGGGCAAGATCCCAGAGGAGCAGAGGATGGAGTTCCTAGTCAAGCTTCCATGTCTATGCCTTATTACATATATGTATATATGCATAAATCAGAAAGGAAAACCAATCAACTATCAGGATGATTACATTCGAATTAAGGAATTGTACTCTTGGAATGGGAGGCTATTTACTTAAACATTTTTACCATTTAAAATTTGAGTCAACTGTTTAGAAAAGAAACAACTAGATGACAGTTGATTGAAGCATCTCATATACACCTCCTAAAGCCCATTGACGTTTTTATTTCTTCAAAATAGCCCACATATCTAATTGGATAAATATAATTCCTTCCCATTATAAAAATTTGCTAAGTCTGTGTCTGCCAAACAATATCTTATTTTGAAGAATTTTTTATTTGGCAGAACTAGGTCTTCACTGTAGCATGTGGAAGCTTTAGCTACCCTACGTGGGATCTAGTTACCTGTTGCTGTTGTCCAGTCACTCAGTTGTGTCCGACTCTTTGTGATCCCATGGGCTGTAGCAAGTCAGGCTTCCTTGTCCTTCACCATCTCCAGGAGTTTGCTCAGACTCATGTCCATTGAGTTAGTGATGTCATCCAACCATCTCATCCTCTGTTTCCCCTTTCTCCTCCTGCCCACAATCTTTCTCAGCATCAAGTTCTTTCTGAATAAGTCAGCTCCTTGCATCAGGTGACTGAAGTACTGGAGCTTCAGCATCAGTCCTTCTGATGAATATCAAAGTTGATTGCTTTTAGGATTGACTGGTCTCATCTTCCTGTTCAAGAGCTGTCAAGAATTTTCTCCAGCACCACAATATAAAAGCATAAATTCTTTGGTGCTCAACTTTCTTTATGGTCCAATTCACACATGAGCACTGGCAAAACCACAGCTTTGACTATATGGACTTTTTCAGCAAAGTGATGTCTCTGCTTTTTTAATACACTGTTTAGGTTTGTCATTATTTTTTCCCTCAAGGAGAAAGCATCTTTTAATTTCATGGCTGTAGTCACCATCCACAGTGTATTTGGAGCCCAAGAAAATAAAGTCTATCATTGTTTCCATTTTTCCACATCTATTTGCATAAAGTGATAGGACCAGATGCCATGATTTTATTCTTTTGAATATTGAGTTTTAAGCCAGCTTTTCCACTCTACTCTTTCACCATCATCAAGAGGCTCTTTAGTTCCTCTTCACTTTCTATCATTAAGGTGGTGTTATTTGCATATTTGTGGTTGCTGATATTTCTCCTAGGAATCTTGATGGCAACTTGTGCTTCATCCAGCCTGGCTGTCATCCAGGTATTTCACATGATGCATTCTGCATATAACTTAAATAAGCAGGGTGACAATATACAGCCTTACCATATTCTTTTCCCAATTTTGAACTCATCCATTGTTACCTGATTGGGATAAAACCTGAGTCCACTGCCTTTGGAGTTCAGAATCTTAGCCATTGGATCAGCAGGGAAGCCCCTGTTTTAATGTCAAATAAGTGATACCATCTTCTATCATCAATTACCTGCTTTCATTTTCTTAGAATTATATTTTTAATGATTACATATGTTCACGGTCTTCCCTGATGGCTTAGCAGTAAAGAATCTGACTGCAATGCAGAAGACACAGGCTTAATCCCTGGGTTGGGAAGAGAAAGAAATGGCAACTCACTGTTGTATTCTAGCTGGTAAATCTCATGGGAAGAAGAGCCTCATTGGGCTCTATAGAATCACAATGAGTCAGACACAACTGAGCAACTAAACAACAGTAATTAGTGTTGAGACTCAATGCTCTATTTCATTAGTGATGGTTATGCTATGGTTTCCACATTTGAATACACATCATTCTGTATTTTGTCTTTCCTACATGAGCACTAAAGTTTTCTCAGCCTTTGTCCATGACACTCAAATTGTTAGAAATATATATATTTTTAATATATTTTCCTGGACATGTGGACAGGAAAGTCACTATGGTTTATTGGAAAGTAAAAAGTGAAAGTGTTAGTCGTTCATTCATGTCTGACTCTTTGTAATCCCATGACATAACCTGCCAGGCTCCTCCATCCATGGAATTCTCCAGCCAAGAATACTGGAGTGGTTTGACATTTCCCTCTCTAGGGGATCTTCCTGACCCAGGAATTAAACCTGTGTCTCTTGAACTGGCAAGTGGATTCTTTACTGCTGAGCCACAAGGGAAGCATGTGGTTTATATCTGAAGAAAAAAATTGTTGACTCAAAGTGAATGTATATTGAATTTTACTTTATATTGTCAAATTGCTCTGCAAAGTGGTTGCATAAATTTATATCCCAACAACAGTACCTCCTCACTGATGGTGTTGTCAAATTTCTTAAAACTTACCAATGTAATGGACATGAAATGGCATCTCATTATAGTTTTATTAGGTATTTATCTGGTTACTGCTGAGGTTGAGCATCCTTTCAAACACTTATTGACTGTCTTGGTTTCCTCCGTTCTGAATTGCTTGTTTAAAGTCATTGCAAATTTTTCTATTAGATTACTTGTTTTCCTTGATTTTTTGGAGTTATTTATATTTTTGGATACTTAACCACTAAGACAAATATACATTGCATATATCCTCCCTCAGGCTGGGGCTTGTCATTTAACATTTTTCTCATAGTGACTTTTATTGATCCAAAGTTTTAAATTTTAATGTAGTCAAACTGATCTTGGTTGTGTGTGTGTGTGTGTGTGAGCGCACGTGCTTTTTACAGAGATATTCCCTATACCATAGCAAAAACCTGTGATAATACATAGTCTTTAACTATATAAAAGATTTCTTTTGCTCATTTATTTCTTTACTCACTTGGAATTGGCATGTGTGTGTGAGTGCGTGTGTGTGTGTGTGTGTGCATGTGTGTGTTATGTAGTGTGGGGCCCTAAATGGGAAACCTTAAAAAAGAAGGGCTAGCTTTGTGGTTTAGAGCTAAGATGGCGCCTGGCGAAAGAGATGAGGGTGCGGCCTAAGTTGTCTGTCAAAACTTTTGATTGGCTCTCTTAATTTCTGTGCACGTAGACAGCGCAAGTGATCACCATAGACTCCTGTTATAATGATGGCACATGACGATTTGACCTTTAGTGTGATTGGTGCAACTATGGAAAGTCCCTCACAATCCCCTCCCTGCTTGCCTTTAAAAACCAAGAGCTTACAACAATAAAGCGGAACTGCTTAGATGGAACCCCTGTCGCGTCTGATTGTCTCTTGCTCACCGAGGGGCTGGGTTGGCGGACAGCAGGCTCACCTCTCCTCGGGACCCCTCGGCTTTGCTGAGGGAAGTTTCACTGCCTCTCTCTTTCTGCAGAGTGCCCCCCACAATGTAGATGCAAAATTTGGGCCATCAAGCAAAATTAGGTTTGAAATATTTGGGACAGAATTTCTTTTCCATGTGTATTAACTCATGCTTCATCATAATTTGTTAAATTTGTTTCCTCTAATTAATTTTGCCATTTCACTCATATATGTCTATGTCAATTCTATATTAAAAACTCTTTTTCTGATTTCTTTTATTCTAATGTTGTTGCTGTTTAGTTACTGTCATATCTGACTGTTTGTGACCCGAAGGACTGTAGCATGACAGGCTCCTCTGTCCTCCATTATTTCCTTAAGTTTGTTCAAATTCATGTCCATTATGTCAGAGAAACCATCCTAACATCTCACCTTCTGTCTTCTCATTCTCCTTTTGTCATCAATCTTTTCAACATCAGGGTCTTTTCCAATGAGTTAGCTCTTCGAATCAGGTAGCCAACGAATTAAAGCTCAGGTAGCCAAAGTATTGCAGCTTCATGGTCAGTCCTTCCAATGAATATTCAGGGTTGATTTCCTTTAGGATTAGCTGGTTTGATCCCCTTGCAGTTTAAGGGACTCTCAAGAGTCTTCTCCAGTACCACAGTTCAAAAGCATCAGTTCTTCAGCACTCAGCCTTCTTTATGTTCCAGCTTTCACATCCTCACCTAACTACTGGAAAAACAACAGCTTTGACTACATGGGCATTTGTCACCAAAGTGATGTCTCTGCTTTTTAATATGCTCTCTAGGTTTGTAATAACTTTCCTTCCAAGGAGTGTCTTTCAATTTCATAGCTTCATTCACCACCCACAGTGATTTTGGAGTCCAAGAAAATAAAATCTGTCATTGCTTCCAGTTTTCCTATTCTATTTGTCATGAAGTGATGGCACTGGATGGCATGATCCAATATTTTTGAATGGTGAGTTTTAAGTCAAGTTTTTCACTCTCCTCTTTCAACCTCATTAAGAAGATTTTTAATTCCTTTTCACTCTCTGCCATTAGGATGGTATCATCTGCACATCTGAGGTTGTTGGTATTTCTTCCAGCAATCTTGATTCCAGCTTGTGATTGATCCAGCCCCACATGTAGCATGATGTATCTGGCAGTTCAGCTGGTAAAGTATATGCCTGCAATGCCAGAGACCCTGGCTCAATCCCTGGGTTAGAAAGATCCCCTGGAGAAGGGATAGGC
Source organism: Oryx dammah (assembly GCF_014754425.2). Taxonomy (NCBI): domain Eukaryota; kingdom Metazoa; phylum Chordata; class Mammalia; order Artiodactyla; family Bovidae; genus Oryx; species Oryx dammah. The sequence goes on from NW_024070211.1 coordinate 58,564,231, forward strand.
TACACACTCCAGTATTCTTGGACTTCCCTGGTGGCTCAGACAGTAAAGAATCTGCCTGCAATGCAGGAGACCTGGGTTTTACCCCTGGGTTGGGAAGACTCACTGGAGAGGGAAATGACTACCCATTCCAGTGTTCTTGCCTGGAAAAATCCATGGACAGAGGAGCCTGGTGGGCTACAGTCCATGGGGTTAGAAAGAATCAGATATGAGTGAGAGACTTTCACTTTTACTCTGCATATAAGCTAAAGAAGCAAAGTAGCAATATACACCCTTGTTGTACTCCTTTCTCAAATTTGAACAAATCCATTGTTCCATGTCAAGTTCTAACTGTTGCTTATTGACCCACATACAGGTTTCTCAGGCAATAAGTAAGGTGGTCTGACACGCCTATCTCCTTAAGAATTTTACACTGTTTGCTGTGATCCACAATATCAAAGGCTTAGGTGTCAATGAAGGATAAGTAGATGTTTTTTCTAGAATTCCCTTGCTTTCTCTATGATTCAAAGAATGCTGGAAATTTGATCCCTGATTCCTTTTCTAAACCCAGCTTGAATATCTAGAAGTTCTCCAATTGTAATATCATGCAGTTTTTAATTCATACAGGTTTATAATATGGCGTGAAATCTGATAAGGCAAATTTCAAGTTCTTTATATTCACTTAAGTTACTTAAAATTGAGTTTGTCTGAATTTTAAGATCAAGTTGTCAATTTCAAAACTGAAACATGCTTTTAGATTTTCATTAAGAATTCATTAAATGTATTTTCTTGGACTCCAAAATCACTGGAGATGGTGACTGCAGCCATGAAATTAAAAGACACTCGCTCCTTGGAAGAAAAGCTGTGACCAACATAGACAGCATATTAAAAAGCAGAGACATTACTTTGCTGACAAAAGTCCATCTAGTCAAAGCTGCAGTTTTCCCAGTAGTCATGGATGGATGTGAGATTTGGACTATAAAGAAAGCTGAGCACTGAAAAATTGATGCTTTTGTAATGTGGTGTTGGAGAAGACTCTTGAGAGTTCCTTGGGCAGCAAGAAGATCAAACCAGTCAATCCTAAAGAAAATCAGTCCTGAATATTCATTGGAAGGACTGATGCTGAAGCAGAAAATCCAATACTTTGGCTACCTGATGTGAAGAACTGACTCATTGGAAAACATCCTGCTGCTGGGAAAGATTGAAGGCAGGAGGATAAGAGAATGACAGAGAATGAGATGGTTTGATGGCATCACTGAATTGATGGACACGAGTCTGAGCAAATTCTGAGAGTTGGTGATGGACATGGAAGCCTGGTGAGCTGCAGTCCATGGGGTCACAAAGAGTCAAACACGACTGAGTAACTGAACTGAACTAAACTGAACTGAAGTGGGCTTCTATTTAAATGGCCTCATCTTTGTAATTCAATCTTGGAGTGGCAAGGAAACCAGTGCTAGAGATTGGAAAAGGGAGTCTTATGTTATTGAGTTCTAGAAGACTTAGCTTCTGTCAGCAAGTCTGAGAAAGCAAATACATGTCTACCAAGTTTATGGGTCCAGCAGAAGAGTTTGGAAAACAGACTTTGAGTTAAATATTTACTATAAACGGGTTTCATTCAGTAACATATTAGAAATGAGATGAACTTTAAAAACTTGGCTGGTTCAAAAGCAGAGAATGAAAAAATAAAGATAGTTAAATGCAAGGAAGGGAGACTATACAAAGATAAGTAAAACTAAAAGCTCGTTCTTTGAGAAGACAAAATAGACAAGTTCAGTTCAGTTCAGTTGCTCAGTCGTGTCCAACTCTTTGTGACCCCACGAATCGCAGCACACCAGGCCTCCCTGTCCATCACTAACTCCTGGAGTTCACTCAGACTCAACGTTCATCAAGTCAGTGATGCCATCCAGCCATCTCATCCTCTGTCGTCCCCTCCTCCTCCTGCCCCCAATCCCTCCCAGCATCAGAGTCTTTTCCAATAAGTCAACATTTCACATGAGGTGGCCAAAGTACTGAAGTTTCAGCATTAGCATCATTCCTTCCAAAGAAATCCCAGGGCTGATCTCCTTCAGAATGGATTGGTTGGATCTCCTTGCAGTCCAAGGGACTCTCAAGAGACTTCTCCAGCACCACAGTTCAAAAGCATCAATTCTTCAGCACTCAGTCTTCTTCACAGTCCAACTCTCACATCCATACATGACCACAGGAAAAACCATAGCCTTGACTAGATGGACCTTTGTTGGCAAAGTAATGTCTCTGCCTTTCAACCTATGCTATCTAGGTTGGTCATAACTTTTCTTCCAAGGAGTAAGCGTCTTTTAATTTCATGGCTTCAGTCAACATCTGCAGTGATTTTGGAACCCCCCAAAATAAAGTCTGACACTGTTTCCACTGTTTCCCCATCTATTTCCCATGAAGTGATGGGACCGGATGCCATGATATTCATTTTCTGAATGTTGAGCTTTAAGCCAACATTTTCACTCTCCTCTTTCACTTTCATCAAGAGAGTTTTGAGTTCCTCTTCACTTTCTGCCATAAGGGTAGTGTCATCTGCATATCTGAGGTTATTGATATTTTTCCCAGCAATCTTGATCCCAGCTTGTGTTTCTTCCAGTCCAGCGTTTCTCATGATGTACTCTACATATAAGTTAAATAAGCAGGGTGACAATATATAGCCTTGACGTACTCCTTTTCCTATTTGGAACCAGTCTGTTGTTCCATGTCCGGTTCTAACTGTTGCTTCCTGACCTGCATACAGATTTCTCAAGAGGCAGATTAGGTGGTCTGGTATTCCCATCTCTTTCATAATTTTCCACAGTTTATTGTGATCCACCCAGTCAAAGGCTTTGGCATAGTCAATAAAGCAGAAATAGATGTTTTTCTGGAACTCTCTTGCTTTATCCATGATCCAGCAGATGTTGGAAATTTGATCTCTGGTTCCTTTGCCTTTTCTAAAACCAGCTTGAACATCAGGAAGTTCATGGTTCACGTATTGCTGAAGACTGGCTTGGAGAATTATGAGCATTATTTTACTAGGATATGAGATGAGTGCAATCGTGCAGTAGTTTGAGCATTCTTTTGCATTGCCTTTCTTTGGAATTGGAATGAAACTGACATTTTCCAGTCCTGTGGCCATTGCTGAGTTTTTCAAATTTGAACCATTATCTAAATGCATTAAAAAAAATGGTGAGGACTCAAAGCGATAAAATTAGAAATGAAAAGGGAGAAGTTACAACAGACAGCACAGAAATAAAAGAGATAATAAGAGACTACTATAAGCAACTATATGCCAATAAATGGACAACTTGGAAGAAATGGATAAATTCTAAGAAAATTATAACCTTCTAAAACTGCACCAGAAAGAAATAGGAAATATAAACAGATCAGTCACAAGCTCAGAAACTGAAACTGTAATCAAAAATCTTCCAACAAACAAACAAAAAAACCCAGGGCCTGATTGCCTCACAGGTGAATTCTACCAAAAGTTTAGAGAAGAGCTAATAGCCATCATACTCAAACTCTTCCAGAAAATTGCAGAGGAAAGAAAACTTCCAAACACATTCTATGAAGCCACCATCATCCTGATTCCAAAATCAGGCAAAAATGCCAAAAATAAAAACTTAGGCCAATATCATTGATAAATATAGATGCAAAAATCATCATCAAAATTCTAGCAAACAGAATCCAAGAAGGCATTAAAAAGTTTGTACATCATGATCATATTGACTTTATCGCAGGAATGTAAGAATTCTTCAATATATGCAAATTAATCAATGTGATATACCATACTAACAAGTTGAAAGATAAAACTATGTGATAACCTCAAAGGATGCCAAGAAAGCCTTTGACAAAATTCAGCATTCATTTATAATAAAAAGAATTAAGAAAGCTCTCCAGAAAGAAGGTATATAAGGAAAAGCAGTTCAGTTCAGTTACTCAGTTGTGTCCAAATCTTTGCAACCCCACGAATAACAGCAGGCCAGGCTTCCCTGTCCATCACCAACTCACGGAGTTCACTCAAACTCATGTCCATCGAGTCAGTGGTGCCATCCAATCATCTCATCCTCTGTCGTCCCCTTCTCCTGCACCCAATCCTTCCCAGCATCAGAGTCTTCCAATGAGTCCACTCTGCCTGAGGTTTCCAAAGTACTGGAGTTTCAGCTTGAACATCATTCCTTCCAAAATACACCCAGGGCTGATCTCCTTTAGAATGGACTGGTTGGATTTCCTTGCAGTCCAAGGGACTCTCAAGAGTCTTGTCCCACACCATAGCTCAAAAGCATCAGTTCTTTGGTGTCCAATTTTCTTCACAGTCCAACTCTCACATCCATACATGACTACTGGAAAAACCATAACCTTGACTAGACGGACCTTTGTTGGCAAAGTAATGTCTCTGCTTTTGAATATGCTATCTAGGTTGGTCATAACTTTTCTTCCAAGGAGTGTCTTTTAATTTCATGGCTGCAGTCACCATCTGCTGTGATTTTTGAGCCCCCAAATAAACTCTGACACTGTTTCCATGGTTTCCCATCTATTCCCCATGAAGTGATGGGCCCAGAAGCCACGGTCTTCATTTTCTGAATGTTGAGCTTTAAGCTAACTTTTTCTTGCTCCACTTTCACTTTCATCAAGAGGCTTTTGAGTTCCTCTTCACTTTCTGCCATAAGGGTGGTGTCATCTGCATATCTGGGGTTATTGATATTTCTCCTGGCAATATTGATTCCAGCTTGAGCTTCTTCTAGCCCAGCGTTTCTCATGATGTACTCTGCATATAAATTAAGTAAGCAGGGTGACAATACCTCAACATTATAAAGGCCACATATGCCAAACTACCAGGAAATATCATCCTTAGCGGTGAATAACTGAAAGTATTCCTATAAAATTAGTAACAAGACAAGGGTCCTCACTCTCACCACAATTATTCAACATAGTTTTGGAAACCCTCACTACAGTAATCAGAGAAGATAAAGAAATAAAGCCAATTCAGTTTGGAAGGAAGAAGTAAAACTTCATTTTTTTTTTTGTGAATGACATGATTCTCTACATAGAAAACCCTAAAAATGCCACCAGAAAATTATTAGAGCTAATCAATAAATATAGTAAATTTTCAGGATATAAAATCAATAAACAGAAATCCCTTGCATTCCTATACATTAGCAATGAAAAATCAGAGAAATTAAGAAAATAATCCTATTCACTATTTCAACAAAAAAATAAAATAGGTATGAATAAATTTACCTAAAGATACAAATCACCTGTATGCAGAAAACTATAAGACACTGATGAAATAAATCAAAGGTGATATACAGATAGAGATGTACCATGTTTTTGGATTGGAAGACTCAATATAGTGAAAATGACTATATTACCCAAAGCAATCTGTAGACTCTATGTAATCTTTATCAAACTACCAATGGTATTTTTCACAGAACTAGAACAAATAATTTCACAACCTGTGTGGATACGTGAAAGACCCCAAATAGCCAAAGCAATCTTGAGAAAGAAGAATGGAACTAAAACAATCAATCTTCCTGATATCTCACTACATGACAATGCTATAGTCATCAAGAGAGTATGATATAGACACAAAAACAGAACTATTGACCAATGGAACAAGATAGAAAGTCTGGAGGTAAATCCACACACCAGACTTGGAACAACAGACTGGTTCCAAATAGGAAAAGGAGTATGTCAAGGCTGTATATTGTCACCCTGCTTGTTTAACTTATATGCAGTGTACATCATGAGAAACGCTGGACTGGAAGAAACACAAGCTGGAATCAAGATTGCTGGGAGAAATATCAATAACCTCAGATATGCAGATGATACCACCCTTATGGCAGAAAGTGAAGAGGAACTCAAAAGCCTCTTGATGAAAGTGAAATAGGAGAGTGAAAAAGTTGGCTTAAAGCTCAACATTCAGAAAACGAAGATCATGGCATCCGGTCCCATCACTTCATGGGAAAGAGATTGGGAAACAGTGGTAACAGTGTCAGACTTCATTTTTTTGGCCTCCAAAATCATTTCAGATGGTGACTGCAGCCATGAAATTAAAAGACGCTTACTCCTTGGAAGAAAAGTTATGACCAACCTAGACAGCATAGGTTGAAAGGCAGAGACATTACTTTGCCAACAAAGGTCCGTCTAGTCAAGGCTATGGTTTTTCCAGTAGTCATGTATGGATGTGAGAGTTGGACTGTGAAGAAGACTGAGCACCAAAAAATTGATTCTTTTGAGCTGTGGTGTTGGAGAAGACTCTTGAGAGTCCCTTGGACTGCAAGGAGATCCAACCAATCCATTCTGGAGGAGATCAGCCCTAGGATTTCTTTGGAAGGAATGATGCTAAAGCTGAAACTCCAGTACTTTGGCCACCTCCTGCGAAGAGTTGACTCATTGGAAAAGACTTTGATGCTGGGAGGGATTGGGGGCAGGAGGAGAAGGGGACAACAGAGGATGAGATGGCTGGATGGTATCACTGAGTCGATGGACGTGAATCTGAGTGAACCCCGGGAGTTTGTGATGTACAGGGAGTCCTGGTGTGCTGCAATTCATGGGGTCACAAAGAGTTGGACATGACTGAGTGACTGAAGTGAAATGAACTGAACTGATGGATACCTTATCTTTGACAAATGAGGCAGAAATATACAATGGAAAAAAGATAGTGTCTTCAACATTTGGTGGTGGGAAAACTGGTCAATGATGTTTAAAAGAATGAATTTAGAACACTTTCTAACACCATACACTAAAAATAAACTCAAAATACATTAAAGACATAAAAGTAGCAACAGAAACTATAAAACTCTTAGTGGAAAACATAGACCAAACAGTCTCTGACATAAATCACAGCAAGATCCTCTATCACCCACCTCCTAGAGTAATGGAAACAAAAGCAAAAGTAAGCAAATGGGACCTAATTAACTTAGTTTTTGCACAATGAATGAAACTATAAGCAAAGTGAAAAGACAACCCCTAAAATGGGAGAAAATAATAACAAATGAAACAAGTGACAAAGAATTAAGCTCCAAAATATACAAGAAGCTTTAAAGCAGAAAATCAAACAATCCAGTCAAAAAGTGGACAGAAGATCTAAACAGATATTTTCCCAAAGAAGGCATACAGATGACTGATAAGCACATGAAAAGATGCTCAACATCGCTCATTATTAGAATAATGCAAATCAAAACTACAATGAGGTATCATCTCAGACTGGTCAGAATGACCATCATCAAAAAGTCTACAATAAATAAATAAATGCTGGAGAGGATGTGGAAAAAAGGGAATCCTTTTACACTATTTCTGAGCATGCAAACTGATACAACCACTATGGAAAACAGTATGGAGATTCCTTAAAAACTTGTGACTACATCTACCCTATGACCCAGCAATCCCACTCCTGGGCATATACCCTGAGGAAATCACAGTTGAAAAAGACACACATTCCCCAATGTTCATTGCAGCACTATTTAAAATAGCTAGAACATGGAAACAATGTAGATGTCCCTCAATATATAAATGGATATGGAACATGTGGTACATGTACACAATGGAATATTACTCAGTTATAAAAAAAGAATGCATTTGAGTCAGTTCTAATGAGGTGGATAAACTTAGAGCCTATTATAGAGAGTGAAGTAAGTCAGAAAGAGAAAGACAAATATCATATATTAATGCATATATATGAATTCTAGAAAGATAGTACAGACGATCCTACACACAAGGCAGCAGAGGAGACACAGACACAAAGAACAGAGTTTTGGACACAGTGGGAGTAGAAGAGTGTGGGTTTATTTAGGAGAGTAACATTGAAACATATCCATTGCCATTAAAGTGGATAGCCATTAGGAGTTTGATGTATGATTCAGGGAACCCAATGCTGGTGCTCTATGACAACTTGGAGGGATGGGGAGGGTGGGAGATGGGAGGGATTTTTGAGAGGGAGGGGTAACAGCCTATTGCCAGTTTGTATTCGTTTCTTTCAGAGGCCGTCACAATATTGTAATGTAACTATCCTCCAATTAAAATAAATACATTAAAAAATACATTGCTTGTTAAAGCATGCTTTGAAGAAAAGGCCAAGGATGTGTATGGACAATTGTATGCTACAGAAATGAATTTTGTGATAATGAATCCATAAGCAAAAGCCAGAATTAGAATCAGGGTTATCTAGGAATGTTCTGTGGAGAACATTTCCTTTCTACTGAAAGGTTAGCTGTTAGCCTTATGGAGATCCTCTTGAATATTATTTGTTGCTTTTCCCTTACTGATTTTAATATCTACTCTTTGTGTTTAATTGTTGTTACTTTGATTAATATGTGTCTTGGTGTGTTTCTCCTTGGGTTTATCTTGTACGAGACACTCTAGGCTTCCTGGACTTGGGTGGCTATTTTCTTTCCCATTTCAGGAAAGTTTTCAGATATATTTTCCTCAAATATTTTCTCATGCTCTTTCCTTTATTCCTCTCCTCTGGAATGCTTATGATTCAAATGTTGGAGTGCTTAACATTGTCCCAGATGTCTCTGATTCTGTCTTCAGAATTTTTATTCCTTTTTTTTTTTAAATTTCCTTCTGCTTCAATTGTTTCTAACATTCTACCCTCCAGCTCACTTATTTGTTCTCAATTACTTTACTGTTGGTCCCCTCCAGAGTATTTTTTTTAATCTGAATTATTGTGTTGATCATTGTTGATTATCTATCATTTAATTCTTCTAGGTACTTGTTAAACATTTCTTACTTCTTCTTGATCCATGCCTCCAGTCTATTTATCCATGCCTCCATTTTGTTTTCAAGATTTTGGATTATGTTTACTATTATTATTCTAAATTCTTTTTCAGGTAGACTCTTTATCTCTTCCTCATTTGCTTGATCTGGTGGATTTTCACCATGTTCCTTCATCTCCTGCATATTTCTCTGTCTTTGCATTTTGCTTAGTTTACTGTGTTAGGGGTCTTCTCGCTGCAAGCTGGAGAGATGTAGTCTGTCTTAATTTGTGGAGTCTCCTCCCTATGGTAGGGTTGGTTCAGTGCCCTATGAAGGTTTCCTGGTTGGGGGATTTGTGCCTGCGTTCTGGTGGATGGAGCTGGATCTTGCCTCGCTGGAGGGTAGTACAGTGTCCTGTGGTGAGTTTTGAGGTGTCTCGGGGTTTTGTATGGCTTTGGAGAGCCTGTCTGCTAATGTTCAGTGTTGTGTTCCTGTTTTGCTGGAGGATTGGTGTGAGGCATCCTGCATTAGTGATTGTTCGCTCTTGGATGGAACTTGGTCTCAGTGTACATATGGAGGCCTTTGGATGAGTTCTCATCTATTAACATTCCATGGGGTTGGGCATTCTCTGATGGTCCAAATTCCTGAAGTTGAGTCTCTTGTCTCTGGGGTTCAGCCTCAATCTTTTACAGTAGCATGAAAACTTCTCAGGCCACACAATACAGATGAAACCCCAAGGTTAATGGTGAAACAACTCTCTACAGCCAGGAGGATACAAAGTGATTCACTGACTTATATAGAGAAGAAACAGAAGAGAGACAAAAGAGAAAAAGGTGAAAATTAGGATAAAAAGTTCAGTTCAGTCACTCAGTTGTGTCTGATTCCTTGGGATCTCATAGACTGCAGCATGCCAGGTTTCCCTGTCCAAAGCCAACTCCCAGAATTCACTCAAATTCATGTCCGTTGAGTCAGTGATGCCATCCAACCATCTCATCCTTTGTCATTCCCTTCTCCTCCTGCCCTCAATCTTTCCCAGCATCGGGGTCTTTTCCAATGACTCAGTTCTTCCCAACAGGTGACCAGAGTATTGAAGTTTCAGCTTTACCATCAGTCCTTCCAATGAATATTCAGGACTACTTTCCACTGGTTTGATCTCCTTGCAGTCCAAGGGACTATCAAGAGTCTTCTCCAACACAACAGTTCAAAACCATCAATTCCTTGGCTCTCAGCTTTTTTATAGTCCAACTCTCACATCCATAAATCACTCCTGGAGCTACAGCTATGATTTCACAGAACTTTGTCGGCAAAGTAATGTTCTGCTTTTTAATATGCTGTCTAGTTTGATCATAGCTTTTCTTCCAAAGAGCAAGTGTGTTTTAATCTCATGGCTGCAGTCACCATCTGCAGTGATTTTGAAGCCCCAAAATATAAGGTCTCTCACTGTTTCCATTGTTTCCCCATCTATTTGCCATGAAGTGATGGGACCAGATGCCTTGATCTTAGTTTTCTGAATATTGAGTATTAAGTCAGCTTTTTAACTCTCCTCTTTCATTTTCAATCAAGAGGTTCTTTAGTTCTTCTTTCCTTCCTGCCATAAGGGTGGTGTCATCTACATATCTGAGGTTATTGATATATCCTGTGGCAATCTTGTTTCCAGCTTGTGCTTCATCCAACCCAGCATTGCACATGATGTACTCAGCATATAAGTTAAATAAGCCAGGTGACAATATACAGCCTTGATGTAATCCTTTCCCAATTTGGAACCAGTCTGTTGTTCCATGTCTGGTTCTAGTTGTTGCTTCCTGACCTGCATACAGATTTCTCAGGAGGCAGTTAAGGTGGTCTGGTATTCCCATTCGTTTAAGAATTTTCCACAGTTTTCTGTGAAGAACTAAAGAGCCTCTTGATGAAAGTGAAAGAGGAGAGTAAAAAGGTTGGCTTAAAGCTCAGCATTCAGAAAACTAAGATCATGGCATCCGGTCTCATCACTTCATGGCAAATAGATGGGGAAACAGTGGACACAGTGGCTGACTTTATTTTTCTAGGCTCCAAAATCACTGAAGATGGTGATTGCAGCAATGAAATTAAAAGATGCTTACTCCTTGGAAGGAAAGTTATGACCAACCTAGATAGCATATTATAAAACAGAGACATTGTCAACAAAGGTCCGTCTAGTCAAGGCTATGGTTTTTCCTGTGGTCATGTATGGATGTGAGAGTTGGACTATGAAGAAGGCTGAGTGCTGAAGAATTGCTGCTTTTGAACTGTGGTGTTGGAGAAGACTCTTGAGAGTCCCTTGGACTGCAAGGAGATCCAATCAGTCCATCCTAAAGGAGATCAGTCCTGAGTGTTCATTGGAAGGACTGATGTTGAAGCTGAAACTTCAAAACTTTGGCCAACTATTGCAAAGAGCTGACTCATTTGAAAAAAAACCCTGATGCTCGGAACGATTGAAGGCAAGAGGAGAAGGGGACAACAGAGGATGACATGGTTGGATGGCATCATAGACTCTTATGGACATGGGTTTGGGTGGACCCCAGGAATTGGTGATGGGCAGGGAGGCCTGGCGTGCAGGGGTTCATGGGGTCGAAAAGAGTCAGACACGACTGAGGGAGTGAACTGAACTGAACTGAACTGTTGTGATCCACTTAGTTAAAGACTTGGCGTAGTCAATAAAGCAAAAGTAGATGTTTTTCTTGAACTCTCTTACATTTTTGATGATCCAACAGATGGTGGCAGTTTGATCTCTGGTTCATCTGCCTTTTCCAAATCCAACTTGAACATCTGGAAGTTCACAATTCACCTACTCTTGAAGCCTGGCTTGGAGAATTTTGAGCATTACTTTACTAGCATGTGAGATGAGTGCAATTGTGTGGGAGTTTGAACATTCTTTGGTATTGCCTTTCTTTGGGACTGGAATGAAAACTGACCTTTTCCAGTCCTGTAGCCACTGATGAATTTTCCAAATTTGCTGACATATTGAGTGCAGCACTTTCACAGCATCATCTTTTAGGATTTGAAATAGCTCAGCTGGAATTCTGTCACCTCCACTGGCTTTGTTCATAATGATGCTTTCTAAGGCCCATTTGGCTTTGCGTTCCAGGATGTCTGGCTCTAGGTGAGTGATCACACCATCATGATTTTCTGGGTCGTGAAGAGCTTTTATGTATAGTTCTTCTGTGTATTCTTGCCATCTCTTCTTAATATATTCTGCCTCTGTTAGGTCCATATCATTTCCATACTTTATTGTGCCCATCTTTGCATGAAATGTTCCCTTGGTATCTCTAATTTTCTTGAAGAGATCTCTAGTCTTTCCCATCCTATTGTTTTCCTATTTCTTTGCATTGATCAATGAGGAAAGCTTTCTTATCTCTCCTTGCTATTCTTTGCAACTCTGTATTCAAATGGCTATATCTTTCCTTATCTCTTTTACTTTTTGCTTCTCTTCTTTTCACAGCAAGTTTTAAAGCCCCTTCAGACAACTATTTTGCCCTTCTGCATTTCTTTTCCTTGGGGATGGTCTTGATCCCTACCTCCTCCTATACAATGTCATGAATCTCCATCCATAGTTCTTCAGACACTGTCTATCAGATCTAATCCCTTGAATCTATTTGTCACTTCCACTGTATAATTGTAGGCAATTTGATTTAGGTCATACATGAATTGTCTAATGGCTTTCCTTACTTTCTTCAATTTAAGTCTGAATTTGACAATAAGGAGTTCATGGTCTGAACCACAGTCAGCTACCAGTCTTGTTTTTGCTGACTGTATAGAGCAAAAAGGAAAGTTAGAAAAGAAAAGAGCAATCAAATCAGTAGTCAAATCCTAAGTGAAAATGGGTACTAAAAATTAGACTCTCAAAGATATAAAATTAATAAGAAAAAATAAAAAAGCAAAAATTAAAAATTAGACTCTCACAAGTTCAATATACAAAATAAAACATCAAAACCAAAATTTTTTAAATTATATAGTTTATTTACAAAATAAAGTTTTCTTTAAATTTTAAAAAGTAAAAGTAGACTATAAAAATAATAATTAAAAATAATGAAGAATCTTATTAGGACAGTATGAAGGAAAAAAAGGGGGGAAGAAAGAAAACAAAAATGGCAAAGAAAAAATTTAAATAGTAAATAAAAATAAAATAAAAAATACAGGGGGAAAGGTATATATATAATATAGAAGTGAGAGGAATGTTCGAGTGATTCCTTATTTTTCCTGATCCAGTTAATTTGCCTACTGAGAATTTCCTCCAATATATCTAGGAAAGTCTCTGAACCTCTTTTTGGCAGTGTGGAGTCAAGTCAAACTCAGATCTTCCCTTGTTTCAGCCTGTACTTGCTCTTAAAGTCTAGAATTGCCTATAAAGCACACAGTCTCAAATTAACTGCAGGATTTTCAATCTGTTGCACGTGTCACTTTCCGGGGCAGTTAACCCTTCTTTGATTTTCTCATGCTCCTGCTTGGATTTTTTGGCCTTTAACTGCTAGCGAGTCTCTCTCCAGTGTCTGATCTCTGCTCTGTCATAAGAGAGCAAAAGTGACCACTTATTCAGCTCACTAGCTCAGTTGTTCTGGGGAGAGGGAGGGATACTGCAAATGCCGCTGGCATGTGTGGGGAGTACTTGCTGTGAGTAGACCCAATGGGGAGTCGTCACAGCCTGAAGCAAGCATGCTCCTCCCAGGCAAATTGATCCTGGGGAACAAACTGTGGGACCCTTGGCAGAGTCATCCCACTCAAGATCCCAGCTGGACCACATGGACATGGTCTGAGGCAGAATGTGTGCTTTCCCAAGGGAGCTGGTCTCTGTGACACTCTTAACAGATTCATGTCACTCAGGATCCTAGGAAGATGTGGGCAGTGACTGCAGCTGCTCACAGCTTGGCAGTAGATACTATCTCTGGCGCCAAGATTGTAGTGACCCCTTGCTTTCTGCCCCTGGCAGGTATGTGCCTGATTCCCTGCATCTGGTGCCATAGACTGCAGCCAGTTTTCCCACTTTTGGTATTTCTTAGGGCATCGTCCTTTATTCTGTGGGCAAGTCAGGAGTAAGAGTGCCACATTAGAGCTTTCTTGCAGGAATAAACTTTTGTTTCTCTGCAATCCCAGGGTTTTCCTTGTCCTGCCTGTGGTGTGTCATACTACCCCCCCTCTGAGTGCCTTCTTGGCATTTTAGCCTTGTCCTTTCTCTGAGGACTGACCCCCCCACAACCCCCAAAGCCTGAGCCTCTGCACTGAGCCCCCACTCACTGTGGGTGGACATGAGCATGTGTGAGCCACTTCTCAGCTGAATATTGCCTTTCACCACAGTCTTTGTGGTGAATTTTCTCCATTTTGCCTCATTGTGCTCTCTTCTGAGTTTCCTAAGTTCCTCCCTGATTTCCTCTGTGACGTTTCCTATTGTGTGGAAATTTTACCTTCAATTCTCCCTTCTCAGGACAAGTTCTCCATCTCTGAATCCTTTGTCTCTATTTTCAGCTTTACCTTTTGCCCTTCCTTATTCTGAGGAGATTGGTTTGCCTGTCTACATATCTGGGGTCCTCTATCAGCGTTGAGAAGTTGTTCTGTAGGAATTGTTATAGGTGGAGGTGATTTTTCCATCTATTTGTGAGGGAAAAGGTGGTCTCCCTGTTCTATTCCTCTTCCATATTGAAGCTATCCTTCAATTTATTCTTTTAATCACATTTTCAGTTGAGCAACAAGGAGAAACCAGACTTCCTTCAACACTATTCTGAGAAATACTTTTAGCTTAATATCTAAGTTCATCACGGAATAATGATGATTCAGTGAATAATCATGCTGTGTGCTTAGTCCCAGAGTTATGTCCAAGTTTTTGTGACCTCAAGGACTGCAGCCCACCAGGCTCCTCTGTCAATAATAATAATAATATAATAGCAATAATAATATCCACTGAATAATAATAATGTTCATCACAATAGAAAAAAAATTGAGTCGTACCTTTTTGCCATTTTCAAATAAGGTATTTCTTCCAGTGACCAATAACATGTTCCTCATTTCCTTCTGACATCACAATAGAAGCACTTTTAATATTCATATTTCTACCAATGTTCTGTTCATATTAACATATGAATTTTCTAAATGAGAGAAGCTTTCTTTACCATCCTCCCCACTGCCTTCTGAGACCACTTTAGAATCACTTTCAACATCCATTTTTCTACCAGCAGTCTTTTCAAGATAAGCTTTTCCTTTTTAAGATGTTTCTCAAAGTCCTTCCAACCTTTTCCTGTTACTCAATTCCAAAGCCACGCCTACATTTTTTTTTAAAATAAATTTACTACAGCAGCACCTACTTCCCAGTACCAAAATCTATTAGTCAGGTTTCTCTACAGAATTAGATCGATCTATCTATCTATCTATCTATCTATCTATCTATCTATCTATCTAGATGTAGATATAAATACATACATACTGAACTACTTTAATCTCATCTCAAATGATCAGTCTTTAGGAGCTTCTTATTGTTATTCAGTTGCCCAATCATGTTCCCATGCAGACCCCATGGACTGAAGCACTCCAGGCCTCCCTGTCCCTCACCATCTCCTGGAGTTTGCCCAAGTTCATGTTCATTGCATTGGTGGTACCATCCAACTATCTAATCCTCTGATGGCCTTCTCTCCTTCTGCCTTCAATCTGTCTCAACATCAGGGGCTTTTCCAATGATCCATCTGTTCACATAAGATAACCAAAATACTGGAGCTTCAGCTTCAGCATCAGTCCTTCCAGTAAACATTCAGGGTTGATCTCCCTTAAGATTGACTGGTTGGATTCCCTTGCTCTCTAAAAGGACTTTCAGGAGTCTTCTCCAGCACCACAGTTCAAAGGCATAAATTCTTTGACATTCTGCCTACTTCACGGTCCAGCTCTCACAACTGTATATGACCACTGGGAAGACCACAACCTTGACTATAGAGACCTTTGTCCGCAGAGCAATGTGTGCTTTTCAACATGCTGTCTAGTTTTTTCATTGTTTTTCTGTCAAGAAGCAATCATCTTCTGATTTCACGGCTATTGTCACCATCCGCGGTGATTTTGGAGCCCAAGAAGAAGAAATCTGTCACTGCTTATATCTTCCGACATTCCTTTAATCTTTCCCCAGGTGGTTTCTTGGCTGCTTCTCCCTTTTCTCTGCATCCTCTCTCTTCACCAATTAGCAACTAGTTTAACCTGCCCTTTCGAATGGAGGGAAGGTCATGGAGGCTGGAGTCTATTCCCTATAAACAAGAAATGGAAGACACAGAAAGATTTCCATGCCCAGGAGCGTCACAAGTTTCTGCTTAGTTTCAGTAACACTCATTAAATTTAGGACTCACCCTAACATTGCATAATCTCATCTAGATCCTTAATTGTATCTGTAACGACCTACTTTCCAAATAAAGTCACATTCTGAATTTCCAGGTGGATATGAATTTGAGGAGGGAGAGGTCAACCTATTCAACCTATTATATGAAATCTATCAATAACTTTCTATGTGTGAAATTAGAAGCTTTAATAACAACACATTAAAGTGGATTTTACCCTTGAAATAGTAAATATAAGTGATAAAATGCCAACAAATAAAATAGTAAGGGAAATTTTATTTTGAATTATATTTATGCTTATTTATATTTGCAAGTAACTATTTAGCTATTAAAAATGCATATAAATGACAGACAATGAGGGTATTTCTGATACTTTTAACACTGATATGTTGGCAAACTACATAATGGAAATGACATCACCAGTGAGAATTTGGCAATTTAGTGTTACTTTCAAAGGAGTTAAGAAAAAAATAGTAAATATTATTAATAGCCTCATTGTGCTCTCATTAATAGCCAATGAAACTTCAGAGTGCTTCTAATGGAGGTGTGAATTAAACTTTGAAAGTCCCAAACCTTGGATGGGAGGGGAGTTTAAGGGACAATGGATACATATTTACATATGGCCAAATCCCTTCACTGTTCACTTGACACTACCACAACGTTAATTGACTGTATCCCAATACAAAATAAAGGGGTGAAGTTGACGAGGGAAAGAAAGTACCAGGCCTCTTACAGTTTCTGCATATCATTTAAGGTAATGAAAATATATTTCCCTTCAGTTCAGTTCAGTCGCTCAGTCATGACCTACTCTTTGCAACCCCATGAATCACAGCATGCCAGGCCTCCCTGTCCATTACCAACTCCCGGAGTTCACTGAGAATCACGTCCATCGAGTCAGTGATGCCATCCAGTCATCTCATCCTCTGTCGTCCCCTTTTCCTCTTGCACCCAATCCCTCCGAGCATCAGAGTCTTTTCCAATGAGTCAACCCTTTGCATGAGGTGGCCAAAGTACTGGAGTTTCAGCTTTAACATCATTCCTTCCAAAGAACACCCAGGGCTGATCTCCTTCAGAATGGACTGGTTGGATCTCCTTGCAGTCCAAGGGACTCTCAAGAGTCTTCTCCAACACTACAATTCAAAAGCCTAACAATTCACTATTCAGATTCTCATTTAAGAAGTTAAATTTTCAAATGTTTTATATGAGTTACCTGAAAAGAGTCAATACTTAAATTTTTTTTTGACTATTTCTTTATTTAAAAGTTACAAATCATCAATGAATCAAAACTGTAATTAGCAACTTGATACAATCAAGTATAACTTTCAATTTGATACCATCCTTTATACACATGAGTATATCCACTGGTATATGAGCAATACATTTACTGTCTTTGGCATTAAAAACTAAATAATTATAAGAATATCAGAGCACATAGCTATAGTTATTCCAGTAGTCATGTATGGATGTGAGATTTGGACCACAAAGAAGGCTGAGTGCTGAAGAACTGATGCTTTCAAATTGTGCAGTTGGAGGAGACTCTTGAGAGTCCCTTGGACACCAAGGAAATCAAAGCAGTCAGTCTTAAACGAAATCAGTCCTGAATATTCATCGGAAGGTCTGATGCTAAAGCTGAGGCTCCAATACTTTGGACACCTGGTGTGAAGAGCCGACTCATTGGGAAAGACCCTGATTCTCGGAAAGATTGAGGGCAGGAGGGGAAAGGAACAGCAGGGGATGAAATGGTGGGATGGCATCACTGAATCAATGGACATGAGTGTGAGCAAATTGCAGAACATAGTGAAGGACAGGGAAGCCTGGCATGCTGCAGTTCATAGGATTGCAGAGTCAGATACAACTTAGCAACTGAACAGCAACAATCCAATTCTATAGAAAGAAGACTGATTTGAGGTCATAGAGAAAATTAGTGATTTCTCTAGAAATGCATTGAGCAATATGGTAGACATTAGCCTCAATGGCCTATTTAAATTTAAATTAAGTAAATTAGATAAACTTAAAAATACAGTTCCTTAGTCACAGTAGGAATGTTTCAATGCTCTGTAGCCACAAATGGTTAGTGGCGGCCATATTCAACAGTGCAGATACAAAACATTTCCATTATAGCTGCAAGTTGTTTTTGACACTACCCTCTAGTATCAGACTTTCAATGTTGTTCAAATATGCATACATATGTATATATGTGTGCATTTAATGCATTTATGAATCAACATATTTTACATGCTAATTAATATGGGCTAGCTTCTAATAATGAAATGTTCACATATTTAGTCCATCATGTTGCTGTGCCCACTTACTTTTGACTATAAGATATTTGCATTACTGAATTGATAACCTTACCTTTTCTAGAATACATGAATATAAATGTGGCTCCCTGAAACTTGATTACAAAAAACAGGAACTTTAGTTCCGTTGAAGCATTGGTTATAAGCCTGAGAAGAGAGAGAGACAGCCTACTCTATCACTGGAAATTTACACACAGATAAAGTGAAATACCCGTCAGAGTGATGAATGGGGTTTCTTGTTATCTTACTGTCTATATCATTTCCAGTTCTGATTCCCCAGTGATGCCTGGATTGCATGGGGAAAGCAAAAGGAGAATTGTCCTGCATATTTTATTTCTGCTCAAGGAATATAAGATTTTCAGCTATATTTATAAACAGGATTGGTCTCATTTTTACTTCATTAATCTTAGAATTTAGAGTAATTTTTGCCCTGCATAATCCAAAGCCTATTTCAGTAAGATAGCATTCAGGAGATAGCATTTTCTTCCCTGCACTTCTGTTTGTGTTTTGTTTTGGAGTTCTTTTTTTAGATTTATGTGGTATCGTTTCTCTGTAAGACAAAGGAAAAGGTATTTTGAAATGTATATTTGTAGAATCAGGCTAAATGAAATGAGAAACCCCAAGATATCTTGACAAAACAAAATCAGAATTAACTGACCAATTGTAAGGCATATAGGAAGATAAGTCTTGGCATTTTTTCATAAACGTCTGCATTTTCCCTGTTCAAACACATACACTATATTAAGAGTCATACTATTGGACATGGATGACCCCACCTCTCCCACTCCCTAGGTTTATCTGAGAGCAGGAGCAGCTTTAGATGTAGAATCAGAGCAGTGATTTCTCATCTGAGCTCATTCATGAAACTTTGAATAAACTATTTGGTCATTCTGAGCTTCAGGTCTCTCTTCTAAAATATGTATTAATAAAATATTTCCTGCTTTATATTCAACAGTTAAATAATATGAAACTAATTATGAAAATGATATTATCTATATTTATTGCTCACCAGGTATACACTGCTGTGCATGCATTCTTAGTAGATTCAGTTGCATCTGACTCTCCACAAGCCTATGGACTACAGCCCACAAGACCCCTCTGTCCGTGGGATTTTCTAAGCAAGAATACTGGAGTGAGTTGCCATTTCCTCCTCCAGGGGATCTTCCCAACCTAGGGATTGAAACTGCATCTCTTCACTTCCATTGGCAGGCAGATTCTTTATCACTGATCCTGGACAAAGTTTGTAATAATGTTATCGCATATAATCCCTGGAGAAGGTAATGGCAACCGACTCCAGTACTCTTGCCTGGAAAATCCCAGGGATGGAGGAGCCTGGTAGGCTGCATTCCATGGCGTCCTGAAGAGTCGGACATGACTGAGTGACTTCACTTTCAGTTTTCACTTTCATGGATTGGAGAAAGGAATGGCAACACACTCCAGTGTTCTTACCTGGAGAATCCCAGGGACAGCAGAACCTGGTGGGCTGCTGTCTATGGGGTCACACAGAGTTGGACATGACTGAAGTGACTTAGCAGCAGCAGCATATAATCCTCCTAACTCTACAAACGTTTGGTGTAGTCAATAAAGCAGAAGTCGGTGTTTTTCTGGAACTTGCTTGCTTTTTCAATGATCCAATGGATGTTGTCAATTTGATCTCTTTCCTCTCTCTTTTCTAAATTCAGATTGAGCATCTGGAAATTCGCAGTTCACGTACTACTGAAGCCTGACTTGGAGGATTTTGAGCATTACTTTGCTAGCATGTGAGATAAGTGGAATTGTGTGGTAGTTGGAACATTCTTTGACATTAGCTTTCTTTGGGATTGGAATGAAAACTAACCTTTTCCAGTCCTGTGGCCACTGCTGAGTTTTCCAAATTTGCTGGCATATTGAGTACAGCACTTTCACAGCATGATCTTTTAGGATTTGAAATAGCTCAGCTGGAGTTCCATCACCTACACTAGCTTTGTTCAGAGTGATGCTTCCTAAGGCCCACTTGACTTCACATTCCAGGATGTCTGTCTCTAGGTGATTCATCACATCATCATGATTATCTGGGTTGAGAAGAACTTTTCTGTATCATTCTTCTGTGTATCCCACCACCTCTTCTTAACATATTCTGTTTCTATTAGGTCCATATCATTTGTGCCCATCTTTGCATGAAGTTTTCCCTTGGTATCTCTAATTTTCTTAAAGAGATCTCTAGTCTTTCCCATTCTATCATTTTCTTCTATTTCTTTGCATTAATCACTAAGGAAGGTTTTCTTATCTCTCCTTGCTATTCTTTGGAACCCTGCATTCAAATAGGTATATTTTTCCTTTTCTCCTTTGCCTTTCTCTTCTCTTTTTTTCACAGCTATTTGTAAGGCCTCCTCAGACTACCATTTTGCCTTTTTGCATTTCTTTTTCTTGGCGATGGTCTTGATCCCTGCCTCCTGTATAATGTCATTAACTTCCACCCATAGTTCTTCAGATACTCTATCAGATCTAATCCCTTGAATCTATTTGTCACTTCCACCTGTAAAATATTTGATTTAGGTAATACCTGAATAGTCTAGTGGCTTTCCCTACTTCCTTCAATTTAGGTCTGAATTTGTCAGTAAGGAGTTCATGATCTGAGCTACAGTCAGCTCCCAGTCTTGTTTTTGCTGAGTGTAGAGTTTCTCCATTTTTGGCTTCAAAAATTATAATCAATCAATTTGATTTCGGTATTGACCATCTAGTGAGATCCATGTGTAGAGTCTCCTCTTGTGTTATTGGAAGAGGGTGTTTGCTATGATCAATGCATTCTCTTGGCAAAATTCTGTGAGCCTTTGCCCTGCTTCATTCTGTACACCAAGGGCAAAATTTCCTGTTACTCCAGGTATTTCTTGACTTCCTACTTTTGCATTCCAGTCCCCTATAATGTAAAGGACATCTTTTTGGGGGTGTTAGTTCCAGAAGGTCTTGTAGGTCTTCACAGAACCATTCAACTTCAGTTTCTTTAGCATTAATGGTCAGGGCATAGGCTTGGATCATTGTACTACTGAATGGTTTGCCTGGGAAATGAAAAGAGATCATTCTGTCATTTTTGAGATTGCACCCAAGAACTGCATTTCAGACTCTTCTGTAGACTATGAGGGCTATTCCATTTCTTCTAAGGGATTCTTGCCCTCAGTAGTAGATATAATGGTCATCTGAGTTAAATTCACCCATTTTAGTCCATTTTAGTTCACTGATTCCTAGAACGTCGATGTACACTCTTGCCATCTCCTGTTTGACCATTTCCAATTTACCTTGACTTCTACTTGTACTTTAAATATCTACTGTAAATATCTACTTGTGCTTTATTGAATATACCAAAGCCTTTAACTGTGTGGATCACAAAAAAACTTTGGAAAATTCTTAAAAAGATGGGAATACCAGACCACTTTTCCTGCCTCCTGAGAAATCTGTATGCATGTCAAGAAGCAACAGTTAGAACCAGAGTTCTAACTGTTTAGTAGCTAAGTCATGTTAAACTCTTTGTGGCCCATGGACTGCAGCACACCAGACTTCCCTGTCCTTCCCTATCTCTTGGAGTTTGTTCAAATTCCTGTTCACTGAGTCCGTGATGCCATTCATCGACTTTCTGCTATCTCATCCTCTGTCACATCTTTCTTCCCCTGACTTCAGTCTTTCACAGCATCATGGTCCTTTCCAATGTGCCAGCTCTTTGAATCAGGTATCAAAAGTATTGGAGGTTCTGCTTCAGCATTTGTCCTTACAATGAATATTCAGGGATGACTTCCTTTTGGATTGACTGGTTTGATCTCCTTGCAGTCCAAGGGATGCTCAAGAGTCTTCTCAACACCACAGTTCAAAAGCATCAATTCTTCAGCACTTAGTTTTTTTTTTTTTTTATGGCCCAAATCTCTCTTCAGTACATGATTACTGGGAAAACCATAGTTTTGCCTTCATGGCAAAGTTATGTCTCTGCTTTTTAATATAATATCTGGGTTTATATTAACTTTCTTTTCACAGAGCAAGTGTCTTTTAATTTCAGGGCTGCAGTCACCAACTGCAGTGATTTTTGGAGCTCAAGAAAATCGAATCTGTCACTGCTTCCACATTTTCCCCATCTATTTGCCATGGAGTAATGGGACCAGATGCCATTAAAACTCTGAATGTTGAGTTTTAAGCCAGATTTTTCACTCTCCTCTTTTGCCCTCATCAAGAGGCTCTTTAGTTCTTCTTCACTTTCTGCCATAATGATGGTATCATCTGCATATCTGAGGTTATTGATATTTCTCCTGGCCATCTTGATTCCAGCTTGTGCTTCATCCAGCCTGGCATTTTGCATGATGTACTCTGCATATAAGTTAAATAAGCAGGGTGACAATATACAGCCCTGATGTACTTCTTTCCCGATTTTTAACCAGTCTGTTGGTCCATGTCCAGTTCTAAATGTTGCTTCTTGACTTGCATACAGGATTCTCATGAGACAGGTAAGGTCATCTGGTATTCACATCTCTTTAAGAATTTTCCACAGTTTATTATGATACAAATGATTAAAGAAATAGATAATTTCTGGAATTTCCTTAATTTCTAATAATCAAATGTTAGCAATTTGATTTCTGGTTCTCTGCCTTTCCCAAATTCAGCTTGTGCATCTGGATTAACAATAAGCTTGTACAATATGCTTATACTTAGTCATCCATCATTTGGCCACCAATTAAATATATCTCAACAGAAATTCAGACCAACAAGATGCAAAGTACTTCTCCAAACATGAGTACGGGAGGATATAACCTAAATTTAGAGTTTACTCTCAAGGCCAAGTTTCCTAAAACGTCAACAATCAAACACACAGACACAGAACAATCTAGGAAGATCAGGTAGAACATTTACATCTCAACATTTAGAACTGGGCATGGCACAACAGTTCAAAACTGGGAAAGGAGTATGTCAAGGCTGTACATGTCTCTATATATGTGTGTATATATGTATGTATATACTATATATATGTGTGTGTGTATATGTGTATATGTATATAGGTGCTTCCCTGGTGGCTCAGAGGTTAAAGCATCTGCCTGCAATGTGGGAGACCTGGGTTCGATCCCTGGGTTGGGAAGATCCCCTGGAGAAGGAAATGGCAGCCCACTCCAGTATTCTTGCCTGGTGAATCCCATGGACGGAGGAGCTTGGTCAGCTACAGTCCACGGGGTCGCAAAGAGTCGGACAAGACTGAGCGACTTCACTTCACTTCACTTCATATATATATATATATATATATATATATATATATATATATAATCAGAGAAGGCTATATAGACATGCACTGCCTTGTGTCTATATATATATGTAGACATGTACTGGTGAAATACTGGGCTGGATGAAGCACAGGTGAAATCAAGATTGCTGGGAGAAATATCAATAATCTCTGATATGCAGATGACATCACCTTTATGGCAGAAACTGAAGAACTAAAGAGCCTCTTGATGAAAGTGAAAGAGGAGAGTGAAAAAGTTGGCTTAAAGCCCAACATTAAGAAAACAAAGATCATGGCATCTGGTCCTATCACTTCATGGCAAATAGATGGAGAAACAGTGGAAACAATGGCAGACTTTATTTTTGGGGGCTCCAAAATCACTGCAGATGGTGATTGCAGCCATGAAATAAAAAGACGCTTACTCCTTGGAAGTTACTCCTTGGCAGCTACATGAAATAAAAAGACGCTACTCCTATAACCAACCTAGACAGCATGTTAAAAAGCAGAGACATTACCTTGCCAACAAAAGTCCATCTAGTCAAGGCTATGGTTTTTCCAGTAGTCAAGTATGGATGTGAGAGTTGGACTATAAAGAAAGCTGAGTGCCGAAGAAATAATGTTTTGAGCTATGGTGTTGGCAAAGACTTTTGAAAGTCCCTTGGACTGCAAGGAGATCCAACCAGTCCATTCTGAAGGACATCAACCCTGGGATTTCTTTGGAAGGAATGATGCTGAAGCTGAAGCTCCAGTACTTTGGCCACCTCATGCGAAGAGATGACTCATTTAAAAAGAGCCTGATGTTCAGAAAGATTGAGGGCAGGAGAAGGCAATGACAGAGGATGAGATGATTGGATGGCATCACTGACTCAATGGACATGAGCTTGAGAAAACTCCAGAAGTTGGTTATGGACACAGGAGCCTGGCATGCTTCAGTCCATGGGGTGGCAAAGAGTCAGACACAACTGAGCAACTGAACTGATAGACATATACAGCCTTGTATATGTGTGTGTGTGTGTGTGTGTGTGTGTGTCAGGGCTTTCCAGAAGGCACTAGTGGTAAAGAGCCCACCTGCCAATGCAGAAGACATAAGAGACCGCAGATTTGATCCCTGGGTCAGGAAGATGCCCTGGAGGAGGGAATGGCAACTTATGCCAGTATTCATTCTTGGAGAATCCCATGAACAGAAAAGCCTGGCCACTGCAGTCCATAGGGTTGCAAAGAGTCTAATACAACTCAAGCGAATTAACCCACACACACACACATCAACTTAATACTGAATATTTCCCCAGTCAAATGAACTTGAAATTCATTTTGGCCAGTCTCTTTAAATGTAAACGTTTTTTACTAAAACTAAATAGAGCTTATTATAAATTCAGTTTTGATAGTACCTTGTAGAAGTAAAGATATCTCATATGTATAATGTATATATAGGCATAACTAGGCAAACTAGAGATCTCATGGCTTTACTTAAAAGCTTAGTAATGAACTAGATATTACAATATAAATTTACTAGTTTACAGAGTACATTAAGGCTGCTTACGCAGATAACTAAGGCTTACTCTCTATAAGGTTAGCCTGAGGGAGGATCCCCAGCAGTTTGAATTTTAAAACTGCCACTTTTTCCCCTGGTTTCAGGTCTTGTTTGCTTGTATTTATTTACATTTTGGTTTGAGATTTGCAAGAGAAAGACAATTGCTTTTAGCCCCCAAAGAACAGTTCTGTCACCTAACAACAGGAAAATCAGTGACAAGATTTTTAACTAAACTGAACTTTGTTTTAGGAATTGTGTGTCCTAGAATTTTAGAGTTTAATTTATGTATCAAAGTTTTCTATGTGGCATTCAGCAAAGGCCTTTCTAAGTTTATAAATTAAACCCAAAGCAAAATCACTATTTTTATTTTGTTAACCCTTGTATGTTAGTTTCCAGTTTTTATGTATTTAGTGTGACTCAGGTAGGCATTCCATGGTGGCTCAGAAGGTAAAAATCTGCCTGCAATGCAGGAGACATGGATTCAATCCCTGGGTCAAGGAGTTCCCCAGGAGAAAGGAACGACCATCCATTCCAACATTCTTACCTGAAGAATTCCATGAACAGAGGAACCTGGTGGGCTAAAGTCCATGGAGTTACAAAGAGTCAGACATGACTGAGTGACAAACACACACACACTGCTCAGGTAGCTCTGTTGGTTAGTGGAAGTGAAAGTGTTAGTTACTCAGTCATGTTGGACTTTTTGGGACCCCAAGGACTGTAGCCCACCAGGCTCCTCTGTCCATGGAATTCCACAGGCAAGAATATTGGACCAGGTTGTCATTTCCTTCTCCAGGGGATCTTGCTCACCCAGGAACTGAACCCAGGTCTCCTACATTGCAGGCAAACTGTTTATCGAGTAAGCCACAGGGGGAGGCACTGGTTCCTATGTTCACTTAATATTTTCTTAATGGAAATTATATGTCTTGTCTTCTAATACCACACAGGGGAAATATTCCCCAAAGAAACAAGAGAGGTAACCAAGAGATGCAACTTTATTAAGACCATTGAGGTATACTTATTTTATATATTTGTATCTCAATTTCATCCACTTTTATACATTTAACTTTAGTTTTCATTAAGGATTCAATCAACAGGCTTTGTATTAGAGGAGTTTTAGAAGGAGCTTTTCAGTTCAGTTCAATTCAGTCACTCGGTTGTTTCTCTTTGCGACCCCAAGGACTGCAGTATGCCAGGCTCCCATGTCTGTAACCAGCTCCCAGAGTTTACTCAAACTCATGTCCATTTAGTTGGTGATGCCATCCAACCATCTCATCCTCTGTCATCCCCTTCTCATCCCGCCTTCAATCTTTACCATATTCAGAGTCCTTTCCAATGAATCAGTTCTTCACATGAGGTGACCAAAGTATTGGAGTTTCAGCTTCAGCATTGGTCCTTCCAATGAATATTCAGGACTGATTTCTTTTAGGATAGACTGATTAGATCTCCTTGCAGTCCAAGGGGCTCTCAAGAGTCTTCTGCAACATCACAGTTCCAAAAAAATCAATTCTTCGGTGCTCAGCTTTCTTTATAGTCCAAATCTCACATCCAAACATGACTACTGGAAAAACCATAGCTTTGACTAGATGGACTTTTATTGGCAAAGTAATGTCTCTGCTTTTTAATATGCTATCTAGGTTAGTCATAACTTTTCTTCCAAGGAGTAAGTGTCTTTTAATTTCATGGCTGCAGTCACCATCTGCAGTGATTTTGGAGCCCCAAAAAATGAAGTCTGACACTGTTTCCACTGTTTCCCCATCTATTTCCCATGAAGTGATGGGACCAGATGCCATGATCTTCGTTTTCTGAATGTTGAGCTTTAAGCCAACTTTTTCACTCTCCACTTTCACTTCATAAAAAGGCTTTTTAGTCCTCTTCACTTTCTCCCATAAGGGTGGTGTCATCTGCATATCTGATGTGATTGATATGTAGGGGCATTCAGTTCAGTTCAGTTCACTCGCTCTGTCATGTCTGACTCTTTGCGACCGCATGAATTGCAGCACGCCAGGCCTCCCTGTCCATCACCAACTCCCAGAGTTCACACAAACTCACATCCATCGAGTCAGTGATGCCATCCAGCCATCTTATCCTCTGTCGTCCCCTTCTCCTCCTGCCCCCAATCCCTCCCAGCATCAGAGTATTTTCCAATGAGTCAACTTTTCCCATGAGGTGGCCAAAGTACTGGAGTTTCAGCTTTTGCATCATTCCTTCCAAAGAATACCCATGACTGATCTCGTTTAGAATGGACCAGTTGGATCTCCTTGCAGTCCAAGGGACTCTCAACAGTCTTCTCCAACACCACAGTTCAAAAGCATCAATTCTTCAGCCCTCAGCTTTCTTCACAGTCCAACTCTCACATCCATACATGACTACTGGAAAAACCATAGCCTTGACTAGACAGACCATTGTTGGCAAAGTAATGTCTCTGCTTTTATGCTGTCTAGGTTGGTCATAACTTTCCTTCCAAGAAGTAAGCGTCTTTTAATTTCATGGCTGCAATCACCATCTGCAGTGATTTTGGAGCCCCCAATAATAAAGTCTGACACTGTTTCCACTGTTTCCCCAACTATGTCCCATGAAGTGATGGGACCAGATGCCATGATCTTAGTTTTCATGTTGAGCTTTAAGCCAATTTTTTCATTCTCCTCTTTCCCTTTCATCAAGAGGCTTTTTAGTTCTTCTTCACTTTATGCCATAACAATGGTGTCATCTGCATATCCGAGGTTATTGATATTTCTCCTGGCAATCTTGATTCCAGCTTGTACTTCTTCCAGCCCAGCGTTTCTCATGATGGACTCTGCATAGAAGTTAAATAAGCAGGGTGACAATATATAGCCTTGACATACTCCTTTTCCTGTTTGGAACCAGTCTGTTGTTCCATGTCCAGTTAGGCTACTCCAAATTCCCATTACCAGGAAGATCCACAAACAGAGACTGTAGCCACACCAAGAACTCTCCAGCTCATTCTTTTAGATTCTATAGAGTCTGAATGTTTTTCTTGAGGACTGTGAGGCTTTCTTTAACTTAGCTGGAGGTACTTACCTAGAAAAAAATGAGTCATTCAAGATGGCTCAAGTCCCTCCTTGTTCGGGGGTCAGAAGTTCTATCTCCTGTCTATTTTGGAGTACAACCTCTGCCAAGCTGTGTTGGCTCTTTAGAGCTATCGTGAGGAATATTATACCCAGAAACTAAATTTTGGGGGTGTTCATTGGAATGGTACTCATTTGTAGTCCTGAATAGGTGTCTGAGATCTCCCAGGGGCTCACAGTTGTATTGAGTGTCCTCTTCTGTTTTCTTCCATGGCTTGACTCTTGAGTAGTGAATCCAAGAGTCATGTCCTAGTACTTTGATTGCAGTGGATAGAAAGTATTACAGGGTAGGGGCCCTTCTATGTGGGCTGGAGTTGTGCCTTTGGGGACCCATCTTTCCAGACTTTAATTAGGACTTGAGTCCCTGAAGCATATATTGGTGACTCCTTAGAAAATTTTGGATCTTCATTCATACCCCATAAACATGTATCCTGTTGGAATTGACCAATGGCCATGATACAAGCCTGAAGGGTCTGAGCTTCTGGATCTAGGAAGAGGTCATTGACATAAACAAAAGGTCTCCCACATAGCATCTCATAAGGACTAAGACCAACCTGTTCCTTAGGGGCAATATAAGTGTGGAGGAGAGCTATTGTTAAAGCTTTCTTTCATCCCAGGGAGGTCTCCTATGTTATCTTTTTTATTACTGATTTTAAGACTTAATTGGCTCTTTCTACTTTCCTGAAGACTGAAGCCTCGAGGTACAATGAAGATAATAAGTAATGCCCAATGCTTTAGAGACCCCTTCGTTGACCTTATAAGTAAATGATGTCCCATTTTCAATTTATAATGACCTGGGCAGACCAAATCTTGGAATGATTTCATGGAGCAGTTTTTTGTTTTTTGTTTTTGTTTTTGTTTTTGTTTTTTTACCACCTCCTCATCCCTCTCAGTCTGGGTAGGAAAGCCTTCAATCAATCCTGTGAATGTATCTATCATGACTAATAGGTATTTATACCCTTGATAAACTAGCATCTGGGTGAAGTCTATCTGCCAGTCCTCTCCTGGGTATATATCACATCATTGGACAGGCTGGGCCAGCTGGGGTTTTCAAGCTCCTTGAGGATTGCTTAATTGACAAATGTGACAAGAGGAGACCACTTACCTTATAGTTGTTTGGAGGCCTGTTCCTCTGAAGCACCTTTCTAGCAATCTTTGGAGACCTTTTTCCCCTAAATGAGTGGTGGCATATAAGGAGTTAACCAACTTCCATTGTAGGTTCCCAGGCAGAACAACTAGTATCTCCTTTTGGAACCACCCCATATGATTGTCTTAAAAGCCCTAACTCTTAGCTTTACGTGTCTCCCTTGCAGTATATGAAGGAGTTTCTGGAAAATTAGTCTGTGGAAATAAGGTGGTAACCCCTAAAAGGTCATTGTTCTGTGATGCTGCTCTCTTAGTTGCCTAATCAGCTGCTTGGTTCCTTTGTGCCACTTCCATGCTCCCTTTTTTGTGTCCTTTACAGTGGGAAACTGAAACTTTGGTGGGCAGATGTACTGCCTCCAAAAACCTAAGAATTTGATCACCATATTTGATTAGGAACCCTTGGGTGGTCAAGTGGCCACTTTCTTTCCAAATAGTAGCATGTGCATGTAGCATCAGAAAGGCATACTTGGAGTCACTGTAAATGGCTACTCTTTCCTTTTCCCAGCTCTAAAGCTCGAGTCAGGGCTATGAACTCAGCTAATTGGGCTGAAGTACCTGGTGGCAAAGGTTTAGCCTCTTTGGTCTCAAAACTGGAGACTACTGCATATCCGGCTCTTCTTTTTTCCATCCAAGACAAACTGCTTCCATCAGTGTACCAGATTTCCTCAGGATTGGTCAGAGGATCTTCTGACAATCCCTCCCAGGGTTTTGTCCAGTAGTTCAAGGTTTCTAGGCAAGAGTGAAAGGGGAGAGAGCCCTCAGGAGTAAGCAGGAGGGTGGCTGGGTTAGGAACCATAGAAGGGAATATAATGAAACCTGGATTTTCCATCAGCACTATTTGATATCTGAGGATTCTTTGATCAGGCATCCATAAATGGCCTCTCCCATTTAACAGTTGTTTCACTTGGTGGCTGGTAAAAATAGTTTGCCCTCCAAAAGAGAGTTTTAAAGCATCTTCTGTCAGGAGTGCAATAATTGCAAGATTTCAAAGGCATGGAGATATTTTTCCCCAATAAGGGAAGAGCACAGTCATGGACCACTAGAAACTGGTGGGAAAATATTTGTCCATGTCAGCAAAAAAAGAAGTGCTCGGGTGAATCTTTCAGTAGTTGTTTTTCTTGTAGCACCCAAAATGGTACAGGTTTGGGAGAAGACTTTGGAGTAGGAGGTGAGGACAGAGTAGGTAGCCCCCATGCCAACCAAGAAATTCTTAGGCCTACCTGCCACATTCAGTTGCACCCTTGGCTCCAGTCCAGTGATGGTTATCTTTACAGGCAAGCTGGCTGAAGCAGGCTGCCTCAGTCTTGTTGAACCATGTTGGAAGGCTTGGAGCTTGACCTGGAGGTTCTTGGGTCCTGAAGGCAGAGTGGCATCCAATGTCCCAGTTGATGGCCTTCATAGCCAGTTGTTTTAGGAGACTTGTCACTGTTTGGACACTCTTTGGCCCAATGTCCCACCTGTCTACAGTTTAGGCATTTGCCTTGTGGCTTGCCCTTCAGGGACTCAGGGTTTGCCATTGGGCTTCCCTGGAGAGTGGCCAGCATCTGGGCATGCCTTATCTCTTTCTTTTCTCCCTCTCCTGAGGCTTGACCTCCTTCTCCTATTATACAGGGTATTGGAGGTTGTCTGGACCATCTCATCTAAAGAGGCAGCAGGGTCCTGCTGCTGTAGCTGTTGTAACTTTATTCTGATATCTGATGCACATTGGGACAGGAATTTGTCCTTTAAAATCACCTGTCCCTTGTAAGAGTCTAAGTCAAGATTGATAAACTTTTGGAGGGCCTCTTTTAGCGTTTCCAGAAAGACAATTGGGTTCTCATTGGGCTCCTGAGTTATTGCTGAGACTGGTCACAGTCCCACAAGTAATAGGCTTCCTTCTATTCCTATGGGTGGACTTCCTTAGCCATGAGTCTTTCTGAAGCTTATCTTACCCAGTATAGTTGCAACCTGAGAGCCAGGCATCCTCGGGTCGGGGTACAGATCCCCAGGCAGGCTGAGGTGTGACAGCTCCTGGATATTGAATCCCTGGGCAGGCTGAGGCAGGAGAATTGGGTCCCTGGGCAAGTAAAGGTGTGATGATCTCCTGGGACCCCTGGACTGGTGGATCCCAAGCAGGTTGAGGTGTGACAACATTTTGAGGACCAGATCCCTAGGCAGGTCAAGGCAGGTCAACCTCCTGACTCCCGGACTGGACTTGGGCAAAACCCAAGGTCTCAAGAGTGACCAGTGTTAGGTAGGATTAAGGGGTTGTAATCTTAACTCATTGCCAGTTTGTTCACCATAGATGGGAACACATATCATGATGTAAAGCAATCCAAGCCTGTGCCCTGAGACTGAGAACCTGGTGAAGCAGCCATAAGCCTTATCCTCTTATTGCTCTGCGGGAATGTAAGTCACTGAGTTCCTCCCCTAATCCTCCATAAGAGCAGCTTAGGGTGTTTCCAATGGTAAACATTTCATTGTCATAGACCCACTTTAGGTAATAACAGAAATAATAACAAAGGAGTGGGTTATTTGGTCCTGTTAGAGGTGTTAAAGTGAAAGTGAAAGTGAATTCGTGTCCAACCCTTTGCAACACCGTGGAGTGGACTGTAGCCTACCAGGCTCCTGCGTCCATGGGATTCTCCAGGCAAGAATACTGGAGCGGGTTGGCATTTTCTTCTCTAGGGGATCTTCCCAAACCAGGGATCAAACTCGGTCTCCTGCACTGCAAGCAGACACTTTACCCTCTGAGCCACCAGGGAAGCCCTTAGAGTATTTTAATAATAAGCAGGGTGGAGTAATGTTGCCTGCAAAGAGGCAGAGTCTTGGTTGTAGGAATTGTAAGTGGTTTAAGAACAAATTGGTAAGAGGCAACAGACCAGATGTTCCATAAAAGTGGAATGGGGATTTGATCTGGGGGTATGTTTGTAAATTTAAGAGAAGGGTGGTAAGGGTTTGGGTCCAAATGGCCTGTAGGGCTAACCTCCAGTGTGGCAAACATTACCCCTGGAAGCCCAATTGCCCTTGAAGGGATGATGCCAACAGATGGACTTATAGTAGGTATTGTGTGCCTGTTGCCTGCCCTAGTGGGTTCACTGAGAGATGCTGATATTGCACATGTTGTAGGAAAGATGGAAGATGAAGGCCTGAATATCTAGAGAGACTGGATATTATACAGTATTTCCCTCCCAAGGGCCAGCAATTTTCTGGTTATCCCTCCAGAAGATTGTAGAGGCAACATTGTAGGCCTGCACAGGGCTCAGGAGAAGAGCATGAAACAGGAGGGAAATGGGCAAGGCACAACTTTTGAAAGAATGACATAGTTCAAGGACATAACATAAACTGATTAAAATCAGATGGGTCCAAGATGACAAGTCAAATTCAAGTGAACCTTAATCCCCAATCTGTATGCTAAATGATATACCCATATGTGGCAGGACAGCTCCAAGGCACTGTCAAAAGATGGAGAAGTGGGTGGTTCCCCAATGGTTGGGATGATCCTCCTACTCATTAGTATGAGAATTACCTACTCACAAAACCTAGCCAGACCACATTCCATGGTCAAAGCATTTGCCCTCTACAATCGCCCACACCTTGCAGAGGGTGCTTTTCTCTGAATCTTAACAAATCCATCTGTTACCTATTGCTGTGTCTCTAACTGAATTTTTGCAATGAGACATCAGAGCTTGAGTTTCACTATGTCCTGAAGCCAAGGATCCTGGGTTTTGGCCGAGCTCAAGTCTCGGCAGAGAGGAGCTGAAGGATGGGAGGAAAACACAGTGAGAAAAATGTGCCAAGAAATCCCCTTCATAGCCTGCCAGAAAATCTGATAAATACCTGACCTGTGCTCACAGTTTTCATTGGCCTGATCCTTGGTACAAAGAAGATTAAGCACAGAAGAACCCCCACTGGCTTGGATAACAGCTACTGGGGCTCAGCAGATAGTGCCTTTGGGACATACCAAGGAGTAGCCTCTTCAGAGTCCCTCAGTTGCACCCTCTGCGACTCACCTGTTTATGGTTGGGGGGTGGGGGTTGGGTTCAAGGAAACAAGAAATGAGAGATTGTAAAGGAATTAAGATTTCGTTAGGCATATGTCCCTCCAACCATAGGAGTGAGGACCTCCTACCTTAACTGGAGGTCTTCTTGAATCTGAGACTGAGCCACGTGAGCTTTCAGCTGAGATCATTTTTCACTGTCCCAGTTTCCAGCACGATGGGCTTCTTGTCATTTCCCCTGCATTGGGTTTTCTTCGCACTCAGCCATGTGGAGGTTGTTTCAGCCAGGTTAAATCCAGGTCACAGCACCATAGATGTCGGGGTAATGTGTAATTTCCTTGGATCTGTCTTGTCACAACAAAAATTTGAAGAAAATGGACATTAAAGCCTTTGGCATGTCTCAGCTCTCAGACAGATTGGTGTTACAGCTCTGCAATACAGCTCAGTTTTATTTAGAAAATAAAAAATATATGTATTCTCAAGGTGTGAGGGCATGCCAACCCAAAAGACGTGAAGAGAAGAGAGAGAGAGAGAGCACCCAAGTGAGAGACCACTGGCCCTTCAGCTCCTCTCTTTATACTTTTTTTTTTTTTTTTCCTCCCCGTGGGCTTGCCCTATGTAAGTTGGACTAGGCAGCAGTGCTGTTTGTTCTACCTGAGGTCCTCACTCCGGTCCTCAGAACTTCCTTTGCTCTACTTTCACAGGCTTTTCCCTTCCTTGTCTTTTAGCCACCATTCTGGACTCCTTTTTCCTATTCTAACTACCTAATAGTTTGCCTTGGAGATGAATAGAGATAATTCTGCCATTTTTGAGATTGCATCCAAGTACTGAATTTTGGACTCTTTTGTTAACTATTATGGCTATTCTGTTTCTTCCAAGGGATTCTTGCCCACAGTAGTAGATATAATGGTCATCTGAGTTAAATTCACCCATTCAGTATTTCACTAACAGTCAGTAGTTTGCTGATTCCTAAAGTGTTGATGTTCACTCTTGCCATCTCCTGTTTGACCACTTCCATTTGCCTTGATTCATGGACCTAACATTCCAGGTGCCTATGCAATATTGCTTTTCAGTTCAGTTCAGTCCAGTCACTCAGTCATGTCCGACTCTGCAACCTCATGAATCACAGCATGCCAGGCCTCTTTGTCCATCACCAACACCTGGAGTTCACTCAAACTCACGTGCATCAAATCAGTGATGCCATCCAACCATCTCATCCTCGGTCATCCCCTTCTCCTCCTGTCCCTAGTCCCTTCTAGCATTAGGGTCTTTTCCAATGAGTCAACTCTTCGTGTGAGGTGGCCAAAGTATTGGAATTTCAGCCTCAGCATCAGTCCTTCCAATTACTTTTATATAAAGAGTTCTGGAATCTCCACAGTGGGGTTGAGCTGAAGAAGTCAGCCCCATTAGCCTAAATGTCCCCAATAATTGCTGGCCAGATATCTCAGCATACATTCATTCTAAACTGACACTTTCTACCACTCAGTATCCAAACTGAGTCTTCCCAGTGCCTAAACACTGAGGATATTCCATCCAGTGTCTAAACTGAGCATCCAGTGTCTAAAACAAGTTTCAAAGATAACCTTTGCTCTCACCAAAGAGAGCTCAGGATCATCAACCAATACAGAATATCCCAGAATGAGGAGAGACTCAATCAATTCATTCTGGACTCCTTGAGGAGGCGGATGGGCACAAGGGGCCTTTGCTGGTACCAGGGCTACAGATCATCTTAGAATTCAGGCAGAGGAGAGAAATCTGCTCTGGACCTCTTTGTCAGTTGCCAAAATTGTCAATTTAAAAAATAGCAACAACGTAGAAGTTGAGAGTTATGTTTTATTTGGTGGGAATATTTAGAACTTCAAGTCCATGAGATCATGGAAAAAGCAAGAGAGTTACAGAAAAACATCTATTTCTGCTTTATTGACTATGCCAAAGCCTTTGACTGTGTGGATCACAAAAAACTGTGGAAAATGTTGAAAGAGATGGGAATACCAGACCACCTAACCTGCCTCTTGAGAAACCTATATGCAGGTCAGGAAGCAACAGTTAGAACTGGATATGGAACAACAGACTGGTTCCAAATAGGAAAAGGGGTACGTCAGGGCTGTATATTGTCACCCTGCTTATATGCAGAGTACATCATGAGAAACGCTGGACTGGAAGAAGCACAAGCTGGAATCAAGACTGCCAGGAGAAATATCAATAACTTCAGATATGCAGATGACACCACCCTTATGGCAGAAAGTGAAGAGGAACTAAAAAGCCTCTTGATGAAAGTGAAAGAGGAGAGTGAAAAAGTTGGCTTAAAGCTCAACATTCAGAAAATGAAAATCATGGCATCTGGTCCCATCACTTCATGGGAAATAGATGGGGAAACAGTGGAAACAGTGTCAGACTTTATTTTGGGGGCTCAAAAATAACTGCAGATGGTGACAGCAGCCATGAAATTAAAAGACACTTACTCCTTGGAAGAAAAGTTATGACCAACCTACATAACATATTGAAAAGCAGAGACATTACTTTGCCAATAAAGGTCCGTCTAGTCAAGGCTATGGTTTTTCCAGTGGTCATGTATGGATGTGAGAGTTGGACTGTAAAGAAAGCTGAGCGCTGAAGAATTGATCTTGTGAACTCTGGTGTTGGAGAAGACTCTTGAGAGTCCCTTGGACTGCAAGGAGATCCAACCAGTCCATTCTGAAGGAGACCAGCGCTGGAATTTCTTTGGAGGGAATGATGCTAAAGCTGAAGCTCCAGTACTTTGGCCATCTCATGCGAAGAGTTGACTCAATGGAAAAGACTCTGATGCTGGGAGGGACTGGGGTCAGCAGGAGAAGGGGACGACAGAGGGTGAGATGGCTGGATGGCATCACTGACTCGATGGATGCGAGTCTTAGTGATCTCCAGGAATTGGTGATCGGCAGGGAGGCTTGGCATGCTGCGATTCATGGGGTCACAAAGAGTCAGACATGACTAAGCGACTGACCTGAACTGAATTTTTCCTCCCTGGGTATCTTCTAGTTCAAATAAACTCATTGAAATGTATGTTTGAATTACTTCCTCTCACAGGATTTTTTCAGTGCTCCTTTGTCCTTTGAAAAAAAAAAAAAAAAAAAAAAAAAATCCTGTGCTTACTCATGCTATTGCATGACAATTCATGTTGTAATCATGTTGTTATTTCTGATGAGGGCTCTGCATTTAAGGCAGAGGTGTTTTCTTATTAACCTTTGTAATCAACGAGATAGATAGCAGGATGACTGATGCTTAGTGAATTGAATTAACTCACTATATATATGTACACAAGGTATGTATAATTAAAAAATAAAAGAAAAACTGGTTAGTTACAAGTTATTTTCAACTTCTAGAGCTAGTCTATGAGTGCAAGTTCTTTAAAGAGAATTCTGTGTGTTTTCACTATGATGTGCTGGGAATGTTCTTTCAGATCATATGTCCGTTATTTGATTTCATTTTTGCTTAGTATCATCATGCTATTTAGCTTCCTAAGTAGTTTTCCTAAATGCTTTCCTTAAAAAAAGAAACATTTCTCAAAAATTGGTTCAAAACTGTTTTTTTTTTTTTAGATTCAAATTGTATTGAAATTTTTTTTTTTTAATTTACAATTCTGTATTGGTTTTGCCATACATTGACATGAATCCACCACAGCTACATTACTCAGAGTATATTAATTGATTTATGTGTACATATATATATTTCCTTCTCTTGGGAGAAATCTTAGTTTGAGTTTGTAAATGTCAGTTACCACTCAAACTTAAAGACAGTTCTACAAGATCCAGTATCATAGTAAAATGATAATATATTCTTAATCATCAGTTTGCTAAACCTGTCTGTTTTACCCAGATAAGAGAGTGTGAGGTGTGGTGGCCATGATGGCAAAGAGTGTGACTTTTTATTTAAATTACAAATTCTTAAACTAGCAGGCTCTCAATAAATGTTTGTTTACTGCATTTCTTTGAACTGAATTAAATTATGCTAAATTTACTTTAATCCATGTAATAAGCCTGTGATGTGCAGATGGTACAGATAATTAACTTTTATTTTAAAAAATTTTGTATAAGAAAAGTTCTAAATAAATTGAGTCAAGTTGTAGAGTTAGAAGTAGGAGAGACAGAACTCAAATGCAGGTTTTCAACTGCAAAATCACTGCCAAGTTCTAATTTAAATGTCCTTCTGATTTCAGTAAGACATTTAAAAATATAGTTCACCTAAAAGAGAGAGAAAAAGACATTTGATATTTCAGAGTCTGTATATAGGACTGTCATAAAAAGAAAAAAAAAATCCAAATTAACCATTTTTTTCCTTCTTTTATCTCAACCTGCTTTTCAACCCAACATATGAGGATGACAAAAATTAAGGGCATAGTTTTCTTTCAGTAGCTGTTGCTGTTCAGTTGCTCAATCATGTCAGACTCTTTGCAACCCCATGGACTGTAGCACACCAGGCTTCCCTGTCACCCACCATCTCCCAGGGATTGCTCAAACTCATGTCCATTGAAATAGTGATGCCATCCAACCATCTCATCCTCTGCAATCCCCTTCTCCTCCTACCTTTAATCTTTCGCAGCATCATGGTCTTTTCCAATGAGTCAGTTATTCACATCAGATGGTCAAAAAGTATTGGAGTTTCAGCTTCAACATCAGTCCTTCCAAAGAATATTCAAGACTGACTTCCCTTAAGATTGACTGGTTTGATCTCCTTGCAGTCCAAGGGACTCTCAAGAGTCTTCTCCAACACCACTGTTCAGAAGTATCAATTCTTCAGTGCTCAGCCTTCTTTTTGATCCAACTCTCAAATTATACATGATTACTGGAAAAACCATAACTTTGACTTAGATGGACCTTTGTTGGCAAAGTAATGTCTTTACTTTTTAATATGCTGTCTAGGTTGGTCATAGCTTTTCTTCCAAGGAGCAAGTGTCTTGATTTCATGGCTGGAGTCACCATCTGCAGTTTTTTTTTTTTTTTTTTTTTTGGAGTCCAAGAAAATAAAGTCATCACTGTTTCTATTGTTTCCCCATCTATTTGCCATGAAGTGATGGGACCCAATGCCAATGATCTTGGTTTTTTTTAAATGTTGAGTTTTAAGCCACATTTTTCACTCTCCTCTTTCACTTTTATCAAGAGGCTCTTCAGTTGCTTTTCACTTTCTGCCATAAGGGTGGTATCATCTGCATATCTGAGGTTATTGATATTTCTCCTGGCCATCTTGATTCCATCTTCTGCTTCATCCAGCCTTGCATTTTGCATGATGTACTCTACATATAAGTTAAATAAGCAGGGTGACAATATACAGCCTTGACATAAACCTTTTCCAATTTGGAATCAGTCCATGGTTCCATGTCCAGTTCTAACTGTTTTTTCTTCACCTGCACACAAGTTTGGCAAGAGGCAATTAAGATTGTCTGGTATTCCCAACTTCTGAAGAATTTCCAACAGTTTGTTGTGATCCACACAGTCAAAGGCTTTAGCATAGTTAAGGAAGCAGGAGTATATTTGTTTTTTTTGTAATTGTCTTACTTTTTCTATGATCCAACAGATGTTGGCAATTTGTTCTCTGGTTCCTCTGACTATTCTAATTCCAGCTGTGTACATTTGGAGGGTCTCAATTCATATACTGCTTAAGCCTGGCATGGAGAATTTTGAGTATTTCTTTTGTAACATGTGAAATGAGTGCAAATGTACTGTAGCTTGAACATTCTTTGGTATTGCCCTTTTTAGGGATTGGAATGAAAACCTAACTTATTTTACATAGCATAATATCCTGAAGGTTCATCTGTGCTGTCTCATAATCCAGAATTATCTTCTTTTTGAAGGCTTGTGTGTGTTAGTCATTCAGTCGTGTCCAACACTTTGTGACTCCATGGACTGTATTCTGCCAGGTTTGTCTCTCCATGGGATTTCACAGGCAAGAATACTGGAGTGGGTTGCCAATTTTCAAACAGCTCCAAAAAGCAGGCTCTTGTATTAATTTGGCCCTTCCAAATGCTATTTATTTCTCTCTCTATTTGCATATTTTGACTATTTCTCTCTCTTCCTGTTTCTAGGTCTTTGCTGTTCTTCCTCACTGCTGCCTGCTTTTTCTTTCTACAGTCTGGCTTGTATCAAGTTCCCTAATCAAAATCTGCCAGTGGTTTCTATAATCCTTCAGTTCAGTTCAGTTCAGTCGCTCAGTCGTGTCCAACTCTTTGCGACCCCGTGTATCATAGCAAGCCAGGCCTCCCTGTCCATCACCATCTCCCAGAGTTCACACAAACCCACATCCATAGTGTTGGTGATGCGATCCAGCCATCTCATCCTGTCGTCCCCTTCTCCTCCTGCCCATAATCCCTCCCAGCATCAGAGTCTTTTCCAATGAGTCAACTCTTCGCATGAGATGGCCAAAATACTGGAGTTTCAGCTTCAGCATCATTCCTTCCAAAGAATGTCCAGCACTGATCTCCTTCAGAATGGACTGGTTGGATCTCCTTGCAGTCCAAGGGACTCTCAAGAGTCTTCTCCAACACCACAGTTCAAAAGCATCAATTCTTTGGCAGTTAGCTTTCTTCACAGTCCAACTCTCACATCCATACATGACTACAGGAAAAACCATAGCCTTGACTAGATGGACCTTTGTTGGCAAAGTAATGTCTCTGCTTTTCAATATGCTATCTAGGTTGGTCATAACTTTTCTTCCAAGGAGTAAGCGTCTTTTAATTTCATGGCTGCTGTCACCATCTGCAGTGATTTTGGAGCCTCCCAAAATAAAGTCTGACACTCTTTCCACTGTTTCCCCATCTATTTCCCATGAAGTGATGGGACCAGATGCCATGATTTTCATTTTCTGAATGTTGAGCTTAAAGCCAACTTTTTCACTCTCCTCTTTCACTTTCATCAAGAGGCTTTTTAGTTCCTCTTCACTTTCTCCCATAAGGGTGGTGTCATCTGCATATCTGAGGTTATTGATATTTCTCCTGCCTTACATAAATACAAAACATTTTGGTCAGAATTCAAGGATAATAGAGTATTTTTATTACCTTTTCTTTGCAAGCTTCTGCCAACTTAAAAAGTACACAGTGTGAGAGATGTGAGTCAAGTTTTATTTCGGGCAAAATGAGGACTATAGCAGGGAGACAGCATCTCAGATAGCTCTGTGAAACTGCTCCAAAGAGGCAGGGGGAAGGTCAGTATACATTCGATTTTGATGATGGAGAAGTACATACAATCAAGTACATAATTTTTAGCAGAAGATTTCTACAACTCATGAGAAGTAGATATCATGAAGGATTTTAATGCTTTTAAGATATAAGGAGATAAAGGAATTGAGCTTATAAAAATCAGCCCCTGAAAATATCTATCTGAAGACCTGTTCTGTAAGTTTTTTCCAGAGTACAGAGTGCCTTATTTGTGCTCTCCATCTTGATCTCCTTTCAGAGGGTTTTAAAAACCAGCAATTGAAGCAGCGTATGATTTAATCCTTGTAGATGTAGATGACAAATACCAATGGCAATTGCCAATTTGCATCTGACAGTTCCAAAATCCTAATTTCACTTATTCAAATGGGTAAACCACTGTTCCCAGTTGGTTATTTATATGTTTATATCTTAGAAAGATCATTCTTGATTCAGTAAGGAAAATGATTTAAGTGGTGGCAGGGAAGGTGCAAGAAGATACATGAAACCTTTAAACGAATTACTTTAGAAAGGAATAAAATAAAGATTAAAAATATAGTTAAATATGTACTAAGCATGTTTTCTTCAAATAAAAGGAAAATATATAGCAATAATTAGAATGAGAATATTGGGTCCCAGAGAGACAAATATTGAAGTTCAACAAAGTTTGGATGTATTATGGTGAAATTACCAGAATCACTGAATGAAAAATTATGAGATATTTATTATAAAAATACTAGCAAAGAAAGGAGAAAGAGTATTCAACAAGCCTGATTCTTATGTTTAAGAAATAAAATGAAATGAAAGAGAAAAGATGCTTATTTTTTTTAAGTGATGACACTATAAGGATATTCCAAGAAATTACAAGTTTATCAGTTGAAGTGGAGATTGGACAATGATGATGAAAGAAGTATATATTGTGTTGAAATAGCTGCTGGCATCTTAAGTAAAATACATAAATTGAGAGGTATTAATAAATTGGGAAAGAGGGTAGAGAATGGAAATACATAAACACACAAAAAATAGAAAGAGATGTGAGAACTATAGAATATTCACATTCATTTAACCTCAGGATTGAGAGGATCCATCTTGAAAAAAATAAATGTTAAAATTAAATGAAAGTTTAATTAGACAAGTTTTCCTCCCCATCACAGTGACAATAGGGCTTTCATCTTTTGATCATCAATTTTTCCATAACAAAATAATCTTGAAAATTGACTAGATACTTATTCAAGGAGAATTTGATGTTATCTAGATAATGCTTTACAGGAGGAAAATCCTAGGAAAGACCTGAAATGAATTTGTGACACAAGGGATTAGACTGTTAAGATAAGTTTAATTGTACAAAACAATTGAGAGAGTACTCAGTTCAATATGTATATGTTATTTGTCATGGGTTTAGCTGCAATTACGTATGTTTTTGAAGATTTATATTACATATTTGTTCTACTAATCTGTGTGACTAAGTGACACCATCCCTCACCTGTTATATAGTTATAGTGATGCTGTCAGTATGCTGTTTAGATTTATATCCTACGCTTTACCACAGGCTGTTAAAATTTAACTATAAGTTTTAATATAGCTACATGCACAGTATATTATGATACCATCCTTGTATGCTACACAAGAAGAGCAACCTGAAATTAGAGCAAAAGATTCAATTTTCAGATCAATATAGTATGAAAATTATTGAGTAGTTTAAATAAGTTTGGCTATGAAAGTGATTTACTTTTTGACTAGAAGCTCAGGCTTGTAAAGATCAAAATTACTTCAAAATTATTGTGGGAATTCTGTAGGTTTTGAATAAACACATTAATAAGATTCACAGGAAAAAGGGGAGCATGGATAAAAATCAAAAGTCCATGTAAAAATAGTAATACAAAAATGGCCTGTTGCTTTTGAAAAAGAAGAATAATTAGAGGACAGTTTGACTTATCTGATCATATTTTGAAAGAAAAGCTGATTATATATGCTATTCTCAGAACAAAATAAATTATAGTTGGTTCAATGGTTTAAATTTTGAAAGATTATTACAAGAAATTAAAGATGAATACTTTTTTAAAATATACAAAATATAGAGACTAAAAAAGTGTCAACTGAAAAAAGGACACAATATGAGAGTTATAAGTTAAGTTTTATTTGGGGCAAAATGAGAACTATAACCTGGGAGAGAGCATAGATCTGAGGAACTACTTGATTCCAGTTTGTACATATACATTAAATAAGCAGGGTGACATATACAGCCTTGATGTAATCCTTTCCCAATTTGGAACCAGTCTGTTGTTCCATGTCCAGTTCTCACTGTTGCTTCCTGACCTGCATACAAGATCCCCAAGAGGCAGGTCAGGTGGTCTGGTATTCCCATCTCTTTCAGAATTTTTCACAGGTTATTGTTATCCACACAACCAAAGGCTTTGGCATAGTCAATAAAGCAGAAATAGATATTTTTCTGGAACTCTCTTGCTTTTTCAATGATCCAGCAGATGATGGCAATTTGATCTCTGGTTCCTCTGCTTTTTCTAGATCCAGCTTAAACATCTGAAAGTTCACGGTTCATGTATTGTTGAAGCCTTGCTTGGAGAATTTTGAGCATTATTTTACTAGTGTGTGAGATGAATGCAATTGTACAGTAGTTTGAGTTCTTTGGCATTGCCTTTCTTTGGGACTGAAATTAAAACTGACCTTTACCAGTCCTGTGGCTCTTGCTGAGTTTTACAAATTTGCTGACATATGGAGGGCATCACTTTCACAACATCATCTTTTAGGATTTGAAATAGCTCAAATGGAATTCCATCACTTCCACTAGCTTTGTTCCTAGTGATGCTTTCTAAGGCCCACTTGACTTGACATTCCAGGATGT
Organism: Oryx dammah; assembly: GCF_014754425.2. Classification (NCBI taxonomy): domain Eukaryota; kingdom Metazoa; phylum Chordata; class Mammalia; order Artiodactyla; family Bovidae; genus Oryx; species Oryx dammah. The sequence goes on from NW_024070211.1 coordinate 58,607,508, forward strand.
CTGGCTCCAGGTGAGTGGTCACATCATCATGATCATCTGGGCCATGAAGATCATTTTTGCACAGTTCTGCTGTGTATTCTTGCCACTTCTTCTTAATATCTTCTGCTCCTGTTAAGTCCATACAATTTCTGCCCTTTATTGAGCCCATTTTGCATGAAATATTCCCTTTGTATCTCTAATTTTCTTGAAGAGATCTCTAGTCTTTCCCTTTCTGTGGTTTTCCTCTATTTCTTTGCATTGATCAATGAGGAAGGCTTTCTTATCTCTCCTTGCTATTCTTTGGAACTCTGCATTCAAATGGTATATCTTTCCTTTTCTTCTTTGCTTTTTGCTTCTCTTCTTCTCACAGATATTTGTAAGACCTCCTCAGATAGCCATTTTGCTTTTTTACATTTCTTTTTCTTGGATCTGATCTTGATTCTTGCCTCCTGTACAATGTCACGAACCTCCATCCACAGTTCATTAGGCACTCTACCTATCAGATCTAGTCCCTTAAATCTATTTCTAACTTCCACTGTATGATTGTTAGGCATTTGATTGAGGTCATGCTGGAATGGGCTAGTGGTTTTCCCCACTTTCTTCAATTTCAGCCTGTACTTGGCAATAAGGAGTTCATGATCTGAGCCACAGTCAGCTCCCGATCCTGTTTTTCCTGACTTTAGTGAGCTTCTCCATCTTTGGCTGCAAAGAATATGATCAATCTGATTTCGGTGTTGACCATCTGGTGATGTCCATGTGTAGAGTCTTCTCTTGTGTTGTTAGAGGAGGGTGTTTGCTATGACCAGTATGGTCTCTTGGAAAAACTCTATTAGCCTTTCCCCTGCTTCATTCCCTATTCCAAGGCCAAATTTGTCTGTTACTCCAGATGTTTCTTGACTTTGTACTTTTGCATTCCAGTCCCCTATAATTAAAGATACATCTTTTTCGGGTGTTAGTTCTAAAAGGTCTTGTAGGTCTTCATAGAACTGTTCAGCTTCAGCTTCTTGAGCAGTATGGGTTGGGGCATAGACTTGGATTACCATGATAATGAATAGTTTGCCTTGGAAATGAATAGAGATCATTCTGTTGTCTTTGAGATTGCATCCAAGTACTGCATTTTCGACTGTTTTGTTGACTATGATGGCTACTCCATTTCTTCTAAGGGATTCCTGCCCACAATAATAGATATAATGGTTATCTGAGTTAAATTCACCCATTCCAGTCCATTTTAGTTTGCTGATTCCTAGAACGTCAACGTTCACTCTTGCCATCTCCTGTTTGACCACTTTCAATTTGCCTTGATTCATGGGCCTAACATTCCAGTTTCCTATGTCGTATTGCTCTGTACACCATCTGACCTTGCTTCTATCACCAGTCACATCCACAACTGCATGTTGTTTTTGCTTTGGTTGTGTCCCTTCATTCTTCCTGGAATTATTTCTCCACTGATCTCCAGCAGCATATTGGGCACCTACTAACCTGGGGAGTTTATCTTTCAGTGTCCTATCTTTTTGCCTTTTAATACTGTGCATGGGGTTCTCAAGGCAAGAACACTGAAATGGTTTGCCATTGCCTTCTCCAGTGGACCATATTCTGTCAGACCTCTCCACCATGACCCAGCCGTCTTGGGTGGCCCTACATGACATGACTTAGTTTCATTGAGTTAGATAAGTTGTGTTCCATGTGATCAGATTGGCTAGTTGTCTGTGATCGTGGTTTCAATTTGTTTGCCCTCTGATGCCCTCTCTCAGCACCTACCATCTTGGGTTTCTCCCAAGGAAAGAATGTGTAAAACAATCTAATTGCCCAGAAGTAGAGGTGAGCTAAGGAAATGTGGGATTCTATGCAAGGTAGTATCCACAGACAGATAGAGAAAGGCTGAGGAGCTTGCAAGTACTAAAAGGAGAAATGTTAATATTTTAATTGTAAAAAGAAACACTCTCTGCCTTGAGTAAAATGAAAGAGATGTTTACATTCATTTTGTGGGTGTGTATGAAATAAAAAGAAAATTCATGTTCATTGTGTGTGTGACAACCTATAGAATAATATTTTAGAGACTGCCAAGTGTAATTCTGGAAAGTGAGACTGGTTATCTAGGATGGGAGAAACACATTTTATTACTTTTTTTTTTTTTTTAACATATGTGTGCACTAAATTTTTTACTTAAAAATATATTTGAAGAATATAATTGCTATGTGACCTGAACGTATACTTAGGTGTCTTGATAGAGGAAATTAAATATTTTAATTACTTTGTTAAAATCTGAGCCAGGGAATACAAGACAAATAGGCAGTTTGGGGATGTGTAGAGTTAGCTCAGTTTGGGATATCACAACAAAAGCCAAAATGATTCACTCCTCATAAAGTGCTAGTCAAAGTTTTAATTACCATATGTGTATTAACTCAATATAATCCCTACAACAATTGAATACAAAAGTTTAAAGTTCACGATACCCTTTCAAAATTCTTATCACAACCACATATATAATTCCTGTGTTATTCATTACAACACACGCCCTTCAGAGTTGTGAACAACACTCCATGAATAAGTATATTAACATTTTTGCAGAGCATATATACATACTTACACTGAGCATGATAAAGAGACTCTTAGCCTCTAAGTTATCCTAACCTGAAAAGTTTAAAGTTCTTTTGGAACATTCAAGGAAAGGCATCCAGTTATGAAATTCAGAAATGGATCTGGGCTTCATGGCCATAATGATGGTCATTGTAGGATAAAATTATCCAAAGTCAGTGTGCATATTGAGAGAGGAAGCTGATCTGTGGTTTGAACTTGAAGTATGTCAACATTTAAGAGACAGGATAAAGACATGGATCATAAATAGTATGTACAAAGCATTCTCAGGAAATGTATATATATGTATATAATTCTATTCCATCTTTCCATTAATTCGATCAGATGTTGTCATTTCCATTTGTTAGATCAGGAGGCAGACACTATTAGTTACATAAGATAGGTCACAAACTAGTGAATGTTAATGCCTCTATACTGTTCTAAAGACATTGCTTTTTCTATCACACTGCACTACACAAAATAGGGGAGACACTTATGTGGATGATGAATTGTACTTACTCATTCAGTCATGTCTGACTCTGAGACCCCACGGACTATAGCCTGTCAGGCTCCTCTGTCCATAGGGATTCTCCAGGCAAGAATACTGGAGTGGGTTGCCAGGGTATCATCTGGAGTGCCCACCTGCAGGGATCATCCCAACTCAGGGATTGAACCCAGGCTTTCCACATTGCAGGTGAATTCTCTACTGTCTGAACACTAGGGAAATGCCACCTGCCATATCAGTAAACAAAGGATGTTGCAGCCATCAAACTCTCAGCTACTGTAGCCACTTCCAAGGTTCCACCCTGAGGATATGCAGAATGGAAAGTAAGTCAGAGAAGGAGAAATATTGTATGACATCCCTTATATGTGGAATCTAAAAAGAAATAATACAAATAAACTTACAAAACAGAAAGAGAGTCACAGACTTACAGAATGAACTTATGATTGCCAAGGGGAAGGGTGAGGGGAATAGTTAGGGAGTTGGGGATGGACATGTACACACTACTATATTTAAAATAAATAACCAACAAAGGCCTACTGTTTAGCAGGATTATGTGGCAGCCTGAATGAGAGGGGAGTTTAGGGGAGAATGGATACATGTATACGTATGGCTGAGTCCCTTTGCTGTTCCCCTAAACTATCACAACATTTTTAATTGGCTATACCCTAATACAAAATAAAAAAGTTTTTTTTTCAAATATGCAGTACGAATAAAACAAACAAACAGATAATGGTCCCAAATAGCTGAAGTGCATGTAAAAGGAATGATTTCAGTAAGCCCAAGCTTCTTTATCTTCCTATAGGAAATAGCAACCCATTCCTATGAAGTTCTATATATCCTGGCTCTTCCCTTACCTCTTTGAAGTGGTCTCTCAGGGAAATCTGAGAGTCCTGTGTTCTGGGGTTGAAGTTCTCAGAAAATCCACCAAATATAATATCAACATAATTCTCAACTTTGAAGTTGTGCACTTTTTTCAATCAGCACCTTGAAACATAATAGTTTACTAGTATTATTACCTTTGTTATTAGTTGTATTTAACTTGCAATTTACTTACTTTTATTAAGTTGTTATTTATAAACTACCTTATTAATAACTTCATTATGTATGAATTTTAACTTTTATTTTCTTTCCAAAACTATTGACTACATGCTCATAAGCACTGGAGAATCTATTTGATTCTTGGTATAATATAATAAATAAATAAAATTTCCATTTTGAGTAGCTTAAGGAACTAATAGCTACTTACAGAACAAGGTGATGATAGTTCTCAGGAGGGTCACAAAGCTTCTTTGGGAGACGACAGAGGTGCTTTCTCCAAGAAGCTGAAATCTAAGCTATGAACTAAAGTATGAATGAGAAAAAGAGGGCAAATTCTTCATGCAGAGTCATGAGAAGAATGCTCCAAAGGATGACACAGGATGAGCAAAGGCCTCACATGACCAAATAAAGGACATTGTAAACTGGAAAGTTCACTATGGTTGCATGATTGTGTAGAAAGAGGAGATGGAAGAGGAAAAAGGGTCTAGATCTAAAAGGCTCTTTGTGATCCCTTCTGGGAGGTTTTGATTACTGCATGATGTCTGGCTAACCCACCAACATGTGACTCAAAAAGAAGTTTGACAATTAACTTGAAGCTTTCATTTATGTATTCATACCAGTGTGGAACAGGTTTTCTTGGTGGTTTAGATGGTAAAGAATCCACCTACAACACGGAAGACCTGGGTTGTGTACCTGGTCAGGAAGATTCCCTAGAAAAGGGAATGGCTGCCCATTCCAGTATTTTTGTCTGGAGAATTTGATGGACAGAGGAGCCTGGCGGGCTATCTACAATCCATGAAGCTGCAAAAGAGTTGGACACGACTCTGTGGCTAGCATTTTCATTTTCACTTTACCAGCAAGGGGCAAATTTGCAGCAAAAACATAAATGAGAGCACTGATCATGTGAGAAATGCACTATAATTGAGATAATATTTCAATTCTATATAAAAGAGATTAGTTACCATTTTCAATTTATATGCTACTTCCATGGCTTGGATCCTGAGTCACATAAAGCTTGAATGAAGTTCCTGGTATTTCAGAACTCAACAGCAATTGAGCAACTGAAATGGCATTTATTTAACTCTTTCAAGGCAGTGTGAAGTAGTGGGAAGTACATGAACTTCAGAATAGAGAGGCTAGGATTATAGGTCAGTTAAATCTTGATAAAACTGGAGAAATGTCTTGGGGTTAAGTCTTATCCTTCCACTTGCAACCTGTGTTACTTTGGGAATTTTTTTTAAATAAATTTTAATTTTTACTTTATTTTACTTTACAATACTGTATTGGTTTTGCCATACATTGACATGAATGTGCCACGGGTGTACACGAGTTCCCAAACATGAACCCCCCTCCCACCTCCCACCCCATATCATCTCTCTGGATCATCCCCGTGCATCAGCCCCAAGCATCCTGTATCCTGCATCGAACATAGACTGGCGATTCATTCCTTACATGATAGTATACATGTTTCAATGCCATTCTCCCAAATCATCCCACCCTCTCCCTCTCCCTCAGAGTCCAAAAGTCCACTCTATACATCTGTGTCTCTTTTGCTGTCTCGCATACAGGGTCATCATTACCATCTTTCTAAATTCCATATATATGTGTTAGTATACTCTATTGGTGTTTCTCTTTCTGGCTTACTTCACTCTGTATAATCGGCTCCAGTTTCATCCATCTCATTAGAACTGATTCAAATGTATTCTTTTTAATGGCTGAGTAATACTCCATTGTGTATATGTACCACAGCTTTCTTATCCATTCATCTGCTGATGGACATCTAGGTTTCCAAGTCCTGGCTATTATAAACAGTGCAGTGATGAACATTGGGGTACATGTGTCTCTTTCAATTCTGGTTTCCTCGGTGTGTATGCCGAGCAGTGGGATATGTTGTAGTTTTCATTTTGATTCAGTTCTCTGTCTCTGTCTCTCTGTCTCTGTCTCTCTCTCTCTCTCTCTCTCCATATATATATATATATATATATATATATATATATATATATATATATTCTCCACATGAGTGGCAAAGAATCCACCTCCAATGTAGGAGCTACAAGGTTGATCCCTAGTTCAGGAAGATCCCCTGAAGAAGGAATGGCCACCCACTTCAGTATTCCTGCCTGGGAAATCCCATGGACAGAGGGGCCTGGAAAGATAAAGTCCATGGAGTTGCAGAAGAATTAGGCACACCTTAACAACTAAACAACAACAGTGTGAGATCTTATTTCCCCTAACAGGGTAAAATTTGTGCCCCCTGCAGCAGAAATGCAGAATTTTAACCACTGGATTTCCAGGGAAGTTCCACTTTGGGATTTTTTTTTTTTCTTGAACTTTCACTTTTTTACCCTCCAAAGTGTTCTCTTCAGAAGTAAAAATTATTAAATTGAGCTCTTATTCCCTCTCTTATTGTTTTAAAAACTGATATTACAAAAATTCTAGTTTTCTCTCTGAAGCTGTTTGTCCTTACTTACTAGGTAGTGGGAGAAAAGTTTGCTTAGTCTATTGACATTTGAGTTTGCAAAGGAGAAAATAAATGAATGCAGCATACATGATTAATATTAATAATAACAATAAAAGCTCCCAGAAAGGTTTCCCACTAATCTTTTATTATTCAGGCTCTGGTGCATAATGAACATTCTGAATATTTAATAACTGAAAGAAAGAAAAGCCAACTGAACATCTTGAGCTGTCATATATATGCATGAGAAAGCTCCTTATCCCATGAAGAGAGAGAACAGACTGGATCTGTCAACGATAAAATATGACATTTTTACACCCCTAGTCAAATGTCACTACAGATTGCAAGTGACATCTTATAACCAAGAACAACTTCTTATAGAATATAAAAAATATAAGTGCTTCTTTCCTTGCTAAGAATTTATATTGAAAGGTCATTACAGTGCATATAAAATCCCACTGAAGCTGCTTAATGCAATTTCTATTTTCACTCCAATATCATCAGGTGGTGAGTGTGGGTTTGGTCTAATTAAAAAGTAGATTGTAATTTGCATATGCAGCGACACTGGAAAAGCAGGTAAGTGAGGATTTGCTTGGGGAGAAATGGTTGATCAAGCAAGAAATAATGGGGAAATGACGGAACGAAAATTTCTAGGCCTTTGCCCTTTGTAGAAAGGTTGTTTTCTTCTTTATTCTTCTTCCTTTCTTTTTGGATATTCACAGCACAGTATCAGCATCTCCTTAGGGCAAAGGCATGTTCCTCCAAAGCACATAAAGACTTTATGAGATACAAAGTTTTCTTAAAACAGAAAGATTTTTCCAATTCAATTCACCCTGGAAATAAAATTAGTTTGGGGTATTATGTGAATTGTGGCTTTTTTCTTTCTTTTTATATTCCACATTTTGAATATAACAGAGACTAAGAGAATAGTTGGGGTAAGAGAATAGAACCCCAAAGCAATTGTTCAAGAATGAAGAAAGTACATAAAAAAATTAGCCTTTCTTTTTATAAGTGTTATACTACATTTTTCCTTTTTATTTGTAAACTGTCATGCTGTCAGATGAGTTCTTACTGTTGTATCTTTTTTTGCTTCCACTGTGCTCTTATTCCTACCCTAGAAAACAATAAAATTGATTTTAATATTGTTTCCATTTTTGTCTTCATTAATGTTAATCTATTTATATTTGGCATAATGAAGTTTTCACTAAAAGATTGACGAGCCCTGAAATCAAGGTTAGAAATCCTCTAAAAACCTACTGCCAAGGGGGATTTCCGAAATGTGCCTAAGTTCACATAACCACTGGGTGTTGAGAAAAACTTCTCTTTATCAATGTACTGTGACAGACACCAACATCCCTAGACATCGTGAAATCTGCTGGCTAACAGGAACTTACTGAGTTATTCAGCCCATTCCCAGATATAAAGTAGTCATGAAACTAACATAGGAAAAATGGAAATTCATTCTATTATGAATGTTCAAAACTTATTAGGTATATAAAAAGTGCACTATATATTTGTCCACCAATTTTTAAAACCCTGGAGCATTTTACCATGATTAAAAGTATTTTCCTTCATTTGACAGAAAATATGCTTTCCAAAAAGTCATGAGATATTGAAACAAGGGCAAAAATGTTACTTATATATTATGTTGATAACCATGAAATCACAATGCACATATAAGGAAATACTTTAAATATTAACGGTGATGGTTTCTAGGTGTTAAAATGTGATTTTTTTCAGATTTCAGTTTTATTTGCTATATCCAATTGACTAGATTTTGTTAATAGAAAAGTTTACCGTTAGAAGTGACACACTGTAAAATATATTTCAAATCAAATCCTCTAACACTTTACATTATAAAATTTCTATCTTCAAATATAAAATTAACAACATCTCCCTAAGTTGAACTAAGTTGAAGAGTTTTAATGACAAATACTGGCTTTATCATACACTGAGTGTTTATTCATTTGTTTATTCAACACCATGTCTGAGTGTCTGCTAAGTGCCTAGCAAGTTACCAGTCATACTGTAGATGCATCACAGATTTTTTTTTTTCACACGAAGGCAAAAGAATAAAAAGTATGTTAGGCACTCTGTTAGAGGAGGAAATTGTTGAGATGATCAAGAACATCCCTCTTGCTTTATTTTGTATATATCTGTATATGTAGTCTGATAGCTCAAGGGTTTAAAAGTCCAGATATCATTGATTAACTTTGGAAAACCTCAAAATATATACAGACTACTATATATAAAATAGATTACTAATAAGAACCTACTGAATAGTACAGGGAACTCTACTTAATGCTCTATAATGATCTATATGGGAAAAGAATCTGAAAAGGAATGGATACATATATATATATATATATAACTGATTCACTTTTCTGTACAGCTGAAACTAACATAATATTGTAAATCAACTGTACCTCAATTAATTTTCTTTTAAAAGTACCCTTTTTTCTTAAAAGATAGAAACTGCAGTTTTGTGGCATTTTTCTCTGTCATTTTAGCTGTTATTTCGAACCAGTACCTTCATTATGACAGCCCATGGAAAAACTGTACACCAACAGATGCAACATAGCTGGGAAAAGGACATTTTTAGAGCAACAAAAACAATCATAGCCTCTTCAAATTTATATGTTAAAGCATGCAACTTTTTTGGCCACGCCACACCAGATTTCGGAATCTTATTTCCCAGACCAGAGATTGAACTCAGGCCACAGAGGTGGAAGTTTGGAGTCCTAACCTCTGTACCACCAGGGAATTCTTAAGACATGCATACATTGTGTTCTCTCAGTAGATAAGTGGTATTATTTCATTTTACAGATAATTAAACTGAGATAAAGGGAAATTGAGCTTCTTTAGTGGCTCAGTGGTAAAGAATCCTCCTGCAGTGCAGGAGATGTGGACACATGGATTTGATCCCAGGGTTGGAAAGAATTCATGGAGGAAGAATTATGGGCAAGATTCTAGTAATCTTGCCCAGAAAATCCTATGGACAGAGGAGTCCGGAGGGCTACAGTCCATGGGGTCTCAAAAGATTCAGACACAACTGAGCAACTAAACAGGAACAAAGAGAAACAATATTCTTTCCTAGGTCACATCTATATTAGACCTATGGTGTGCCCATCAGTCAGCAGTCGTCAACGTTGAGGTAAGACCTTCTACCAACAAAAGGATTATGGCTTGTTGATGGCTTAGATGATGGTTATCATGCTTTAGCAATAAATTATTTTTAAATTAATGTTAAAAAATAGAACTGGAGTATATAAATCTCTGGAGTCTCTGCTGAGTCCATTTCAGCATCCTCAAGCACGTTTGATGCCATAGGATCTCACTAAATGGATTTTAAAGATATTTTTTCATGTTTAATATATTCTGAAGTGTACGTGTAATGTATACCTAAGGTAAGAAGTATGAAAATAAAATGAACCCATATATCTCCGACATGTTAAAATCTAGAATAGTATCAATAGTTTTGATCTGTTTATCTGAAAGTCTGTAGAGATTCCTGTTATCTCAAACACTTTAAAAAATATCTTACAAACAGAACCTAGTTTCGGTTTTAGTCTTTGCTTTATTTTCTTTGTGAGATAGAAGGTCCACAATATTGTTAAGAGTGGAGTTTGTTGTTGCTATTGTTCAGTCTGTAAGTTGTCTCTTCGCAACCCCATGGACTGCACCACACCAGGCTCCTCTCTCTCCCAATATCTCCCGGAGTTTGCTCAAATTTATGTACACTGAGTTGATGATTCTCTCTAACCATCTCATCCTCTGCTTCTCCCTTCACCTTTAGCCTTCCATCTTTCCCAGCATCAGGGTCTTTTCCAATAAGTCAGCTCTTTGCATCAGGGGCCCTAAGTACTGCAGCTTCAGCTTCAGCATCAGTCCTTCAAATCAATATTTAGGTTTAATTAATTAATTAATTAATTTTAATTAGAAGTTAATTACTTTACAATATTGTATTGGTTTTGCCTTACATCAACATGAATTTTCTTTAGAATTGACTGGTTTGATCTCCTTGCAGTCCAAGGGACTCAAGAGTCTTCAGCAACACAATTCAAAAGCATCAATTCTTTGGCATTCAGTCTTCTTCATGGTCCTATTCTCACAGTATAGACTAACTATTTTGAGCTTGAAAATGTATAATTTGCAATGTAAGCATTAAAAAAATTCTATAAAAATTGGGGTTTTAATCATGACATAGTTTGAAACTCTGGACTCCTTAATCTTAAGACAAGTCTTTGTAGGCAAAATTGCCAATGTCCATGTTTCATACTTTATGAGAGAAATTAATAAAACATGTATCTTCAACATTTTGTTCTTTCATGTGGCCTCGTCCCATCTCTTCAAGATGTTGGGTGTTCTCATAGATGATAGCTTCCTGAATGTATGCTTTTGATGAATTTAGCTGGGTTATGAGTTAAGCTATTGTGACAGAGACTTAAAACAGCTAAGACTTAACAATTAGGCATAGCAGTCCAAGACTGGTGTGGTGCTTCAACAGTGTCAGTGAGCCAGGCTCCTACCATCATGTGACTTCAGCATCTGAAATTTCCTTAATCCTATGGTCCAGGATGACTCATCATTGTTTCTCTAGTCCTCTAAGAGAGCAGAGGAATAAAAGAGGGAAAGCTCACCTGTCTTCATTCAAGAACAGTAGAAGCTATCTATCAAGTGCCCACATATCTTACCAGTAATCACATGACATACAAAGCCACAGTGAAGTTGGAAAATGTAGTATATATATTTTCAGCAACATTTGGAAGATTTATTATTATGAAGAAGGAGGATTGAATAGCAGAGGGTAATCTGTTTTCTTTCTTTGTTTATTGCTACATTCTCTATGAGTTCTAAGACACCATGATGCAGAGAATGTAGCAATAAGCAATGAAATATTACATAATATATGTGGAGCTTGAAATGCTGCTCCATGACTAACAGGCAGAGGCTATGGAACTGTTCTTAGGGAATTTCAAGACACTGTGATGCAAAGAAAAGTTACACAACCTTTGTGCATCAGCCATGGGGCAACATTTCAAGTTCCAAATATATTATGTAATAATTAATTTTTAAAATGTCAGTTTGAGTTCCCCACCCACCCATAAAAGAAAAGACTGAGTAAGGATTTGAGTGAACGTAGTTCATTACAAAATGATCCAGAAAGCTTTATGAGAATATGGGGAAGTTAAGCAGGGAGATTATAAAAGCCAGTAAGTCACCACAGTGGATAATCAGGGTCTGATTCTATTAGGGACTTTCTGAAAAGCTGTGTGCTCTAAACCCTCAATTTGCCCAATGAAAAACAAGGAATGTAGGGTCATTATTCACCATATTCATCAAATTCCTTTCTTCATTTGTTGAGGTTTGCTCCTAGGAGCTGACTATTAGACAGTAGTGCCCTGCCCTGTGTATGAGCCAAACACAGTCCCCTGGCCCAAGAACACCATATTGAGATGCTAAAGAAGCTGTGTGCATGTATATGCAGGTAACCTGGAAAAAAAAAAAAAAGGCTGAAGAATTATGAGCAGGGCACCAGCAGTGACTGCTAGAACCCTATAAGATAATATATCTCCATTTTCCCAGTAAGGACATTTGATGCTATTAAAGGTTTTGAACACCTGCAATGTGGGATAACTGGGTTCAGTCCCTCGCTTGGGGAGATCCCCTGGAGGAAGGCATGGCAACCCACTCCAGTATTTTTGCCTGGAGAATCCCATGGACAGAGGAGTCTGGTGGGCTGCAGTCCATGGTGTCACAAAGCATCAGACACAACTGAGCAACTAAGCACAGCACAGCACGGGTTTTTTGAAACTTGCCTTGTTAGGGTCCCTGTAAGACTTCTAATCCTTTCCAATTTACTACATATCCTATGCTAAACAACTGATCAACTAGAGAATTCAAAGGCTCTCACTGTAAAATCTCTACTCTTTTCTTAGAATTGTGATCCTTCAATTTGACTGTGCTGTAAAAACTTGTCTAATTTTCTCCATTGATCCAAAGATGCTATTCAGTCTTCTTTTCACTCCAAAGCAGCTTCCAGTCCTTCTAAAGCAGCTCTGACTCCATTTCTTCCATTTCCAGAGTCTGTTGGTGGTAACTGCTGCCATGGAATAATTGGTTAAATAATGTAGCATTGAGTTGGTTGCTTGCATTTCTTATCCTCTATGAATCTGTACACTGCTATGGGAAGGACCAGTTTGACCTAGAGGAGGCTTAATATAATGTTGGTGCTGGATTTTCTGTGAACTTCTGTTTATAGGCAGAGAAAGGTAATTGTCTCCACCTTGGGGAGCATTCCCCTTAAAGCAGTTGAAGCGGTTTGAATTTTATTTTTCAGAATGAAGGGATGAAGTATGTACATTGTGTGTGCTAGTGTGTGTTTCTGTATCCACTTCTAGACTAAATGAAATGTGTGGGTCTGTTCCCATAAACTAATTTTTTTCCCATTCAATATATGATGTTACACAGAAGTAACTGAAAGATCAAAGAGAGAACAAAATTTAAACTTTTCCCAACCAATGAATTTTACCTTTTCTGCCTTTCCTGAGAGACTGCTACCAAATTAGAGGGGGAGGGGAGAATCTTTCCAAATAAGATATAATACTATAATATTCCTTCTTTCTTAAACAGAAAAAAATACAACTTATTGAAGACTTGCTTGATGACTCAGCTGCATTGATATTTAACATCACATTCTCTTTAATTCTCTCTCTCTCCCAATCCATCTCTCTTTCTCTCTCCAATACAATCTGCCTGGAATGTGTCCATTGTATCCTCACCCATGCCCCCTAGCTTTGACCCAGCCCTTGGACAACTTGGTTGGTTTGTCATATCCTCTGGGCAGTGCTTCTAACCCCTGGCATCACTTTCATAGGTTTACACTCTATTTAACAGTATTTATCAGCCTGGTGGGCTGCCGTCTATGGGGTCGCACAGAGTCGGACACAACTGAGATGACTTAGCATCAGCAGCAGCAGCATCCCAATTTTAAGTTTATAGTTATATAAATAATTATTTGTGTGACACAAGATTCTCTCTATATATAAGCCTTATAAGGACAGAACCCATATATTCCATTTTCACCACTGCATTTCCAACAAAATGTAAGATACAGGGCAATAAAAAAATTTGGCTAGATAATGATTTTAAAATGTTTAATTTAAAATAAAAAATAATAAACTATTTTCATTCTTTCACATATTCTTCTATTCAAAAAGTACAGTTTTTAAAATTTGTCATTATTTTAACTACAATATAAACCATAATTCCAAACTCTTTTGGATTTGAGGTCTTATCAAACTTGGATTTTACATATATATCTTCACGTGTAAGTGCTAAGTCTCTTCAATTGTATCTGACTCTTTGAGACTATGGATGATAGCCCACCAGTCTCCTTTGTGCATAGAATTCTCCAGGCAAGAATACTGAAGTATATGTACCACAGCTTCCTTATCCATTATCTGTGGATGGACATCTAGGTTGCTTCCATGTCCTAGCTATTGTAAATAGTGCCAATTTGTACTGATGTATGGCAAAAACTATCACAACACTTTAAAGTAGTTATCCTCCAATTAAAATAAATAAAAATTAGAAAAAAAAAAAAGAATATTGGAGTGGGTTGCCATGCCCCCCTCCAGGGGATCTTCCCAACACAGAGATCAACCTCTCTTCTTTTACATCTCCTACATTTGGCCACCTGATGCGAAAGCTGATTCTTTTGGAAAGACCCTGATGCTGGGAAAGATTGAGGGCAGGAGGAGAAGGGGACAACAGAGGATGAAATGGTTGGAAGGCATCACCAACTCAATGGACATGGGTTTGGGTGGACTCTGGGAGTTGGCGATGGACAGGGAGGTCTGGTGTGCTGCTTCATGGGGTCACAAAGAGTCGGACACAACTGAGCGACTGAACTGAACTGACCATTGGCAGGCAGTTTCTTTACCATTAGTCCCACCATATCTTCATAGTCTTACCTTATTTAATCATTTAAATAATGGTTTCACATTGACATTGGGTGGTGACAGCACAGCAGTGTTGTTAATTCTTCCTAAATGGCTGGATTTTTATTATTTTCCATTTTTTATTATTATGTCTTATCTTGCAATAAGCAATCTTTATGTGCATAAAACTTTAAAATTATTATTTATTTATTTAGATCAATTCCTAGAAGCAGAGGTCTGTATGTATAGATATTTATGCCTTTTTTAAAGAATCCTATCACTTCATGGCAAATGAATGGGGAAACAATGGAAACAGTGAGAAACTTTATTTTCTTGAGCTCCAAAATCATTGAAATAGTGACTGCAGCCATGAAATTAAAAGACACTTGCTTCTTGGAAGAAAAGCTATGACAAACCTAGACAGTATATTAAAAATCAGGGATATTACTTTGGCAACAAATGTCGATCTAGTCAAAGCTATGGTTTTTCCAGTAGTCAGGTATGGATGTGAGAGTCAGACTATTATAAAGAAAGCTGAGAGCTGAAGAATTGATGCTTTTGAACTGTGGTGTTGGAGAAGACTCTTGAGAGTCTCTTGGACTGCAAGGAGGTCAAACCAGTCAATCCTAAAGGAAATCATTTCAGTTCAGTTCAGTTTCTCAATCATGTCTGACTGTTGATTACTCCATAGACTGCAGCACGTGAGGCTTCCCAGGTCCATCACCAACTCCTGGGGCTTGCTCAAATTCATGTCTACCAAGTCGATGATGCCATCCAGCCATCTCATCCTCTGTTGTCCCCTTCTCCTTCTGCCTTCAATCCTTCCCAACATCAAGGTCTTTTCCAATGAGTTGGCTTTTCACATTGGGTAGCCAAAGTATTGGAGCTTCAGCATCAGTCTTTCTAACGAATATACAGGACTGATTCCCTTTAGAACTTAAAAAGCAAATTAAAAGATGTGATATTGAAACTCCAATTCTTTGGCCACCTGATGTGAAGAGCTGATTCATTTGAAAAGACCCTGATGCTGGGAAAGACTGAAGGCAGGAGTAGAAGGGGACGACAGAGGATGAGATGGTTAGATGGCATAACTGAGTCAATGGACATGAGTTTGGGTAAACTCCAGGAGTTGATGGTGGACTGGGAGGCCTGGCATGCTGCAGTTCATGGGATTGCAAAGAGTCAGACAGGACTGAGCTACTGAACTGAACTTAAAAACATCTTTTTAAAATACTCTCTAAAAGTAATATATCAGATTTAATTTCTCCCCACTATATAGGAGCCCCATTCTCTCTTTCCACTTCCAAGATAAATTAAACAACTTGGTCTGTATACCTTCACATTTTTCTCTATTTGTAGAAGCTTGAAAACATAAATATACATGAAAAGAAAGGTGTGTTTGTGCATTTCTCTTTTTCTTGATTTTTTTTTTTTGCTCAATCCTCCACCACATAAATTAAGGAAGATATAAAATATTATTTTAAATAACTACTATTTCATTGAATAGATTCTCAAAATGCATTCTTCTATTAATAGCTATTTTAGATTGTTTACAAGTTTTCTTTTGTTTTTGCCAGAGCAAATAATACTGTATAGAATATTCTTGTGCATAAACTGTACTTACCAAAATGAAACTTTGGAAGTTTCACTTCCACTCTCTAAAAAGAGATTTATACAAGTGAGATAACTGAGTCAGTCTATCTGCCTGTAAATTTCAATATTGTCAGATTTCTTTTGAAATATACTATAAAATCCACCTCTTCACTATATGAGATAAAAATAAAAGCAATCGTTTTCTGTTTCCTTGCCAAGCCTAACTGGGTGCTGATAACTGGATTTTTTTTTTTTTTTTCATTTCTGACTTGCCAGCTTCCAAATGCTGCCAGTTTTCCTATGTGTAATTTATCTTTTTCTCATGAATTTTAGGACCTGTTTTTGTAATTAATATATACACTTTTATCTGTAATATGGATTGCAAAACAGTTTATTAAAAATATATTGTTTATATATTTTTTCTTTTTAAATTAGTTGATGCAATAAAATATGCTGATGGCCAAATCTCTAACAACCATGGGTCTTATGGCATTGCACAAATGGAAGTCTGCATGTCTATGTCTAAATTTATATATCCTATGTCTAAATATTTGACAGTTATAAAGTATTATAAAATATGATGCTAAATAAAATATATCAGATCTCTGAATAATATACCTACATAACTAAATGAAAATTCAATTTAAAATTTAATACATACACAATGGCATAAGGACCCCTGGACCACATTACCATGAGGATGGGAGTGATTTCTATTTGTTGGACTTCCAACAGTCATCCTATATCATTTTCATTATATATTTTTTGAAATTTTTGGAAGACAAACATTACCTACCAACAAGTAACAATGACTGATAAATTGTTCAATGTTTTTACTTTCTTCTCTCTATACACCCTCATGCCCTTTCTTTCTTAATTTTTTCTTCCATTTATCAGTTTCTTCTGAATAATGTTGAATAGAGGCCATGATAGTAGTGATTCTAGTATCTATTCTACTACATAGTAGTTATCTAATATATCCTATAAAGTTCTCAACCTTGTAAGAAATCATTTTAAAGTGTCATGACTAATACAATGATTTCGGTAGATTTCTGAGATAGACATTTGGTCAAGTTAAAAAGAAGGCTTAAGATGTATTTATTTCCTAAAATTTTGAATGCTGAATGGTTGCTTACTATATCAAAATATTTCTTTGCACCTATTAGAATGATGGTAGAGTACTGTTATTTTAATATTCTACTGTAGTGTGTAACATTTCTGATTTTGAACATTTACTCACTCTTAAGATAATCATATATTTATGTATATATGCATTTATTTTTACAAATTTCTATAAATACGTTTTTAATGCACTTTTTAAGTTAGTTCAGTAAATATTTCTAAACCTGGCATGTTTTGTGTTTTTGTTTTTTTTTTAATTTGCTTTTAAAGGTGTTTTATTGTCCCTTTCATGGATTTATTTTTGTGTGTCTGCCTTCAGTAACCATGAACTCACTTTTTTTTTTTTTTAATGAAATCACTTCTTAATGTTGCATTCTCTCTTAACACAAGTAGAAGTCATTGCTCCAAAGAGCATGGGGAAAATATTTTAAGTATGCAAAGATCCCACTTTATTTGTGACTTAGTCATTCTGAATTTTACATGTTGTGTGTGTGTATGTGTATAATAACCTCATTTATGGAACTATACTATATTTTTCCTGTATTAGCTGGAGCAGGAATTGTGACCAGTGATTAACAACAGAAACTTGAGATTCATCTTGGCTCTACTTAACCCTTGCTCATGTTTCTAAATATATATACCATCTGATCACAGCAGAGTTATTTAGTTGACTCCTCAAGCTCTTGTTTTGTCAGTTTCTTTTTGTCTTCTCTGCATTGTTCAAGGTCAGCTTTGCTTTGCAACTAAACATCACTGTTCTGTCTTAACCATGATCTTTCTTCATAAATCTAATATAATGTATCAATGCCAAGAAACAAATATTAATATTTAGGCTTTATGAATCAGTTCATTGAACTGATTCTAAGTATTCCAATAGAAATAAACTACATATTTTAAAATAAGGGCACTAAGAAATTCTTTTTGGGTGCTCAGAGATTTTTCTTGCTTACTCATATTCTCCATATTTTTTCTTGTTGTTGTCCTACATAGCTTTTATTTTCTAGAGTTTATGATAAATTATGTGCTACATGGATGAAGGCATACATTGACGGTCAGATAAACACTTGTCGTTCAGTATCTCAGTCGTGTCTGATTCTTTGTGACTCCAGGGACTGCAGCACACCAGGCATTCCTGTCTATCACGAATTCCTGGAGCTTACTCAAATTCATGTCCATCGAGTTGGTAATGTCATCCAGTCGTCTCATCCTCTGTCGTCCCCTTACCTCCTGCCTTCAATCTTTCTCATCATCAGTGTCTTTTCCAAAGAGTCACTTCTTCACATCAGGTGAGCAAAGTATTGGAGTTTCAGCGTCAGCATCAGTCCTTCCAATGAACATTCAGGATTAATTTCCTTTAGGATAGACTGGTTTGATCACCTTTCAGTCCAAGGACTTGCAAAGTCTTCTCCAACACCACAGTTCAAAACCACCAATCCTTTGGGGCTCAGCTTTCTTTACGATCCAATTCTCACACCCATATTGGACTACTGGGAAAACCATAGCTGTGACTAGATGGACCTTTTTTGGGAAAGTAATGTCTCTGCTTTTTAATATGCTGTCTGGGTTGGTCATAGCTTTTTTTTTTTTTCCCCGAGGACCACGTTTCTTTTAGTTTCATGGCTGCAGTCACCATCTGCAGTGATTTGGGAGGCCAAAAATAAATAAATAAATAAAATATCTTGCTGTTTCCATAGTTTCCCCCACTTAATTGCTATGCCATGATGGGACCAGATGCCATGATTTTAGTTTCATGAATGCTGAGCTTTAAGCCAGCTTTTTCACTCTCGTCTTTCACATTCATCAAGAGGCTTTTTAGTTCCTCTTCACTTTCTGCCATAAGGGTAATGTCATCTGCATATTTGAGCTTATTGGGCATTTGTCCTGGCAATCTTGATTCCAGCTTGTACTTCATCCAGCCCGCCATTTCCCATGATGTAATCTGCATATAAGTTAAATAACAGGGTGACATTATACAGCCCTGATGTACTGCTTTCCCAATTTTGAACCAGTTTGTCATTCCATGTCTGGTTCTAAGCATTGCTTCTTGATCTGCATACAGACTTCTCAGGAGACAAGTAAGGTGGTCTGGTATTCCCATCTCTTGAAGATATTTTCACAGTTTGTTGTGATCTACACAGTCAAAGGCTTTAGTGTAGTCAATGAAGCAGAAATAGAGGTTATCCTGTAATTCTCTTGCTTTTTTTATGATCCATCGGATGTTGGCAATTTGATCTCTTGTTCTTCTGCCTTTTCTAAATCCAACTTGAACATCTGGAAGTTCTCAGTTCACGTACTGTGATAGCTTAGCTTGGAGAATTTTGAGCATTACTTTGCTAGCATGTGAAATGAATGCAATTGTGCGGTAGTTTTAACATTCTTTGGCATTGTCTTTTTTTGTGATTGGAGTGAATACTTTTCCAGTTCTGTGGCCACTGCTGAGTTTTTCAAATTTGCTGGCATATTGAGTGCTGGCCTTTTTATTTTATAAGAGTTACAAATATATTGAAAAGCATAGTCATGAAATATTCTCTTTGAGATAGAAATTCTTAATATTTAAATATATATATAATAATATCTTTGGATGGATAAAATGAATATCTAGGAAAATGGCAGTGAACTAAGAGTTAGTCAATCTGGACTTGGTTTGACTCTGTCTGACTACACATTATGTATTGTAAAATTTGTAAATCCGTGTCTATATTAAATTTTAAATAAAATAAACTTTCTAAATAGAACTTTCAAGCACATAGATGAATAAACATTTCCAACAATTCTACTCCTTTTTCAAACTAACAATTAACAATTTCCAGTATATCCTTTGACATTTTTGTGTAACCTGATACAACTGTTTAAACCTAAAGAGTTCTGTTTGTTGTTAGCTTTTACTTTGCTAATAAAGAGTCACATTATTAAATAATCTCATTGTTTCATTGTTTTCTCTAATAATATACCAATGGAAATTTTACAAGGTAACAGTTATTGATAGGTCTCAACCTTGTTAACTAAAAGACATTATAAAATTCAATATTCAAAAGACATTTAAAATTTGTTGTTTGGTTTTAATACTCAGTTTTTGCAACAAACTTACTCAAAATATATGCTTATATATCAGTGCAGTAGCTCAGTCATGTCCGACTCTTTGTGACCCTATGAATCGCAGCACGCCAGGCCTCCCTGTCCAACACCATCTCCCAGAGTTCATTCAAACTCACATCCATCAAGTTCATGATGCCATCCAGCCATCTCATCCTCGGACATGCCCTTCTCCTCCTGCCCCCAATCCCTCCCAGCATCAGAGTCTTTTCCAATGAGTCAACTCTTCACATGAGGTGGCCAAAGTACTGGAGCTTCAGCTTTAGCATCATTCCTTCCAAAGAAATCCCAGGGTTCATCTCCTTGACAATGGACTGGTTGGATCTCCTTGCAGTCCAAGGGACTCTCAAGAGTCTTCCCCAACACCACAGTTCAAAAGCATCAATTCTTCAGCACTCAGCCTTCTTTACAGTCCAACTCTCACATCCATACATGACCACAGGAAAAACCATAGCCTTGACTAGACAGACCTTAGTCGGCAAAGTAATGTCTCTCAAAGGTTGGTCATAACTTTTCTTCTAAGGAGTAAGCGTCTTTTAATTTCATGGCTGCAGCCACCATCTGCAGTGATTTTGGAGCCCCCTAAAATAAAGTCTGACACTGTTTCTACTGTTTCCCTATCTATTTCCCATGAAGTAGATACCATGATCTTCGTTTTCTGAATTTTGAGCTTTAAGCCAACTTTTTCACTCTCCTCTTTCAGTTTCATCAAGAGGCTTTTTAGCTCCTCTTCACTTTCTGCAATAAATGTGGTGTCATCTGCATATCTGAGATTATTGATATTTCTCCTGGCAATCTTGATTCCAGCTTGTGTTTCTTCCAGTCCAGCGTTTCTCATGATGTACTCTGCATATAAGTTAAATAAGCAGGGTGACAATATACAGCCTTGACGTACTCCTTTTCCTATTTGGAACCAGTCTGTTGTTCCATGTCCAGTTCTAACTGTTGCTTCCTGACCTGCATGCAGATTTCTCAAGAGGCAGGTTAGGTGGTCTGGTATTCCCATCTCTTTCAGAATTTACCACAGTTTATTGTGATCCACACAGTCAAAGGCTTTGGCATAGTCAAGAAAGCAGAAATATATGTTTTTCTGGAACTCTCTCGCTTTTTCCATGATCCAGTGGATGTTGGCAATTTGATCTCTGGTTCCTCTGCCTTTTCTAAAAACAGCTTGAACATCAGGGAGTTCACGGTTCACGTATTGCTGAAGCCTGGCTTGGAGAATTTTGAGCATTACTTTACTAGCATGTGAGATGAGTGCAATTGTGTGGTAGTTTGAGCATTCTTTTGCATTGCCTTTCTTTGGAATTGGAATGAAAACTGACCTTTTCCAGTCCTGTGGCCACTGCTTAGTTTTCCAAATTTGCTGGCATATTGAGTGCAGCACTTTCACAGCATCATCTTTCAGGATTTGAAACAGCTCAACTGGAATTCCATCACCTCCACTAGCTTTGTTTGTAGTGATGCTTCCTAAGGCCCACTTGAGTTCACATTCTAAGATGTCTGGCTCTAGATTAGTGATCACATCATCATGATTATTTGGGTCATGAAGATCTTTATTGTACAGTTCTTCCATGTATTCTTGCCACCTCTTCTTAATATCTTCTATATAGCATGTGACATTAAGGATTGCCGTATCAAAGTTTGTCATTATTATTATTATATTTTAACTTTTTGAATACTGTGAGATAATACCCAAGACATTGTGGTAGCTGACATTTCCGCAAGCAGTGGATGAGAGGAACAGTGTTATCAGCAGGTCTATGATCTGTCTAAATTGTTACAAGCATGATGGATTAAAAATAATATGTTTTAATTTTAGTTACTCTTATGGAGATTTAATATCTTTATTAGCGATTTTGATAACTTCAATAATCAACTGTCTGTCATGTATCTGTCAACAATATTGTGACATGAAGAAGAGTTGGCATTGCCCAGGGCAAGACAAAGTGTGTGCTGTCATCTTTTACATTTCAATACAAGTTTCTGTTGTAAAGAAGAACTAAAAAGCTTCTTGATGAAAGTGAAAGAAGAGAGTAAAAGGTTGGCATAAAGCTCAACATTCAGACAACTAAGATCATGGCATCCTGTCCCATCACTTCATGGTAAATAGATGGGAAAACAGTGGAAAGAGTGGCTGACTTTGTTTTTCTGGGCTCCAAAATCACTGCAGATGGTGACTGCAGCAATGAAATTAAAAGACATTTTTTCATTAGAAGGAAAGTTATGACCAACCTAGATAGCATATTAAAAAGCAGAGACATTACTTTGCCAACAAAGGTCCATCTATTCAATGCTATGGTTTTTCCAGTAGTCATGTATGGATGGGAGAGTTGGACTATAAAGAAAGCTGAGTGCCAAAGAATCGATGCTTTTGAACTATGGTGTTGGGGAAGACTCTTGAGAGTCCCTTGGACTGCAAGGAGATCCAACCAGTCCATCCTAAAAAATATCAGTCCAGGGTGTTCATTGGAGGGACTGATGCTGAAGCTGAAACTCCAATACTTTGGCCACATGATGTGGAGATGTGACTCATTTGAAAAGACCCTGATGCTGAGAAAGACTGAAGGCAGGAGAAGAAGAGGACAGCAGAGGATGAGATGGTTGGATGGCATCACGGACACAATGGACATGGATTTGGGTGGATTCTGGGAGTTGGTGATGGACAGGGAGGCCTGGTGTGCTGCAGTTCGTAATGTTGCAAAGAGTCAGACATGAGTGAGTGACAGAACTGAACAGAACTGAATACTCTTTGATAACGATGATTGGAAAAGAAATGATTTTGCCATATCAGTAGTTATAGTCCAAATACCTGATGCTATACTGATATATTCCAGTACAGTCATCCCAGGCTATAGATGTTACAACTTGTCAAGTTGTAGTTCTTTGTCATCATACATTTGAAGGCAATAAAGGGAAATGGACTATAGTTATAATGGAGTTCATCATAGTACAATTTAAGTCTTTTGTGTTGGTATTTATATAATTCTTCCTGGGATAAAACATTGTTTTTCATTTATTCCGTTAATCAGATAAGGACTGTTTCAGGAGCCTTTCCTTGATAACTTATTGCATAATAACTCTTAACTTTCAGAAAATAATTATAAAGTGGACATGGCAGACAAAGCCAAAAGTTCTTACATTTTTTTTAAAGACTAATAAAATGGCAAACTTCTGACACAACCAATGAAAGAACAATAGAGTTAGTTAGAGACAAAGAAACAGAATGTACACACATAAGCACACATGCAAGTAGTATTACATATAAAAAGCAGACATATGCTTAACTTTGCTGGACATTAGAAAAATACATACATAATTTCAAAAATGTACCAATACATTTGAAAACTCTTAGAACACTTTACTAAAAATATGTAGTAAACAAAATTTGCTCAAAGAGAAATAAACAATATGAATAAACCTAAAAATATTAAAGATAATAAACTATCCCCTAAGTAACTCTATTTTACCAAGATGCTTTACATATTGAAACTCAAAGTGAAAGTGTTAGTTACTCAGTCATGTCAGACTCTTTGTGACCCCATGAACTGTAGCCCACCAGGTTCCTCTTCCCATGGGATACTCCAGGCAAGAATACTGGAGTGGGATTGCCATTCCCTTCTCCAAGGGATTTTCCTGACCCAGGGATCAAACCCTGGTCTCCTACATTGTAGGCAAGTTCTTTACTATCTGAGCCACCAGGGAAGCTCAGTTTGTATATTAGATAATATCAATATTACTTGACCCATATCATCATAACACAACTAAAAAAGAGGGGATTCTGACAAAATCTATTCTAAAGTCACTATAATCTTTATAGCAAACCAGCTAAGGAGTGCAATTACAGACTACTTTCACTCATGAATATAGGTACAAAGACTCTTAAACTATTAGCAAACAAAATCTAGTAATGTGTAAAATAATATCAAATGAAGTCAAGTTCCTAGAAATGCAATGATTATGTTATAAAATCTGTTATTTCTTTTTTTTACTGAATTATGAGTTAAAGTGAAAACTCATAAAATTTTCTGAATAAATATAAAAGTGTGTTTGGACTATTTTAACACCTGTTTGTTTTAAAACCCTTAGAAAACTAGGAATAGTATCAAAATTCTTTTACACGATGATTATCTACAAATCAAATATCATGCCTAATGATAGAACATTAGAAATTGTTATTTTCATTTCAGAAATGAGTAAAATATATTAATAAATACTGTGTCTACCAGTCTAGAATTGGAGGCTCTAAATCAACAGAAATAACAAATAAATAAAAACAAGAACATTTTGGAAGAAACAAACCTATCATTAATTGAATACAGCAAGATTTCTCATAAACTTAGAGATTATAAAGGCAGATATAGAATACAATGCTTAGCAGATTTTTAAGATATAAGGTCAGTATATAAAGCTAATGAAATATACTTTTATCAATTTATACAACGTATGTTATGAGTCATACATGTAAACTAGCCATAAAATGAAAGTCCTTAGGAATGAGTTTTATAAATCTTATAAATGATCCTTCAAGAGAAATTTAATTTTCCAAAGTGTTTTGTGGAAATTGACAGTTTCTTAATTTTATATTAATAAAAGATCAAGATTGCTAAGAAAGCAGTATTGTACAGAATAGCCCCCAAATGAAGACAACCCACATATTCATCAATCTGATAAATGATTAAATATATATATATATGTCCATAAAATGGACTTGCTTGACTGTAATAATAACAATGAAGAATTGACATATGGTACAATATGGATGGATGAACCTTGAAAACACTATGCTGAATGAAAGAAGCCAGTCACCAAACACACATATTACATGACACTACTTACATGAAATATCTAGCACAGGCACACTTACAGATACCAAAAGTAGTGTTTATAAACCATAAGTGTTTATTTATGGCTCTGTAGATGATGGGGACTAGAAACTGACTGATGCCGGGGAACACGGTTTTATTACCAGGTGGTTAAAATGTCCTTAACTTAAACTGCAGTGATAGTTGTATAACCTGGTGAATATACTAAAAATATATTAAATTACACTCTTTAAATGGATGGAGATTTTAGTACATAAATTATATCTCAAAAAGATGCAGAAAAATACTGGCTACAACAGTTTGCAAAGGAACAGCTGTATATATTATGACAGTATGCTTTTGACACTGATTGACAAAAAATAGAGAGTGAAAAACAAGAGTCAAGCCAGAGATAGACAGATGCATTCATAAAAATTTGTTGAAATGGCTTTATAAAACATTGAGACAAAAGATGAAATAGTCAACAAATGGTTCTTGAAAAAATAAAATGGAATCCTTTGCATGATACACAAAAATAAAGATAAGTTAAAAAGCAGGAGAGAAAAAGATTAAGTCTTTTGGAGGGAATACATAAAAATATGTTTATTATGTTAATATAAGGAAATAATTATTAATATATAAGAAAATATAAGCCATGAAAGAAAATATTGATCAATATATGTAAAATTTGTGCATCAAAAAAGTAATAAAAATGATATGATAAGCCACATTGTACCAGAAGTTATTTACAGCAAATATATTACATTTTTATCTAAAATAAAGAACCACAAATAAGCAGAAAAAGAAAACAGTCTAAGAGAAAAATTATGGATAGATAATTAACACAAAATGAAGTTCTAGTTTACAATGAGCTTATGAAAATTTGCTGAACCTCACAAGGAAGTGAAGTCACTCAGTTGTGTTGGACTCTTGGCAACCCCATGAACTAGATAGAGCCTTCCAGGTTCTGCCATCAATGAGATTTTCCAGATAAGAATACTGGAGTGGGTTGCCATTTCCTTCTCCAGCTGATCTTCCCTACTCAGGTATCAAACCCAGGTTTCCTGCACTGCAAGCAGACTCTTTACCATCTGAGCCACCAGAGAGGTCCTCACAAGTGGAAGGAGAAAGGGAGTTAAATCCACAGTGGAGCACCTTTCACAGTTCAGTTCAGTTCAGTTGCTCAGTCGTGTCTGACTCTTTGCGACCCCATGGACTGCAGCATGCCAGGCCTCCCTGTCCATCACCAACTCCCGGAGCTTGCTCAAACTCATGTCCATCCATTCAGTGATGCCATCCAATTATCTCATCCTCTCTCATCTTCTTCTTCTCTTGCCTTCAATCTTTTCCAGCATCAGGGTCTTTTTTAATGAGTCAGTTCTTCGCATCAGGTGGCCAAAGTATTGGAGTTTCAGCTTTAATATCAGTCCTTCCAATGAACATTCAAGACTGATTTCCTTTAGGATGCACTTGTTGGATCTCCTTGCAGTTCAAGGGACTCTCAAGAGTCTTCTCCAACACAATTGAAACGCATCAATTCTTTGGCACTCAGCTTTCTTTGTAGTCCAACTCACATCCATACGTGACTACTGGAAAATCCATAGCTTTGACTGGATGGGCCTTGGTTGGCAGAGTAATGTCTCTCTGCTTTTTTAATATGTTGTCTCAGTTGGTCATAGCTTTTCTTCCAAAGAGCAAGCACCTTTTAATTTCATGGTTTCAGTCACCATCTGCAGTGATTTTGGAGCAACCCAAATAAAGTCTCTGACAGTTTCCCTTGTTGCCCCATCTATTTGCCATGAAGTGATGGTACCAGATGCCATGATCTTAGTTTCCTGAATGTTGAGGTTTAAGCCAACTTTTTCACTCTCCTCTTTCACTTTCATCCAAGATGATGTGATCACTCACCTAGAGCCAGACATCCTGTAATGCAGTTACCTGAACACTCACAGGCAAGTATGAGTTAGTCTCTTGTGGGGTCACTGCTCCTTTCTCCTCAGTCCTGGGGTACACCTTTCTCATTCTTACTCTATTTTTCTAGAAAGAATGGAAAACAGAGAATACTATGTCTTGATGAAGACATAGATCAATGGGAGTGCTTTTGTAATTCCTTTGTTAATGGTGTTATAGATATTAATTGTTGCAATCTCTTTGAGTAATTATTTTTTATAGTAAAGTTGAAGATTCAAATCTTCTGTTACCTAGCAATCCATTTTTAAATATATTCCTTAGAGAATTTCACATGTTTATAAATGAGATACCTATCTTAATTCTTGTTACAAATAACACTACTTAGAGTGTGTGTTTATATTGGAAATACATGTGTATACATTATGTACATATACCCACAGTAACACAATCATTTTCTTATCAACAGAAGAATGGGGTAAGTTAATAGGGGTTTATTTATGCAATATGAATATAATCATTGAAACTAGAAACACTGAAGTAACAAAGGCCAACATGAAGAGTGTGACAAATCTATTGATTGACAAAACATACACAGTAAGTAACTATTAGATAAACATGAAAGACAAGACATATATAATAAAATATAACATACTTTTATATAGACTTTATTCTATATATGTACATATTTACTAAGAGAGTATATACATACACATGTGAATAAAGAAATCAAATTCAGATTACTGCTGATTATTGGAAAGGAAAACAATTGTATTTGATGCAACCAGATGGGTTTCAGATACTACAACTGGATTGGAAATATAATATTTATTTATGATGGTAAAACATAATTTTTTAAATTTTATTCTTTATGAGTTTGCTGTATTTCAAAAAATTTTAAAAACTAAATAGGCTTGTAACATATACTAATAGTTTGTGCTGCTCAGTGTGTCACTCAGTTATGTCCAACACTTGTGACCCTTTGGGCTGTAGCCCAACAGGCTCCTCTGTCTATGGGACTTTTCAGGCAAAAATACTGAAGCAAGTTGCCATTTCCTCCTTGAGGGGATCTTAGAGCATTTAAGAAATACGTACTCTAATTATTGTTATTCTATTCATTCTTTTCAACAACATAGCAATTCTCCAAAGTTTAGAATTTTCAAATTATCCTTGTCAGTGTATAAATCACACTGAATAGCTTCTGAATAGTGAAATAATTCTAATATATTTGCTGTCACTACACATTTTGCTGGGCAATTATATAGACCATGCTCTGGAATGTTTAGTCCAATGTGTTCAAAGAAGGCTACAAGAAACTAACAGGTGTAATAATGCTTATTAAAATAATTTTAATAAGAAACTATAAATACTAATTTAAAATACATTTTAGAGTAGGAACATAGTTACAGGTATTGAATGCATTTTATTCAAATGGTTGTTGTTTATTTGCTAAGTTGTATCCAACTATTTTGCAATCTCATGGGCAGTCTCCTCTGTTCATGAGATTTACTGGGCAAGAATACTGGAGGGGGTAGCTGTTTCCTTCTTCAGGGAATGTTTTAAACCTGGGTATGGAACCCACAACTTCTGCATTGACAGGCGGATTCTTTTCCACTGAGCAACCAGAGAAGTTCCAAGATATAATCAAATTGAAAGTAAAGGATAGCATCACGGTGGTATAAGTTGTCTCTCCCTTTTGTCTTCTCCTTAGAATCTAAAATTTACCCTTCATTCATGAACAAAAAATACCTCTTTGGGATCTTTGAAACCAGCACCATATGCCAAGCTTCTCAGAAGGAGCACTGCCCATCCATGCATCAGGAAATAGGATAGACTTTGGTGCAAACTGTGATACCAGCAGAAGCCTGTGAACCAGCCTCATCCCTCTTAGCTGTATTCAGCAAACACCTGGAGGGCCCTGACTTGAGCAGATAAGCCCTGACTTTTTTTTTAGTAGTCCCAGTGTCTAGAGGAAAGGTTCAAATACTCTGTTGGAGGGGTGGAAATGCAAGCTTGGAGGCATAGGAAAGAGTAAGAGAAACTTTACCAGTGTACCCCTTACCTATGATAGAGCAATGTGGAACTGAACTAGCCTGCCATGACCTCTCCTGTGAGGGAAACGAAGAGTGGTGAGTGCTCAGCTTCACCAGTGTGCATAATGCTGCAGGGGAAAATTTTTTGGTACCACAGCACCCTGTGTACAGAGACAAGACCTCCATGACTGGGGAAAGGGTGGTCAAGAAAGAGGCAAATGAGAACATGAGATGGCATTAAAGGGATCTAGCAGAAAGCATGCCCACAAACTGCTGGCTAAACATAACTGTCTGAACCCCTTAACTGGCCCAAATTCATAAACTACCAAACCCTTACTTCTCCTCCTTAATATGCTGCCAGTTCCTTTCATGCTCTTTCAAGAGTGAAAGTGAGAGCAAGCCCCAGTAAATAGTAAGTACATGTAGAAAACAAGCTGAGGTCTTATGGCAAGAATATATGTGTGTTCTTAGCCACTCAGTCCTGTCTGACTCTCTGTGGCCCCTGGGCTGTAGCCTGGAATTTTCCAGGCAAGAATACTGGGGTGGGTTGCCACTTCCTTCTCTGAGGGGATCTCTTCGACCCAGGAAGGGAACTTGTGTCTTTTGTGTCTCCTGCATTGGCAGGAGGGTTCTTGAAGGAAAGAAACTATAAACTTCAGCTTCAGTACCACCTTCAGGAAAACAAAACTGAAGTTTCCAGCAACCATCCTGAGGAGCTGTGAAATCAAGAAAAAATACTCAAGAATTCTGCCACAAGAAGAAGCAAGGGTTATGAAACAACTGTATTGATACAAAATCAGAGAAAAATCTCAGACAAAATCTGATGTAAGACGTTCTCCCATCTGAAAAGTAGCTAGTAAACATTGTTGGATATGAAAACTCTTTCAAAGGTAAAACTGCAAAGCAACATTCCAACGAACATGAAGAATCAAGGAAGTATGGAACCACTAAAAAATATCAATGAAGTGAAGTGAAGTTGCTCATTCGTGTCTGACTCTTTGCGACCCCGTGGACTGTAGCCCACCAGGCTCCTCCATCCATGGAATTCTCCAGGCAAGAATACTGGAGTGGGTTGCCATTTCTTTCTCCAAGGGATCTTCCTGACCCAGGGATCGAACTCAGGTCTCCCACATTGCAGGCAGACGCTTTAATCTCTGAGCCATAATCAAACCAAATACACGGAAATCTGAGATTTACCCCCAAAATAGATTTATTTGGCCACACCGCCTGCCTAACATGAGTGCTCTTAGTTTCCTGACCAAGGATCAAATCTGTGTCCCCTTCAGTGGAAGCTCAAATATTTAACCACAGGACTGTCAGGAACATCTCAACTCAAAAATATTTAAAATAACTATCTTGAGGAAAATCAGTGAGCTACAGAAACAAAGTGAAAAAATACAAACAAAAAACACAGAGACACAATCAAAGAATAGAAAATTAATACATGAATAAAATGAGAGATGTAGCAAAGATATATGAATAAAAAACAGATTTTGAATAAAAAACAGAAATTCTGAAACTAAAGAACTTAGTGACTGAAATGATGAATGCAAAAGAGAACACAGATAGCAAAATAGACCAAACAGAAAAATGAATCAGTGAATTGGACTGTAAGAATTTTGAAACAACCCAATAAGAGGAGAACAAAGAAAAAAGGATGAAAAAAAAAAAAAACCACAGAAAGTCTTTGTGATCTATAAGATTCCAACAAAAAAGCAAATATCAGAATCACTAAAGTCCCAGAAGGAAAGAAGAAGGAGAAGGGTGTATAAAGCTTATTTAAACAAATAGTGGCTGAGCACTTCCCAAATTTTGGAAGGAACTTAAACATTTAATTTCCCAAAGTTAATAGATCACTTATCATTTCAATCCAAAATGATCTCCCAAACATGATAATGAAACTGTCAAAAATCAAAGATTAACAAAATTCCTAAAAGGACCAAGATTAAAAAAAAAAAAAAAAGATTATAACCTACAAAGGAACTGCAATAGACTATCAGAGTTCTCAGTAAAACACCTTACAGGTCAGAAAATAGTGCAATGAGTAAATACATATAGCAACCAAGAATACCCTATCTGGCAAAGTTAGCTTTCGGATATGAAGGAGAAATAAAAGATTTCCCCAATAAATAAAAGCTGAGGGAGTTTATCACCACTAGACCTGCCTTACAAGAAATGCAGAAACGAGCTCTTCAAGTTAAGAGAAGAAGATGCTAATCAGTAACGTGAAAACAAATGGGAAAATACACAACACACTAGTAAAGGTGAAAATATATAGTCATTTTGGAAAACTTTAATTCTATAATAGAATGATGAACTGACCACTTAGCTATAGTGCAAATGTTAAAGTATATTAAAAATAACAATGTGTATGTGTGCTCAGTTATGTCTAATGCTTTGTAACCCATGGGCTGCAGACCACCAGGCTCCTCTGTTCATGGAATTTTCCAGGCAAGATTACTGTCATGGGTTGCCATTTCTGTTTCCAGGGGATCATCCCAAACCAGGGATCAAACTCATGTCTCTTGTTTCTCCTGCACTGGCAGGCAGATTCCTTGCAACTACTACCTCTCCCCCAAATAATAACTACTATAATTTGATAATGAGTATTCAGTATAAAAGGAGGTAACTTGTGACAGTAAAAACATAAAAGGAGGTGGTTGAATCGGTAGAGTTTTGCATAGAATCAAAGTTGCTATCAGCATAAAATGGACTATTATAAGATATTTTATATAAAACATAACCACAGAGCAGAAGCCTACAGTAGATTCAAAATGATAACAAGAAGGACATCAGAGTATACTACTAGAGAAAATCATAAACTACTAAGTAAAAGCAGAAAAGAAGAGGAAAAAAATAATAGAACTACAAAACAGCCAGAGAGTAATTATAAGATGTCAGTAGTAAAGTTTTTAAATATCTATAATTACTGTAAAAATAAATGGATTGAATTATCTAAATAAAAGACAAAGAGTGACTGGTTTGAAAAACATGACCCAAGTCTATGATGCCTTCAAAAGACTCACTTTAGTTTGAAGAATAGAATTGGCTTGAGGTAGTGGGATGGAAAAAGCTATTCTATGCAATTGCAAACCAAGTGATATTGCTATACAAATATCAGATAAAATAGACTGTACTCCAAAAAAAATAATGAGATAATCACATTATCATTATAATGTTAATGGGGTCAACTCATCAAAAAGATATAACAACTGTAAATATATATGCACCTAACATCAGAGCAGAGAAGGCAATGGCACCCCACTCTGCAGGGGGCACTCCACAGAAAGAGAGAGGCAGTGGAACTTCCCTCAGCAAAGCCGAGGGGTCCCGAGGAGAGGTGAGCCTGCTGTCCGCCAACCCAGCCCCTCGGCGAGCGAGAGACAGACGCGACAGGGGTTCCGTCTAAGCAGTTCCGCTTTATTGCTGCAAGCTCCCAACTTATAAAGGCAAGCGGGGGCGGGGGATTTGCCAGGGACTTTCCATAGTTGCACCAATCACATTAAAGGTCAAATCGTCATGTGCCATCATTATAACAGGAGTCTATGGTGATCTCTATCTGTAGGGAAATCAAGAGAGCCAATCAAAAGTTTTGACAAACAACTTAGGCCTCGCCCTCATCTCTTCTGCCAGGCGCCATCTTAGCTCTAAACCGCAAAGTTAGCCCTTCTTTTTAAGGTTTCCCATTTAGGGCCCCACACCACTCCAATACTCTTGCCTGGAAAATCCCATGGATGGAGGAGCCTGGTAGGCTGCAGTCCATGGGGTCGCTAAGTCGGACATGACTGAGCGACTTCACTTTCACCTTTCACTTTCATGCATTGGAGAAGGAAATGGCAGCCCACTCCAGTGTTCTTACCTGAAGAGTCCCAGGGACAGGGATGCCTGGTGGGCTGCCGTCTATGGGGTCGCACAGAGTCAGACAAGACTGAAGTGACTTAGCAACTTAGCAACATCGCAACATCAGAGCACGTAAGTGTATTAAGAAAGTGCTGTCAGATCTGATGGAGAAGTAACAATACAATGATATCAGAGGAATTCAATAGCCCACTTTCATTAATGGATAGAAGACAGCAAAAGAGACACAGATGTATAGAACAGGTTTTGGGACTCTGTGAGATAGGGAAAGGGTGGGATGATTTTGGAGAATGGCATTGAAACATGTATAATATTATATATGAAACAAATCGCCAGTCCAGGTTCAATGCATGATACTGGATGCTTGGGGCTGGTGCACTGGGATGACCCAGAGGGATGGTACCGGGAGGGAGGGGGGTTCAGGATGGGGAATACATGTATACCTGTGGCAGATTCATGTTGATGTATGGCAAAACCAATACAATATTGTAAAGTAATTAACCTCTAATTAAAATAAATAAATTTATATTTAAAAAAGAAAAAGAAGACTGAAAATTAACTGGGAAACATTGAACTTGAACTATACTTTAAACCAAATGAACTGAACTGACATATATAGAGCATTCCACACAACAGCATAAGAATACAAATTTTTCTCAAATGCATTTGAAACATACTCTAAAACAGATCATATAAGCCACAAAAGAAGTCTTAACAAACTTGAGATTGATGTTACATCAAGTTTTTAAAAATTTTTTCTGACCACAATAGTGAAAATGTAGAAATCAACAAAAAAAGAGAAAGGTATAAAATTTTGAAAATCAACAACATATTCCTTAACATTCAATGAGTCAAAGAAAAATTCAAAATGGAAATCAAAAACATCTTGAAAATGAAAACACAACACACTCAAAGCTATGGAACACTGATGAATTTGTACTTTGAGAAAATTTTATAGCAACAAATGCATGTGTTAAAAAATAAAGAAAAGATCTCAAATACACACATATGTTATATTTCAAGGAACCAGGGGGAAAAAGAACAAATTGAGCTCAAAATAAGCAAAAGGAAAGAAACAACAAAAATCAGAATGGAAATAAGTAAAACAGAGACAAGAAAAACAGAAAATAAAATGTATATAAAAATATTTTTTCTAAAAATAGAAAATAAAGTTAAAGCCTGCTTTATTTAAAAGATAAACAAAATTGGCAGAACTTTAAGTAGACTAACTCCAAATAAATTTGATAAAATTTGCAAATAAAATCAGGAAGGAAAAAGAAGAAATTGCAATTGAAATTACACATACATAGGATCATAAGAGACTACTATGTACAACTGCAAGCTAACAAATTGGATAGACTAGAAGAAACAAATTCTTAGAAACACACACCTAAGAATGAATCATAAAGGAATAGGAAACAGACCAGTAACAAGTAAGGAGATATTGACTCAGTAATCAAAAACCTCCCAACACAGAAAAGCCTAAGTCCAGTTGGTTTCACTAGCAATTCTACCAAACTTTTAAGGAAAATGTAATGGCAATCCTTTTCAAATTCTTCCAAAAGTATTAAAGAGGAAAAAAAAAAAAAAAAAACACAGACAAAAACTTGCAAACTTATTTTAAAGGCCAGAATGATACTAATACCAAAGCTAGATAGGGACATTACAGGACAAGAAAATAATAGATCCATCTTCCTGATAGATATAGATGCAAAAATCTCAATAAAATATTAGCAACCTAATCCAACACAACATGAAAATGATTTTGAACCAGAATCAAATGGAATTTATTACTAGGACACAAGAATAGCTTACTATATGCAAATCTTTAAATATGAAATATAACATTAATAGCTTGAAAGATAAAATTTATATGATCAACTCAATAGATGCAAAAAATTGAGTATTTGACAGATTTCAATATTCTTTTATAATAAAAATGGATTGGATATAAAAAATAAAAAAAAGACCATCTATAACATACTCAAAGCTAATATCATATACAATGATGGAAGGTTAAAAGCTTTTCTCTTAAGATCACAGACAAGACTAGAATGTCTACACTTACCACTCTTATTCAATATAGTGGTTGGATATAGAAGGAATATTCTATAAAAAATAAAAAAAAGACCATCTATAACATACTCAAAGCTAATATCATATACAATGATGGAAGGTTAAAAGCTTTTCTCTTAAGATCACAGACAAGACTAGAATGTCTACTCTTACCCCTCTTATTCAATATAGTTCTGTATGTCCTATCTAGAGCAATCATCAGGCAAGTTAAATAAATAAAATCCATCCACAATTGGAAAGGAAGAAATTAAATTTCTGTTATTTGCTGCAAAAGAAATAAAGTAAGCCCATTCTCAATAACACCAAAAACAATGAGGTATTTAGGAATAAAGTTAATGAAGAAAGAGATAAATTGTACAAAGAAAAACAAGACTGTCATAAAAAAATGAAGGGACAAAAATTGAGGATATTCCATTTTCATGGATCAAAATAATTAGCATTGTTAAAATTTCCATATTATTCAAAGCCAAATATAGATTCAATGCTATTTCTATCAAATACCAGGAACATTTTTTTGTAGAAGTAGAACAAAATAAAATCTGTAAGAAACTACAAAAACACAAAAACCAGAAACAGTCCTGAGAAAGCTGGAGGCATCACATTTCCTGACTTCAATCTATACTACAAAGATATAGTAATTTAAACAATAAGATACAAGCATAGATATAGACACATAAATCAATTAAACAAAACAGAGAGGCCACAAATAACCCCCACATATATGATCAGCTAACATTTTAACAAAGGAGCCAAGA
The DNA here is from genome assembly GCF_014754425.2 of Oryx dammah. Taxonomy (NCBI): domain Eukaryota; kingdom Metazoa; phylum Chordata; class Mammalia; order Artiodactyla; family Bovidae; genus Oryx; species Oryx dammah. Next base: position 58,643,248 of record NW_024070211.1, read on the forward strand.
ATATTCAATGCTCTGGGACAACAGAGAGGGGTGGGATGGAATTGGAGGTGGGTGGGGGGATACAAGAGGGAGGGGATATATGTATACCTGAGACAGTTAACTTTGGCAAGTTGATAAGGAGTCCAAGCTTAAGGCCTCTTTAAGGAGGATATAAACATTCTTTCTTTTTCACATTCTTTTGCCTTAGACAGTAGGGCTGGTAGGCAGGAACATCTCCTGTTCAGGGACATGCTTTTTTTTTGAGCTTCAAATGTATGTTATGGAAGGAGGTCTGGCTAAAAACTTCCATAGCCTTAAGTTTTGGGTTAACCTGTTCCTTCTGGCTAATCTCCTGCCGATGTCATAGGGTGTATGTTATAGGAAAGGGTCTGGGAAAAATTCTCACAGCATTGAGGTATTTTTTATTTGTTCTCAGTAGCTAATTGAGAAGAACGAGTGAAAGTCACTCCGTTGTGTCTGACTCTTTGTTATCCCGTGGACTATACAGTCCATGGAATTCTCCAGGCCAGAATACTGGAGTATCATTTCCTTTCTCCAGGGCATCTTCCCAACCTAGGGATTGAAGCCAGGTCTTCCACATCACAGGCAGATTCTTTACCAGCTGAGCCACAAGGGAAGCCTGAGAAGTACATACGACTCCATTTAAACTAGTGAAGTGGGTACTCTCCTGCTCCCTTCTGATGTCTATGTCAGAAGCTTTTTCTGTCACTTTCACTTTAAATAAAATATACACAAAACTCTGAGTGATTGAGACCGTTTTTGGCCCCCAAGTTAAATTTTATCCTTCAGAGACAACAAAATGTGGCAGCACTGTTCACCGTTCACCACTAAACTATCATACCTATGGCTGATTCATGTCAATGTATGGCAGAAACCAGCATAGCTGGTAAAGAATCCACCTTCAATGCAGGAGACTTGGGTTCATTCCCTGGATTGGGAAGTTCCCTTCTCCAAGGGAACAGCTACCCACTCAGGTATTCTGACCTGGAGAATTCCATGCATTGTATTAGTCCATGGCGTCACAAAGAGTCGAAGATAACTGAGGGACTTTCACTTTCACATGGCAGAAAACAACACAATATTGTAAAATAAGTATCCCCAAATTAATAAATAAATAAATTTTTAAAAAATGATAAATATTTGACTTGAGGGGGTGTTAGCTAATGATATAGAAGTAATCACATTGCAATATATAAATGTATCAAATCAACATGTGCATCCTAAACTTATACAATATAACACGAAGATGATTGGATGTCATAAACCTGGAAGAGCCAAAATACAAATGTCAAATGAATCCTAAAGTTCAAAGTGACGCATCCATGCTGCAAAGATAATGGGTAATGGGAAAATGTAAAAGATTAGCTATTTGAAAACTCATAGAAAAAGTGTTTTACTGTATGCCAGGTAGAAAACAAGCAGTAAATAAAAATGGAGGAGCAGAAATAAGTATGGGGGAAGTGAAAGTCACTCAGTCGTATCTGACTCTTTGTGACGCCATGAACTATATAGTCCCTGGAATTCTTCAGGCTAGAATACTAGAGTGGGTAGCCATTTCCTACTCCAGGGACTCTTCCCAACCCAGGAAACTAACCCAGGTTTCCTGTATTGCAGGCAGATTCTTTACCAGCTGAGCCACAAGGGAAGCCCAAGTATGGGGAAGGAGGGGAGATATCTATCTCAAAATATCCTTTAAAATCTAATAAAGACTATGTATGTGTGTGTAATTGAATCACTTTGCTGTAGATCTGAAATTAACACATTGTAAATCACCTATATTTCAATAACACTTTAAAAAAATCCTTTAAATAATCTTATATTGATATCTTTAAATAGCCTATATATATATATTAAAGTATTTCTGGAAATATACAAATCTATGCAGAAAGGAACTTAGGCTAGAATACAGGGATATGGGAGGAAATTTTTTCACCATATTAATTTCACCCTTTAATTTTAAATTATGAATTGTGTGAATATATTGCCTACTCAAAAATTTTAGAATGCTAACACTAGGGGGTTAGAAAGAAAGAAAATCAAAGCCTAACTGTTTACAAAATTTAAGTTCCCAAGCTCTAAACTACAAAGATCTTTATTTTTTTAATTTATTTTTTATTTTACTTTACAATTCTGTATTGGTTTTGCCATACATTGACATGAATCCACATTTCATGATAGGTAAATAAAAATTTTCTATCAGGGAAAAAGCAAAGTGTATTTCAATAACTAATTACAAGGCCAACAATGTGCCCATGATCATTAAGTATTCTTTTCTCATTGATAATTCCCTGTCATTGCAAAAATTTTCCATAAAGAGGTGAATTCTGAGAGGGTAGTTATGTTTTTATGACTTGAAGAAATTCTATAAGGCAGTGATGCTTTTATATATCTCATTCACTCACTTATCAATCCATTAAATGTTGAACTGATCACCTACTATGTGTTAGGGGAGAAAATATTCTTCCCTTAAGGGCTTTGCTGGGTTGTTATACAGACAAATGGTAACACATACACACATGCATAAACTTTAGATTCAGAATAAACAGTATTTAGTCTAGAAAGTTTTGGGTGTGTGCCACAATTACTGGCTTCAGAAAGTAATATTCAGAAAAAAAATAATAATTCATGAAATAATAAGGCTGGTAGTAATTTTCTAGAAACTACAAAGAGATGAGTATCATTATTTCTTAGAGGTTATAATGGCAAAGATTTATTTTAAAAAATTATAGGGTTCATGATCCACTAAACATCATTCTATTCTGGCAAAAAGAGAATAGAACTATGGACAGAAGTTCATGACATTCTACAGGAGGCAGGGATCAAGACCATCCCAAAGAAAAAGAAGTGCAAAAAAAGGCCAAATGGTTGTCTGAGGAGTCCTTACAATTATCTGAGAAAAGAAGAGAAGCTAAAGGAAAAGGAAAAAAGGAAAGATATACCCATTTGAATGCAGAGTTCCACAGAATAACAAGGAGAGAAAAGAAAACATTCCTCAGTGATCAATGCAAAGAAATGGAGGGAAATGTTAGAATGGGAAAGACTAGAGAGCTCTTCGAGAAATTTAGAGATACCAAGGGAATATTTCATGCAGAGATGGGCACAATAAAGCACAGAAATGGTATAGACCTAAGAGAAGCAGACAATATTAAAAAGAGGTGGCAAGAATACACAGAAGAACTATACTAAAAAAGATCTTCACAACCCAGATAAACACAATCGTGTCATCACTCACCTAGAGCCAGACATCCTGGAATGTGAAGTCAAGTGGGCCTTAGGAAGCATCACTACAAACAAAGCTAGTGGAGGTGATGGAATTCCAGTTGAGCTATTTAAAAGATAGGCAATGCCAAAGAATGTTCAAACTACTGCAAAATAATACTCATCTCACATGCTGGCAAAGTAATGCTCAAAATTCTCCAAGCCAGGCTTCAAGAATAGGTAAATTGTGAACTTCCAGATGTTCAACTGAATTTAGAAAAGGCAGAGGAAGCAGAGATCTAATTGACAGCATCTGCTGGATCATTGAAAGAGGAAGAGAGTTACAGAAAAAATCGTCTACTACTATGACAAAGTTTTTGACTGTGTGGATCACACCAAACTGTGGAAAATTCTTAAAGAGATGGGAATACCAGACCACTGTACCTTCCTCTGAGAAATCTGTATGCAGGTCAAGAAGCAACAGTTAGAACTGGACGTGGAACAACAGACTGGTCAAATCAGGAGAGGAGTTCATCAAGGCTGTATATTGTCACCCTGCTTATTTAACCTATACACAGAATAGATCATGTGAAATGCTGGGCTGGATGAAGCACAAGATGGAATCAAGATTGCCGGGAGAAATATCAATAATCTTAGATACACATATGACACCACCCTTATGGCAGAAAACAGAGAAGAACTAAAGAACCTCTTGATGAAAGTGAAAGAAGAGAGTGAAAATTGTTGGCTTAAAATTCAACATTCAGAAAACTAAGATCTTGACATCTGGTCCCATCACTTCATGGCAAATAGATGGGGAAACAGTGGGAACACTGAGAGACTTTACTTTCTTGGGCTCAAAAATCCCTACAGATGGTGACTGCAGCCATGAAATTAAAAGATGCTTACTCCTTGAAAGTAAACCTCTGACCAACCTAGACAGCACAGTAAAAAAAGTAGAGACATTAGTTGCTGACAAATGTCCCTCTAGTCAAAGCTATGGTTTTTCTAGCAGTCATGTATGGATGTGAGAGTTGTACTATAAAGAAAGTTGAGTTTCTTTAGGTAGATATATCCCTAAGTATTTTATTCTTTCTGTTGCAAGGGTGAATGGAATTGTTTCCTTAATTTCTTTTTCTACTTTCTCATTATTAGTGTATAGGAATGCAAGGGATTTCTGTGTGTTGATTTTACATCCTGCAACTTTACTATATTCATTGATTAGCTCTAGTAATTTTCTGGTGGAGTCTTTAGGGTTTTCTGTGTAGAGGATTATGTCATCTGCAAACAGTGAGAGTTTTACTTCTTCTTTTCCAATTTGGATTCCTTTTATTTCTTTTTCTGCTCTGATTACTGTGGCCAAAACTTCCAGAACTATGTTGAAGAGTAGCAGTGAAAGTGGGCACCCTTTTCTTGTTCCTGACTTTAGGGTAAATGCTTTCAATTTTTCACCATTGAGGATAATGTTTGCGGTGGGTTTGTCATATATAACTTTTATTATGTTGAGGTATGTTCCTTCTATTCCTGCTTTCTGGAGAGTTTTTATCATAAATGGATGTTGAATTTTGTCAAAGGCCTTCTCTGCATCTATTGAGATAATCATATGGCTTTTATTTTTCAATTTGTTAATATGGTGAATTACATTGATTGATTTGTGGATATTGAAGAATCCTTGCATTCCTGGGATAAAGCCCATTTGGTCATGGTGTATGATCTTTTTGATGTGTTGTTGGATTCTGATTGCTAGAATTTTGTTGAGGATTTTTGCATCTATGTTCATCAGTGATATTGGCCTGTAGTTTTCTTTTCTTGTGGCATCTTTGTCAGGTTTTAGTATTAGGGTGATGGTGGCCTCATAGAATGAGTTTGGAAGTTTACCTTCCTCTGCAATTTTCTGGAAGAGTTTGAGTAAGATAGGTGTTAGCTCTTCTCGAAATTTTTTGTAGAATTCAGCTGTGAAGGCATCTGGACCTGGGCTTTTGTTTGCTGGAACATTTCTGATTACAGTTTCAATTTCCGTGCTTGTGATGGGTCTGTTAATATGTTCTATTTCTTCCTGGTTCAGTTTTGGAAAGTTGTACTTTTCTAAGAATTTGTCCATTTCTTCCACGTTGTCCATTTTATTGGCATATAACTGCTTATAGTATTCTCTTATGATCCTTTGTATTTCTGTGTTGTCTCTTGTGATCTCTCCATTTTCATTTCTAATTTTATTGATTTGATTGTTCTCTCTGTTTCTTGATGAGTCTGGCTAATGGTTTGTCAATTTTATTTATCCTTTCAAAGAACCAGCTTTGGCTTTGTTGATTTTTGCTATGGTCTATTTTGTTTCTTTTGCATTTATTTCTGCCTTAATTTTTAAGATTTCTTCCCTTCTACTAACCCTGGGGTCCTCCATTTCTTCCTTTTCTAGTTGCTTTAGGTGTAGAGTTAGGTTATTTATTTGACTTTTTTCTTGTTTCTTGAGGTATGCCTGTATTGCTATGAACTTTCCTCTTAGCACTGCTTTTATAGTGTCCCACAGGTTTTGGGTTGTTGTGTTTTCATTTTCATTTGTTTCTATGCATATTTTTATTTCTTTTTTTATTTCTTCTGTGATTTGTTGGTTATTCAGAAGCATGTTGTTCAAGCTCCATATGTTGGAATTTTTAATAGTTTTTCTCCTGTAATTGAGACCTAATCTTAATTCATTATGGTCAGAAAAGATGCTTGGAATATAGAAAACTATAAAACACTGCTGAAAGAAATCAAAGAGGACACTAATGGATGGAGAAATATACCATGTTCATGGATCGGAAGAATCAATAAAGTGAAAATGAGTATACTACCCAAAGCAATCTATAGATTCAATGCAATCCCTATCAAGCTACCAACGGTATTTTTCACAGAACTAGAACAAATAATTTCACAATTTGTATGGAAATACAAAAAACCTTGAATAGCCAAAGCAATCTTGAGAAAGAAGAATGGAACTGAAGGAATCAACTTGCCTGTCTTCAGGCTCTACTACAAAGCCACAGTCATCAAGACAGTATGGTACTGGCACAAAGACAGAAATATAGATCAATGGAACAAAATAGAAAGCCCAGAGATAAATCCACACACCTATGGACACCTTATCTTCAACAAAGGAGGCAAGAATATACAATGGAGTAAAGACAATCTCTTTAACAAGTGGTTCTGGGAAAACTGATCAACCACTTGTAAAAGAATGAAACTAGATCACTTTTTAACACCACACAGAAAAATAAACTCAAAATGGATTAAAGATCTAAATGTAAGACCAGAAACTATAAAACTGCTAGAGGAGAACATAGGCAAAACACTCTCCAACATAAATCACAGCAGGATCCTCTATGACCCACCTCCCAGAATACTGGAAATAAAAGCAAAAATAAACAAATGGGATCTAATTAAAATTAAAAGCTTTTGCACAACAAAGGAAACTATAAGCAAGGTGAAAAGACAGCCTTCTGAATGGGAGGAAATAATAGCAAATGAAGCAACTGACAAACACCTAATCTCAAAAAATATACAAGCAACACCTGCAGCTCAATTTCAGGAAAATAAATGACCCAATCAAAAAATGGGCCAAAGAACTAAATAGGCATTTCTCCAAAGCAGACATACATACAGATGGCTAACAAACACATGAAAAGATGCTCAACATCACTCATTATCAGAGAAATGCAAATCAAGACCACAATGAGGTACCATTTCACACCAGTCAGAATGGCAGCAATCCAAAAGTCTGCAAGCAATAAATGTTGGAGAGGGTGTGGAGAAAAGGGAACCCTCTTACACTGCTGGTGGGAATGCAAACTAGTACAGCCACGATGGAGAACAGTGTGGAGATTCCTTAAAAAATTGCAAATAGAACTGCCACATGACCCAACAATCTCACTGCTGGGCATACACACCGAGGAAACCAGAATTGAAAGAGACACATGTACCCCAATGTTCATGGCAGCACTGTTTATAATAGCCAGGACTTGGAAACAACCTAGATGTCCATCAGCAGATGAATGGATAAGAAAGCTGTGGTACATATACACAATGGAGTATTACTCAGCCATTAAAAAGAATACATTTGCATCAGTTCTAATGAGGTGTATGAAACTGGAGCCAATTATACAGAGTGAAGTAAGCCAGAAAGAAAAACACCAATACAGTATACTAACACATATATATGGAATTTAGAAAGATGGTAATGATGACCCTGTATGCGAGACAGCAAAAGAGACATAGATGTATAGAACAGACTTTTGGACTCTGAGGGAGAGGGAGAGGGTGGGATGATTTGGGAGAATGGTACTGAAACATGTATACTATCATGTAAGAAACAAATCGCCAGTCTACGTTCGATGCAGGATACAGGATGCTTGGGGCTGGTGCATGGGGATGATCCAGAGAGATGATACGGGGTGGGAGGTGGGAGGGGGTTCCAGGATTGGGAACTCATGTACACTTGTGGTGGATTCATGTCAATGTATGGCAAAACCAATACAGTATTGTAAAGTAAAATAAAGTAAAAATAAAAATAAAAAGTTGAGAGCCAAAGAATTGAGGCTTTTGAACCGTGGTGTTGGAAAACACTGTTAAGAAAGAGTCCCTTCGACTGCAAGGAGATCAAATTAGTCCATCCTAAAGGAAATCAGTCCTGAATATTCATTGGATGAACTGATGCTGAAGCTGAAGCTCCCATACTTTGGTCATCTGATGCCTAGAACTGACACATTGGAAAAGACCCTGATTCTGGGAAAGATTGAAGGTGAGAAGAGAAGGGAGTGATAGAGGATGAGATGGTTGGATGGCATCACCGACTCAACGGACATGAGTTTGAGTAAGCTCTGGAAGTTGGCAATGGACAGGGAAGCCTGGCGTGCTGCAGTCCATGGTGTTGCAAAGAGTCGGACATGACTGAGCGACTAAACTGAATTGAAACAGGAACAATGTGGTGACAGATTTTGTCTCCATACAGAAGCTGAACAATGAGTGTTATTTCCTTTGTCTCTAAAGCTCAGTCTGTTATCATTGTACAGAAATTACTGTCAGATTATCTGGAGAAACTCAAACACTGTGCATGAGTTCTGAGGAGAGGAAACTCAAAGGCTCCTGGGGCAGACACAAAAGACTTTGATGGAAAAAAAAAAAAAAAAAAGGCAAATTTTTACAAGGAAAGAGGGTGGGGAAAAAAGGAAGGAGGAATTTCTCTGAGTAACTATTTTCTCTCCTTAGGTAGAATTTCTGTTCTTTTTTTTCCCAAGAAATTCATTGCTTTATTGAATGTTTCTTATATATTTTCTCCTTCATATCTGAAATTTCTGTTCTTAAACAACCTCAAGTAATTTAGCCATTTAATTTCCAAGAAGTCTTGCTACCCAAGCAGATGCTAGAAGTCAAGAAAGCAAATACATTTAATATTCAGGGAGTGGCTATATTTTGTCTTCCCCGTGGTGTTACATACTTAAAATAGGAGTTGAGATAAGAATAAAGATAAGAAAGTGTATTGCTTTTGTTATTGTCCATTTAGGTATTCTGAGAGGTTCTTCCAAACTAATCTGCACTGAGTTGCAATATTCTTTGAGTAATAATGCCTGAGATTAATGTAAAAACCTTCTCTAACAAGCTAAAGGATTTTTACGTACATTATCTAATTAGTCTTCTTAAAACTTTGCATAAAAGAAGGTTGGTGCTTGTGACCCAATAAGCACAAAGGAGAAAATGTAGATGTGAAATTCTAACTAATATCACTTAGCAAAGCATTCATGATGGCTACTTGAAGAGGCTCCTCATCCTTACCAAATGTTTTTTTTTTTTTTTTTTTTTTAAGATTTTTCTTTAAGCCAGGTTTTATTGGCTTGTTAGGTAGAGGCAGGGCAGAGGACTTGCAAGTAAAGAAATTTGGTTTGAAATTCCATCTGTGCTAGTTATCAAACTGGGTGACTTTGGACATGTTAGACCTTTCTAAAGCTTCTAGAAAGATGTTCCTGAATATCTTTCTAACATGTAAAATGTTAACAGCCAGAATATTGTCATTTTGAAGATTCAGTTAAATAATGTGTATAAAATTCTGGCATCACCGAAGTGATGGACATGAACTTGGGCAAACTCCAAGAAATGGTGACAGACAGGGATGCCTGGCATGCTGCAGTCCATGCAGTCGCCAAGAATCAGACATGACTGGGGGACTGAACAACAACAACATAAAGCTATAAGAACTGTTACTTACAGAATGAATGTTCAACCAATATTAATTCCTTTATGCTCAGTCCTTCAATCATCTCCGACTCTTTGTAGCCTCATGGACTATAGTCTGCCAGGCTCCTGAGTCCATTGAATTCTCCAGGCCAGAATAGTGGAGTGGGTAGTCATTCCCATCTCCAGGGGATCTTCTCTACCCAGGGAATCAACTCAGGTCTCCTGCACTGCAGGCAGATTCCTTGCTGTCTGAGCCACTAGGGAAAACCAAGGACATAATATTAGCTCTAAAATGTCACATCCAATAATACAATACTAAAAGCCAGAGCCAATATTTATTTATCTAAATTTTTATTGAAAATGCACTTTATTAACAATTTTGTGTCATTTTCTTATTACAGCAAAGTGACTGCTGTGTGTGTGTGTGTGTGTAACTGAATATATGTGTATTTATTTATCCTTTTTAGATTCTTTTCCATTAAAAGTTATTACAAGATACTGAGTATAGTTCCCTGTGCTATATAGTAGGTGCTTGCTGTTTATCTATTTTATATATGGTGGTATGTATATTTTAATCCCCAAAACATGATTTTCCATTCCCTTTTCCCTTTGGTAACCACTATGGAGAACAATATGAGGGTTTCTGATAAATTTAAATATAGAGAAAATTTATGATCCAGTGAGCCCACTCATGGGCATATATCTGGAGAAAATTTTAATCTGAAAAGATACATGCACTACAATGTTTATTGCCACACTGTTTACAGTGGTCAAGACACAGAACCACCCTAAGTGTCCATAAACAGATGAGTGGGATAAAGCAGATATGAGGAATATATACAATGAGACACTACTCAGACATAAAAAAAGAATGAAATAGTGCCATCTGTAGCAACATGGATGAATCTAGAAATTATCATAAAAAGTGAAGTAAGCCAGACAGAAAAAGACAAATATATGATATCATTTATATGTGGAACCAGAAAAACTGATACAAATAGAGATACTCATAGACACAGAAAACAGACAAATATTTATATATATATTACAATGTATTAAGTTAACTGAAAAGGGTTAGTCTGCATCCTATTCTTTCAATAAAGCCTTGAGAGAGTTCTGAACCCCATTTTAGGCTCCAACACATTAAGTTGCTCCATGCATCTCTCCACAGATGCACAACAGAATCTTAGACTCTCTTAATTCTTCAGCTTCCCCACTTTTCTCCCTGCTTGCTCAAAACACATGTTCTTCATTTTATGCCCCATTTCTATGGAGATTTTCTAAGTGCTCTTTTTATAAACTCATTTATATTAAGTTATTAATGTCTTGAACAAACTGTCTTGGAAAGTCAGTGTTTTCTTTTCTTTTTTTTTTCTTTTTTTTTTGTATTTTGCTAAAGTGGAACAACTGCCCAAGAGATGAATCCTATAATTTGACTTACACATTATAAATATTCAAAGAAGGAAGTATGAATCATTGTCTATACTGTTTCATAAATCATGTGGGTGGATGGGATAGGAGTTCAAACAGCTACTCAAGTGCCAGGAACTTTATAACCATCTTCTCTAATTAAAAGAGCTAGCAGTGTCTGTTGCACCAGTGTGTTTCATTAAAAAGAAAAAAGTTCTTGCTCTTACTCTCAAAATGATAACATTTAAGATAATTAATTATATAATAATCGTATCTTTCATCTGCATGTACACACAACCACATACATAAGCAAGTTAAATTTAAAAATAACATTAGTAATTCACAGAAATTAAATAATTTTATCCTAAACATACACTTGTTATAGCCAGTGTACAAAATTTGGAGCATAATACTTATCAATGGACATGAGTTTGAGTAAACTCCAGGAAATGGTGAAGGACTGGGAAGCTTATGTGTTGCAGTCCACGGGGTTGCAAAGAGTTGGACAGTCTACTCAGTGACTGAACAACAACAACAACTTACAATATGGCACATAATACAGATTATTTTCATGAAGTGACTGACTATATCTATAGTCCCTCCTCTAATAAAACGTTATCATATTGAGACTTCCCTGGTGGTCCAGAGATTCTTAATTCAGGGGGCTCAAGTTCAATTTCTGGTTGGGGAAGTAGATCTTACATGCCACAACTAAAAGATTATGCATGCCACAACTAAGACCTGGCACAGCTCCCCAAAAAACAAATAAATAAAAAAATATTAAAGATATTATCACCTTGTATCACCAGGCTAGGTTTAAAATTTATTTTATTTAAACCTAATTTATTATGTTTTATGTCCAAGTGACCTGGGAAAAGAAAGCCAAGAGAACTCAGAGGTGTGTGTTTTCAGTGAAAAAGTTAAGCATAAGTGTGAGTTTGAGTTGAATTTTGAACATAGTTAGAAATACAAGTGGCACGTTATGGTGGACATGTTAAATTCAGAGTAAGGTTTATGTGTCTGGAACTTGTAAAGATGTTCTGAAGTTATGAGTTTCAGAGGCACTGATATATAAACAATATGTGAAACTATTCCACTAAAGTGAAAGTGTTAGTCACTCAGTTGTGTTGACTCTTTGCAATCCCATGGACTGTAGCCCTCCAGGCTCCTATAACCGTGGGATTCTCCAGGAAAGAATACTGGAGTGGATATTCCCTTCTCCAGGGGATCTTCTCCATCCAGGGTTGAATCCAGATCTCCCGCATTGCAGGCAGATTCTTTACCGTCTGAGTCATCAGGGAATGAAAGCAATATACAGACAATATATAAAACTATTCCAATAAGCTTATAATCAAATGCTACTCATTTTACAGAATAGTTTATGGCATGCACATTGAGTAGATTATAAGCTTCTTAGAAGGTGTTAGGAAACCAAACTGCCAACACTGGACTAATCATGTATAAATTATCAACAAATATTCAGTAAGTTGACTTGCTTTGGCACAAATAAAATGCTGTGACCATCTTTCTTTCAACTCCTATGTGTTTCAATTTTATTCTCTATAAAAAGGTATTTCTGAACTAGATACTGTTTCCAATTCCTTTCAAGTCTAAAGCTCTGATTTTATATATTGTTGAACACTACTATATAACTCTTGTTGGTAGTTTATTAAATGTCTATAGATGGATCTTCAAAAGCCCATGATTAAGTGAGATATCCTGGTTATCATTCTGGGTGAGCAAAGAAAGTTTTGACTTGTGCCTTAAAAATAACTTTATTGTACAAAGGTCTATGCAGCCAGGAAATATATTTGGTTCAAGTGGTTGGTTTTCTTATTGAAAGATAGCACTGAATGTTTCAGCCTGTTTTATCTATATGAAACAATTTATTTTAGGTGACTTTTATAAATGTGTGACTTTTCACCTATTATGTCTCAGAATGGAATACAATTGGAAAATACTTTTTGGTACAGAAATTTTAAAGTTATGCACTTAACGGAATTCTTTTAGGAACAAACAGGTGATTTTTCCAAATAGGAAGCAACATTGTGAAAGATGGATATTTGTTATGTATTTGCATATTGCAAAGATTTCAAAAGATTCTCTTTTTCTTTCATTTCTTTCTCAAAGTGTGTTTACTACCTATAGAGTTTTAACAAGTAATTTGTGTTCAATGAAACTGTTTTTCTCACATCAGAATATTGACATGGTCAAGAAATAGCTCAAAAAGTTAAAATTAAATAGCATTAGATAATATTACATAAAGTTGAATATACACATATGAATACACTTACACTATTCGACATAATTTTACCAAACACAGTACAAGCTTTTAACAAACCCTTAAAAATATAATTGCTTATTTCTGAATGGAGTAATCATGGAATAAAATGAAGAAAAAGCAAAGTATAATATACTCCAAAGGTATTAAGATACAGAATTAGAATGGGACTATTTAAAGTCCAGCTAACATTTCCAGAGAATCTAAGGTATGACAGACTTAAAACTTGGAATTCATGCAATGACTATGCCACTTTATTTCCTAAACTCTCCTATAAATGATGTTGACCTTATTTTACAGGTTAGATAATTGAGAAGTCAATGATATTTTCCAAAATTTTATAAGGTATATATATATATATATATATAAACATATAAACTTATATATATATATAAACTTATATATATATATAAGTTTAGTAGCTAAATCCAGGCTACTCATTTAAGTTTTAATCAGATAAATAATTATTATTTTTAGTATAAGTAAGTATCAAATACATATCTATGTCAAATATACATAGCTTATCTGCAATTTAAACTTAACTGTATATCCTGTATTTACACTTGCTAAATCTGGGAACACTATCTATGATTATATCCAGAATTTTTCACTAGAATACCCTTTTATCTCCACTATTTGCTATATAATTTAGGCATCTGGACATTCTGTATAGATGCAGCAAATTGTAAAAGTACACAAAATTTGGAGCTATTAATAGAAGAGGAGGCTTCAAGTATATTTGGCTACTGGTTGGCTGGATAGCCTTAAGAAACTACTTAATGTTTAATACTTTATTTACTATAAAACATGAACTGTTCTGAACAATTGATCAAGTTGTCTCATAACTGGACTTTTCCCAGGTGATGCAAGGGGTAAAGAATCTGCCTGCCAATGTAGGAGACACAAGAGATAGGGCTTTGATCCATGAGTTGGGAAGATCCCCTGGAATAGGAAATAGCAACCCACTTCAGCATTCTTGCCTGGAAAATTCCAAGGACAGAGGAGCCATGGGGTCGCAAATTGTTGGACATAACTGAGAGGCTGAGCACACAAACACCTCACAACTAAACAACTTAGAAATAATTTATTAGTATTATTATATCTCATGAATCTATGGGTTAGTAAAATGAGTAGGGATCAGGTGGGAATTTCATCTACAGATGACACCAACCAAGCAAATCTGATAACTGGCAACTGGCAGCTAGACCAGTCTGAAGCAACAACAACAATTTTTCTCTCCAATCTATTTTATATAAGCATATTTTATCTGATATTAATCCAATCATGCTAGCTTTTTGTTTTTACTCGCATAGAATTCTTTTTCCGGCATTTCACCTTCAATCTATTAATATATTTAGATCTAAAGAGGACATATACTGGATCATGATTTTTCATCCACCATGTCAGTCTCTGCTTTTTGCTAAGAGACTTTAATGCATTTATACAGACTCAATGGACGTGAATTTGAGCAAATTCCAGGAGATAGTGAAGAACAGGGAAGACTGGTGTGCTGTAGATTATGGAGTCACAAAAAGTTGGACAAAACTTAGTAACTAAACAATAACACAAAGCAATTCTGATATTACTTCTATCATTTTTCTGTATGTCTTGAACTTTCTGTCCCTCATTTCTCCATCAATGCTTTCTTTTTTATTTAGCTAACTTTTTAGTTCATAAAGTTTGGTTCATTTCTCACTTTCCTTTTTGTATATACTGCAAACTTTGTATATTTGTGTGGTTAGCATGGGGATTACACATAACATTCTAAAGATATAACAATTTAATATTAATTGACATAAAATTAACATCAACCACATATGATAATTTGACTCCTACATCACTCTTCCATCTCTACATTAGTCATAACACAAATAACTTTATGCATTGTGTGCCTAACAATGTAAATTATATTTTTGCATTTGTCTTTTAAAGTCTGTGTAAATTTTTCAAATGGAATTAAATATTAAAATTATAATAGAGCTGGCTTTTACATTGCTCATATATTTATCCGGATACTTACATCTTCATATGGTTTTGAATTACTTTCTAGTGTTCTTTTTGTCAAGCTGAAGGACAATTTTCAGTATTTGTTATAGGTTAGGTGCAGCTATTATCAACTCTCATATTTTATATTTATGTCTTCACTATATTTATGTCTTCATTTCTCCTTTATTTTAAAAGACATTTTTGCAGGATGTGGAAATTTAAGTGAACTTTCCTTTTCTTTCAGTACTTTGAATATGTCAATTCTTTTGTGTACTCTTAAGATTTTTGATAATAAATCAGCTATTGGTAGTAACCAGATTGAGGAACTCTTGTTTATAACAAGTTACTTTTCTCGTACTGTTTTCAAGATTTTTTCTTTCTTTGTTTTTAACCAATTTGATTAGAATTTGTTTAATTGGAGGTCTCTTGGAGCTTATCTTAATGAAAATTCACTGAATTTCTTGGATTTACAAATTCATGCCTTTCATTAACTTTTGGACTTTCTAGCCATTGTTTTTTCAAGTGCTCTCTCTGCTTCATTTTCTTTCTCTCATCATGTTGGGACTCACATTGTAAATTGGTCTGCTTCATAACGATTATGGATCCTTTATGTTGTGCTCATTTTTCTTTTCTCTCTGTTCCCCAAATTTGGTAACTTCAATTATCTTATATTCAGTTCATTGATTATTGCTTCTTCCTGCTTAAATATGTGTTGTACTGTGCTTCATCACTCAGTCCTGTCTGACTCTTTGTGACGCCATGGACTATAGCCTGTTGGCTCCCCTGCCCATGGGGAATCTCCAGGCAAGCATACTGGAGTGGATTGCAATTCCCTTCTCCAGGAGATCTTCCCAACCCAGGAATCAAACTGGTTTCTCCTGCATTGCATGTGGATACTTTACTTGCAGAGCTACCAGGGAAACCCACTCAAATATATTCCATATATAATAGAATTCTACTGAACCATAAAAAAGAATGAAATTCTGCCATTTGCAACAGTTTGAATGGACCTGTAGGGTACTACGTCAGGTAAAATAAGTCAGACTGAGAAATATAAATGCTATATGATATCATTATATGAAAAATCTAAAAAGTAATACAAATGGACATATACAACAAAAGAGAAATGGATTCACAGATACAGAAGACAAACTAATGGTTACTAATGAGACACTTGAAGCTGAGAGGGAGTGAGATAGTGTTATGGGATTAAGAGATACAAACAACTATGTATAAAATAAATAATATATACAAAATGGATTGGTTGTAAGGATAAGTTATATGGCCAATATTTGTAATAATTTATGAAGTATAATCTATCAGAATATAAACCACTATGTTTTATACCTAAACTAACATAATTGTGTGAATGAATTATATTTTAATTAAAGAGAAGGAGCCAAAGCAAAAGAACACCCAGTTGTGGATATGACTGGTCACGGAAGTAAAGTCCTATACTGTAAAGAACAATACTGCATAGGAACCTGGAATATTAGATCCATGAATCAAGGCAAATTGGAAGTGATCAAACAGTAGATGGCAAGAGTGAACATTGACATTTTAAGAATCAGCAAACTAAAATGGACTGGAATGGGGGAATTTAACTCAGATGACCAATATATCTACTACTGTGGGCAAAAATCCCTTAGAAGAAATGGACTACTCATCATAGGCAACAAAAGAGTCCAAAATACAGTACTTGGATGCAATCTCAAAAAAGACAGAATTATCTCTATTAGTTTCCAAGGCGAACCATTCAATATCATAGTAATCCAAGTCTATGCCCTGACCAGTAATGCCAAAGAAGTTGAAGTTTAACAGTTACATAAACATCTATGAAACCTTCTAGAAATAACACCCCAAAAATATGTCCTTTTCATTATAGGGGAGTGGAATGCAAAAGAAGGAAGTCAAGAAACACCTGGAGTAACAGGCAAATTTGGCCTTGGAGTACAGAAAGAAGCAGGGCAAAAGCTAATAGAGTTTTGCCAAGAGAACACACTGGTCATAGCAAACACCCTCTTCCAACTGTACAGGGGAAGACTCTGCACATGGACATCACCAGATGGTCAATACAGAAATCAGATTGATTATATTCTTTGCAGCCAAAGATGGAGAAGCTCTCTACAGTCAGAAAAAGCAAGACAGGGAGCTGACTGTGGCTCAAATCATGAACTCCTTATTGCCAAATTCCAACATAAATTGAAGAAAGTAGGGAAAGCCATTAAATCATTAAGGTATGACCTAAATCAAATCCCTTGCAGCTATACAGTGGACATGAGAAATAGATTCCTAGGATTAGATCTGACAGAGTGTCTGGAAAACTATGGACAGAGGTTTGTCATATTGTACAGGAAGCAGTAATCAAGAACATCCCTAAGAAAAAGAAATGCAGAAAGGCAAAGTGGTTATCTGAGGAGGCCTTACAAATAGCTACGAAAAGAAGAGAAGTGAAAGGAAAAGGAGAAAAGAAAAAATAAATGCATTTGAAGGCAGAGTTCCAAAGAATAGCAAGGAAAGATAAGAAAGCCTTCCTCAGTAATCAGTGTAATGTAAAAGAGGAAAATAATAGAATGCAAAAGACTAGAGATCTCTTCAAGAAAATTAGAGACAGCAAGGGAAATTTTCATGCAAAGATGAGCACAATAAAGGACAGAAATGGTATGGAACTAACAGAAGTAGAAGATATTAAGAGGTGGCAAGAATACACATAAAAACTATACAAAAAAGATCTTCACAACCCAGATAATCATAATGGTATGATCACTCACATAGAGCCAGACATCTGGAATGCAAAGTCAAGTGGGCCTTAGGAAGCATCACTATGAACAAAGCTAGTAGAGGTGATGGAATTCCAGTTGAGCTATTTCAAATCCTAAGAGATGATGCTATGAAACTGCTGAACTCAATATGCCAGCAAATTTGGAAAACTCAGCAGTGGCCACAGGACTGGAAAAGATCAGTTTTCATTGCAAATCCAAAGAAAGGCAATGCTAAAAGTTGCTTATGCTAACACACAATTGCCCTCATTTCACCAATAATGCCAAAGAAGCTGAAGTTTAACAGTTATATAAACATCTACAAAACCTTCTAGAAATAACACCCAAAAAAGATGTCCTTTTCATTATAGGGGAAAGTAATGTAGTAAAGCAATGCTCAAAATTCTCCAAGTCAGGCTTCTACAGTACATAAATGGTGAATTTTGCAGAAGTTCAATCTTGATCTATCTAGAAAAGGCAGGGGAACTAGAGATCAAATTGCCAACATTTGTTGGATTATGGAAAAAGGAAGAGAGTTCGAGAATATCATCTACTTCTGCTTTACTGATTATGCCAAAGTCTTTGACTGTGTGAATCACAAAAAAACTGTGTAAAATTCTTAAAAGGATGGGAATACTAGATCATCTTACCTGCCTCCTGAGAGATCTGTATGCAGTTCTAAAGAAACACTTAGAATTGCACATGAACAACAGACTGATTCCAAATTGGGAAAGGAATATCTCAAAGCTATTTAACTTATATGCAGAGTACATCATGAGAAATGCTGGACTGGATGAAGCACAAGCTGTAGTCAAGATTGCTGGGAGAAACATCAATAACCTCAGATATACAGATGACACAATCCTTATGGCAGAATACGAAGAAGAACTAAAGAGCCTCCTGATGAAAGTGAAAGAAGAGAATGAAAAAAGTTGGCTTCAAATTCAACATTCAGAAAATGAAGATCATGGCATCTGGTCCCATCACTTCATGGCAAATAGATGGGGAAATAGTGGAAACAGTGACTTATTTGGGGGACTCCAAAATCACTGCATATGGTGACTGAAGCCATGAAATTAAAAGATGCTTGCTCCTTGGAAGAAAAGTTATGACCAACATGGATAGCCTATTAAAAAACAGATACATTACTTTGCCAACAAAGGTCTGTCTAGTCAAAGCTATGGTTTTTCCAATAGTCATGTATGGATGTGAGAGTTGGACTATAAAGAAAGCTGAGAGCCAAAGAATTGATGCTTTTGAACTGTGGTGTTGGAGAACACTCTTGAAAGTCCCTTGGACTGCAGGGAGATCCAACCAGTTCATTCTAAAGGAAATCAGTCCTGAATATTCATTGGGAGGACTGATGCTGAAGCTGAAACTCCAATACTTTGGCCACCTGATGTGAAGAGCTGACTCATTTGAAAATAACCTGATGCTGGGAAAGATTGAAGATAGGAGGAGAAGGGGACAACTGAGGATGAGATGCTTCAGTGGTATCACTGATGCAACAGACATGAGTTTGAGTAAGCTCTGGGTGTTGGTGATGGACAGGAAAGCCTGGTCT
Organism: Oryx dammah; assembly: GCF_014754425.2. Lineage (NCBI taxonomy): Eukaryota > Metazoa > Chordata > Mammalia > Artiodactyla > Bovidae > Oryx > Oryx dammah. The sequence continues at coordinate 58,662,647 of NW_024070211.1, forward strand.
GCTGCAGTCCATGGGGTCTCAAAGTCGGACATGACTGAGCGACTAAACTGAATTGAAAGAAGATAGAGCATATATCCCCACTCAAGTCTGGGCACTGCACTGTGACTTTATTTCAAAGAAAATCATACAGAAAGGGAGATAAGAAGAGTAAGTTTATAGTGAAGAAATCTGTCCAACATAGTTAACCTATTTAAAAAATTGATGTTGCCACTAAAATGACTAACTCTCTTTTAAAGTAGCAGAAAATTGTAATTTGGGGCAAGCAAACTATGGCAAACATAGGCAGGTCTGGAGAAAGGGGAATGGGGCTGGCTTTTCCAGGAGAAAACAGGGAACTTGGGAGGAATTTGGTGATTCTTTACTAGCTGCAAACAATGGACAGCATGTTGTGGCTGGATCGGAAGAAAATCTTCCTTCTTGTTGGAGTCTGTAAGCTGCTGATGATGCATGTGTGGGACTTCTTCCTTTCAGGCTTTTTGATTCCATTTTAAAAGAGGTTTTTGTTTTTTCTTTTTTTCCCCACACTATCTCAGCAATATGATGAAAAATAATATGTTGATAGCTAATATTAACATGATATGCTATAAGAAAATGACACTTTACCTTTGTGGTCTTCCTCCCCAAAACCCATTTGTTGTTGTTGTTGTTCAGTCGTGTCTGATTCTTTGTGACCCCCATGGGCTGCAGCATGCCAGGCTTCCCTGTCCTTCACCATCTCCCAGACTTTGCTCAAACTCCAAAACTCATGAAATGAAGTGAAAGTCACTCAGTCGTGTCTAATTCTTTCTACCCCATGGACTATACAGTCCATGGAATTCTTCAGGTGGATCTTCCTGATCCAGGAATCGAACTGGGGTCTCCTGCATTGCAGGTGGTTTATTTACCAACTGAGATATCAGGGAAGCCAGTATAGCTCCCGTCTAATAATGGAAAAAACACCAAACAATTATGCAATGACCCCATTCCCAGATATATCTCCAGACAAAACTCTAAGAAGATACATGCACTCCAATATTTATAGCAGCACTGTATACTGTAGCCAAGACATGGAAGCAACCTAAAGGCCCATCAACAAATGAATAGATAAAGAAGATGCCACACACACACACACGCACACACACACACACTTACCACACATATACACAATGCAATAGGACTCAGCCATAAAAGAGAATGAAACAATGCCATTTGCAGCAAACATGGATGGATCTATAGAGTATCATACTAAGTGAAGTCAGAAAGTTAGAGAAAAATACTATATTACATCACTTATATAAGGAATATAAAATACAATATGAATGAACATATTATGAAATGAAAATAGACTAACAGACATAGGAAACAGACTTGTGATTATCAATGGGAGAGAGATGGGGGAGGTATGGATCAGGAGTTTGGGATTAGCTGATGCAAATTATTATATATACAGTGTATAAACAAGGTTCTACTGTCTAGCAAAGACAACTATATAAAATATCTTTTAGTAAACCATAATGAAAATAATTTATTAAAATGTATATATATATATGTATGTAGCTGAATCACTTTGCTATATACCATAAATTAACATAACATTGCAAATCAACTATGCTTAAATAAAAGATATTTAAAAAAGAAAAAACATCAAACAAATTCCAATTAAGCAATATTCTGCAAAACACTTGACCAAACCTCCTCAAAATCATCAATATCACAAAAAACAAGGAATGTCTGAGAAACTTTCACAGGCTGCAAGAGTCTAAAGTAACATAACTACTAAATGCAATCAGTTCAGTTCAGTCGCTCAGTCCTGTCCGAATCTTTGCGACCCATGAATCACAGCACGCCAGGCCTCCCTGTCCAACACCATCTCCCGGAATTCACTCAGACTCACATCCATCGACTCCGTGATGCCAGCAGCCATCTCATCCTCTGTCGTCCCCTTCTCCTCCTGCCCCCAATCCCTCCCAGCATCAGAGTATTTTCCAATGAGTCAACTCTTCGCATGAGGTGTCCAAAGTACTGGAGCTTCAGCTTAAGCATCATTCCTTCCAAAGAAATCCCAGGGTTGATCTCCTTCCAAATGGACTGGTTGGATCTCCTTGCAGTCCAAGGGACTCTCAAGAGTCTTCTCCAACACCACAGTTGAAACGCATCAATTTTTTCGTGCTCAGCCTTCTCCATAGTCCAACTCTCACGCCCATACATGACCACAGGAAAAACCATAGCCTTGATTAGACGGACCTTAGTCGGCAAAGTAATGTCTCTGCTTTTGAATATACTACCGAGGTTGGTCATAACTTTTCTTCCAAAGAGTAAGCGTTTTTTACTTTCATGGCTGCAGTCACCATCTGCAGTGATTTTGGAGCCCCAGAAAATAAAGTCTGACACTGTTTCTACTGTTTCCCCATCTACTTCCTATGAAGTGATGTGACCAGATGCCATGATCTTCGTTTTCTGAATGTTGAGCTTTAAGACAACTTTTTCACTCTCCTCTTTCACTTTCATCAACAGATTTTTTAGCTCCTCTTCACTTTCTGCCGTAAGGGAGGTGTCATCTGCATATCTGAGATTATTGATATTTCTCCCAATAATCTTGATTCCAGCTTGTGTTTCTTCCAGTCCAGCGTTTCTCATGATGTACTCTGCATAGAAGTTAAATAAGCAGGGTGACAATATACAGCCTTAACATACTCCTTTTCCTATTTGGAACCAGTCTGTTGTTCCATGTCCAAATCTAACTGTTGCTTCCTGACCTGCATACGGATTTCTCAAGAGGCACGTTAGGTGGTCTGGTATTGCCATCTCTTTCAGAATTTTCCACAGTTTATTGTGATCCACACAGTCAAAGGTTTTGGCATAGTCAAGAAAGCAGAAATAGATGTTTTTCTGGAACTCTCTTGCTTTTTCCATGATCCAGTGGATGTTGGCAATTTGATCTCTGGTTCCTCTGCCTTTTCTAAAAACAGCTTGAACATCAGGGAGTTCACGGTTCACGTATTGCTGAGGCCTGGCTTGGAGAATTTTGAACATTACTTTACTAGCATGTAAGATGAGTGCAATTGTGCAGTAGTTTGAGCATTCTATGGCATTGCCTTTCTTTGGAATTGGAATGAAAACTGACCTTTTCCAGTCCTCTGGCCACTGCTGAGTTTTCCAAACTTGCTGGCATATTGAGTGCAGCACTTTCACAGCATCATCTTTCAGGATTTGAAACAGCTCAACTGGAATTCCATCACCTCCACTAGCTTTGTTCATAGTGATGCTTTCTAAGGCCCACTTGAATTTACATTCCAAGATGTCTGGCTCTAGATTAGTAATCACATCATCATGGTTATCTGGGTCCTGAATATCTTTTTTTGTACAGTTCTTCCATGTATTCTTGCCACCTCTTCTTAATATCTTCTGCTTCTGTTCGGTCCATACCATTTCTGTCCTTTATCGAGCCCAACTTTGCTTGAAATGTTCCCTTGGTATCTCTAATTTTCTTAAAGAGATCTCTAGTCTTTCCCATTCTGTTGTTTTCCTCTATTTCTTTGCGTTGATCTCTGAAGAAGGCTTTCTTATCTCTTCTTGCTATTCTTTGGAACTCTGCATTCAGATGCTTATATCTTTCCTTTTAACCTTGGCTTTTTACCTTTCTTCTTTTCACAACTATTTGTAAGGCCTTCCCAGACAGCCATTTTGCTTTTTTGCATTTCTTTTCCATGGGGATGGTCTTGATCCCTGTCTCCTGTACAATGTCACAAACCTCATTCCATAGTTCATCAGGCACTCTATCTATCAGATCTAGACCCTGAAATCTATTTCTCACTTCCACTGTATAATCATAAGGGATTTGATTTAGGTCATACCTGAATGGTCTAGCGGTTTTCCCTACTTTCTTCAATTTGAGTCTGAATTTGGCAATAAGGAGTTCATGATCTGAGCCACAGTCCGCTCCTGGTCTTGTTTTTGTTGACTGTATAGAGCTTCTCCATCGTTGGCTGCAGAGAATACAATCAATCTGATTTCAGTGTTAACCATCTGGTGATGTCCATGTGTAGAGTCTTCTCTTGTGTTGTTGGAAGATGGTATTTGCTATGACCAGTGCATTTTCTTGACAAAACTCTATTAGTCTTTGCCCTGCTTCATTCCGCATTCCAAGGCCAAATTTGCCTGTTACTCCAGGTGTTTCTTGACTTGCTACTTTTGCATTCCAGTCCCCTATAATGAAAAGGACATCTTTTTGGGGTGTTAGTTCTAAAAGATCTCGTAGGTCTTCATAAAACCGTTCAACTTCAGTTTCTTCAGCATTACTGGTTGGGGCATAGACTTGGATAACTGTGATATTGAATGGTTTGCCTTGGAGACGAACATCATTCTGTCGTTTTTGAGATTGCATCCAAGTACTGCATTTTGGACTCTTTTGTTGACCATGATGGCTACTCCATTTCTTCTGAGGGATTCCTGCATGTAGTAGTAGATGTAATGGTCATCTGAGTTAAAGTCACCCATTCCAGTCCAGTTTAGTTCACTGATTCCTAGAATGTCGATGTTTACCCTTGCCAACTCTTGTTTGACCACTTTCAATTTACCTTGATTCATGGATCTGGCATTCCAGGTTCCTATGCAATATTGCTCTTTACAGCATTGGATCTTGCTTCTATCACCAGTCACATCCACAAGTGGGTTTTGTTTTTGCTTTGGCTCCATCCCTTCATTCTTTCTGGAGTTATTTCTCCACTGATCTCCAGTAGCATATTGGGCACCTAATGACCTGGGGAGTTCCTCTTTTGGTATCCTATCATTTTGCCTTTTCCTACTTTTCATGGGGTTCTCGCTTGCCATTCCATTCTCCAGTGGACCACATTCTGTCAGGCCTCTTCACCATGACCTGCCCGTCTTGGGTTGCCCCGCAGGCATGGCTTGGTTTCATTGAGTTAGACAAGGCTGTGATCCTAGTGTGATTAGATTGACTAGTTTTCTGTGAATATGGTTTCAGTGTGTCTGCCCTCTGATGCCCTCTTGCAACACTTACCATCTTACTTGGGTTTCTCTTACCTTGGCATGGGGTATCTCTTCACTGCTGCTCCAGCAAAGCACAGCCGCTGTTCCTTACCTTGGACGAGGGGTATCTCCTTACCACCACTGTTCCTGACTTTCAAAGTGGGATAGCTCCTCTAGGCCCTCCTATGCCTGCTCAGACACCACTCCTCGGGTTGCTCCTCCTGGCCACTGGCCCTGGCCTCAGGCGTGGGTGGCTTCTCCTGGCCGCCGCCACTGACCTCAGATGCAGGGTAGCTCCTCTCGGCCGTTCCTGCGCCATTGCAGCCTGGCACCATAGGCTGCTTCCGCTGACCTCAGACGTGGGGTAGCTCCTCTCGGCCACGATTAGCGAGCCGGTGCACAGCCGCCTGCGCTTAATGCAATATGATGTCTTAAATGAGATCCTGAAACAGAAAAAGGACATTGCACCAAAACTGAGGAAATTTGAGTAATTATAATGTATCAACATCAATTCATTAGTTTCAACTAATGAATCCTGCAAAATATTGTCAATAGGAAAAACTAGGTGTGGGATATATGTGAACTCTCACAGCCCTCCAAGTAATTATTCTATATATTGTAATGTGGGAATCTAAGTGCCTATGTCAGACTCTTTAGAGGAAAGGCAGATCAAGTGATTAAAAAAAAAAAAAACAGATGAAATTCCTGCCTCTCTGATCTCATATACTAGGAAAAAGACAAACCACAAATGGGTAAACTAATAAAATGATAATTTTGCATAACATAAAATGTTAAGGGAATGAATCATATATTAAAATAAAGTGTCTTTGTGAGACAAAACAGATATTGATGTTTGATATTTATTGATATTTAGCCAGATTATCAGCAAGGCAAGTTACAGTGCTAAAAACCACCAAGATTCTGACTATTCACTCACATATTATGCAAAATAAAACAGCAATATTAAAAGAAGTAAAATATTTTCAAATTATTTTCTTTTGACAAGTTATTATTGTGTTTATTAGTACTCACCCAGAAACTGTATTTGCTACAGCAATGAAAATACATTTATTTTGATCTTCAGGCAACTACATCTGAGCTCAGATCTAGAAGGTAAGAAAGAATCAGAGAATTCAAAAGCAAGGAAGGGTCAAAAATCCTGTTTTGTTTGTTTGTTTGTTTTCTATAGGATAGCTCTTGCAGTGGTTAGTTGTCTTTAACTTCATTCTAAACAATTTTTTAAGATGGTATTGTGATAGGTGTAATATCAGCATGCATTTAAAAAGAAACAAAATTGGTGAAATTTTGATAGCCATTTTAATATTGAAGATGGAAGAAAAAGTACCATTTTGGCATACATGCTTTATTATTTCAAGAAAGGTAAAAATGCAACTGAAACACAAAAAGAGATTCGTGTAGTGTATGGAGAAGGTCCTGTGACAGACCAAATGTGTGAAAAGTGGTTTGCAAAGCTTTGTGCTTGAGATTTCTTGCTGAATGATGCTCTGCATTTGGGTAAACCAGTTAAAGTTGATAGCAATCAAATCGAGACATCAACTGAGAACCATCAAGGTTATACTACATGGGAGATAGCTGCCATACTCAAAATATCCAAACAAAGATTTGAAAATCACTTATACCAGCTTGGTTACATTAATTACATGGGAGATAGCTGCCATACTCAAAATATCCAAACAAAGATTTGAAAATCATTTATACCAGCTTGGTGATGTTTGGGTTCCATATAAGTTAAACAAAAAAGAAAGAAAAAAAAAAAACCTTCTTGACCATCTTTCTGCATTCAATTTTCTACTTAAGTGTAACAAAAATGTTCTGTTTTTAAAACAAATTATGATGGGTGATAAAACATAGATACTGTACAATAACGTACAGTAGATGAGATCAAGGGACAAGTGAAACAAACCACCACCAACCACACCAAAATCCAGTCTTCATCCACAACAGATAATATTGTATGTACGGTGGGATTGGAAGGGAATTCTCTATTATGAGTTCCTTCCAGAAAACCACACAATTAATTCCAAGAGCTGCTCACAATTAGGCCACCTGAAAAGCAGTATTCAAGAAAAAGTGTCTGGAATTAGTCAACAGAAAACATGTATTCTTCTATCAGGATGATGAAAGAATGAATGTTTCTTTGATGACCAGACAAAAGCAGTTACAGCTTGACTAAGTTCTGCTTCATCTACTATATTCACTAGACATTGTCCTTTGGATTTACATTATTTTGGCCTATACAAAATTCTCTTAATGGAAAAATTTTTGATTCCCCAAAAGACTGTAAAAGGCACTTGGGACAGTTCTTTGCTCAAAAAGATTTTAAAAAGTTTGGAATATGAAGTTCCTTGAAAAAAGGGAGAAGGTAGTAGAACAAAATAGTGAATACATTGTTTAATGAAGTTCTTGGTGAAAATGAATTGTGTCTTTTATTTTTACTTAAAAACTGAAGGAACATTTCAGCCAACCCAATAACAATGGCTACAGTGAAAGCGAAAGTTGCTCAGTCATGTCCGACTCTGCAACTCCATGCATTATGCTGCCAAGTCGCTTCAGTCGTGTGCGACCCCAGAGATGGCAGCCTACCAGGCTCTTCCGTCCCTGGGATTCTCCAGGCAAGAACACTAGAGTGGGTTTCCATTTCCTTCTCCAATGCATGAGAGTGAAAAGTGAAAGTGAAGTTGTTCAGTCGTGTCTGACTTCGCGATCCCATGGACTGCAGCCCACCAGGCTCTTCCGTCCATGGGATTTTCCAAGCAAGAGTATTGGAGTGGGGTGCCATTGCCTTCTCCGCCATGCACTATAGAGTCCATGAAATTCTCCCGGCCAGAATACTGGAGTGGGTAGCCGTTCTCTTCTCCAGGGAATCCTTCCCAACCCAGGGATTGAATCCAGGTCTCCCGCATTGCAGAAGGATTCTTTGTTAGCTGAGCCACCAGGGAAGCCCAAGAATACTGGAGTGGGTAGCCTATCATTTAGCAGATTTCCTAACCCAGAAATTGAATCAGAATCTCCTGCATTGTAGGCAGATTCTTTACCAGCAGAGCTACCAGGGAAGTGATACAACATAAGTACATACAACAGCAACAAAAGTAACAATTTTAAATATATTGAGTGCTTCCCTTATATGCCATGGATTATTCTTAATATTTTATGGGTACTACCTGTTTTGGTTCTAACAACAACCCTGTGTGATAAGTATTATTATGTATCCCAGCTCTACTGGTAAAAAAAAAATGAGATTCAGAGACATTTACTTACCACAAGGTAGGATTTGAGCTCATGTCATCTGAACCCATAACATATACTCTTAACCTTATGACCACACTGCAGGCTCTGATTCAGCCAACATTTGTTGAGTGTTTAATGAATCCTAAGCAATGTTCTAGGCAATCACTCTTATTAATCAACCAGGGTAGGTTGGTTCTAGAGGCCATGATCCATTTAGACACAGAGGCAGGGATGTGTTCGAAGTGCTTTTAGAATAGAAATAAGCCCAGGAGAACTAGCAGCAGAGTGTAATTAGGAGATCAGGCTTTGACTGTATTATTTGCTTTTCTAAATACTATCTTCTATTGTTTTCTTTTGTGCATAATTGTATTTATGGTGAGGTTTTCATAATTAGCATTTTTTAACTTCTTGACTTAGAAACTTATTTGAAATCTATTTTCTACAATTGATAGATATGTTAAAACATTTATTTCTGATTTTATTCTTTTGTTTTTAAGATGTAAACTGTTACAAAGATTGCTGAAAGCTTTGAAGTTGAAGGTATGTACATCTAATGATCAAACAATTCTACTCCTAGAGTCAACCCTCTTAATCTTATACTGAGATGGAGTGGACTCTATGGTCATTCTTCCTCCCTCCCTGCCCATGTCTTCCACATGACTTTTGACTGTAGAAAAATTTTAACCAAAGAATAAGTTTGATCAGAGAAATGATCAATCTCCAGAAGACTGTCAGAGCTGACTGTGAGGTTTCTGCATGTAGCCCCTCCCTTCACCTATAAAAACTCTGGACTGTTGGTAATCAGTGCATGGTGTTCTCCTTCAAACTGCATTTTGCCCTCTCCTCAGTTCAGTTCAATTCAGTCACTCAGTCATTTCTGACTCTTTGAGACCCTATGGATTGCAGCACACCAGGCCTCCCTGTCCATCACCAACTCCCAGAGTTTACCTAAACTCATGTCCATCAAGTTGGATGATGCCATCCAACCATCTGATCCTCTGTTGTCCCCTTCTCCTCCCCCCTTCAACCTGTCCCAGCATCAGGGTCTTTTCAGACGAGTCAGTTCTTCACATCAGGTGAACAAAGTATTGGAGTTTCAGATTCAACATCAGTCCTTGTAATGAGCACCCAGGACTGATCTCCTTTAGGATGGACTGGTTGGATCTTCTTTCAGTCCAAGGGACTCTCAAGAGTCCAACACCACAGTTCAAAAGCATCACTTTTTCAGCTCTTAGCTTTCCTTATAGTCCAACTCTCACATGCATACATTTTTACTACTGGAAAAACCATAGCTTTGACTAGATGGACATTTGTTTGCAAAGTAATGTCTCTGCTTTTGAATATGCTGTCTAGTTGGTCATAACTTTCCTTCCAAGGAGCAAGCGTTTTTAAATTTCATGGCTTCAGTCACCATCTGCAGTGATTTTGGAGTCCCCCAAGATAAAGTCTGTCACTGTTTCCCTATCTATTTGCCATGAAGTGATGGGACCAGGTGCCTTGATCTTAGTTTTCTGAATGTTGAGTTTTAAACCAATTTTTCACTCTCCTCTTTCACTTTCATCAAGATGCTCTTTAGTTCTTCTTCTCTTTCTGCTGTAAGTGTGGGGTCATCTGCATATCTGAGATTATTGATATTTCTCACAGCAATCTTGACTCCAGTTTGTGCTTCATCCAGTCCAGCATTTCTCATGATGTACTCTGCATATAAGTTAAATAAGTAGGGTGACAGTATACAGTCTTGAAATACTCCTTTCCCTATTTGGAAGCAGTCTGTTGTTCCATGTCCAGTTCTAAGTGTTGTTTCTTGACCTTCATACAGATTTCTCAGGAGGCAGGTCAAGTGGTATGGTATTCAAATCTCTTGAAGAATTTTCCACAGTTGGTTGCAATTCACAAAATCAAAGGCTTTGGCATACTCAATAAAGCAGAAGTAGACATTTTTCTGGAACTCTCCCTTTTTCGATGATCCAGCGGATGTTGACAATTTGATCTCTGGCTCCTCTGACTTTTCTAAATCCAGCTTGAACATCTGAAAGTTTACAGTACATGTACTGTTGGAGCCTGGATTAGAGAATTTTAAGCAATACTTTGCTAGCATGTGAGATGAGTGCAATTGTGCGGTAGTTTGAGCATTTCTTAACATTGCCTTTCTTTGGGATTGGAATAGAAACTGACCTTCTCCATTCCTGTGACCACTGCTGAATTTTCCAAATTAGCTGGCATACGAGTGCAGGACTTTCACAGCATCATCTTTTAGGATTTGAAATAGCTCAACTGGAATTCCATCACCTCTACTAGCTTTGTTCAGTGTGATGCTTCTTAAGGCCCACTTGACTTTACATTCCAGGATGTCTGGCATTAGGTGAATGATCACACCATTGTGATTATCTGGGTCATGAAGGTATTTTTTGTATAGTTCTATGTATTCTTGCCACCTCTTCTTAATATCCTCTGCTTCTGTTACGTCCATAGCATTTCTGTCCTTTATATTGCCCATCTGTCCTTTATTGTGCCCTCCTCAGTTGCTGGCATCTGAAATAAAGCAACCTTTTCTTTCTATCAGCCTTTCCTCTTTATTAGCTTTAATTGGTTAGCTGCTGGATCCCCACTCTTGTTGCAGAACTAAGATGTTATTTCCATTTTTATCATACATGAATCCATTAATAAATTTCACACTACATCATTTTGTGTAGACACAAAATTCTCTTCATTTACTTTTTTTCAGTGCCCACAATGTACTCCACACAAAGTAGGAAGTCAATATGTTTGTATTGCAATGTACTCGAAAACTGAAAAAGAAGTGACGTAGCAAAGAGAATATATGTTCAGTTGTATATATTCTTTTGGAAAGCTTCTTTTAATTCTTTTGACCATTTCCTTCCCTGGCCAGTTGTAGGGGGTAGAGAGTTGCATAATTAAAAAATAAATCAGAACGACTTTATTATGGACAACTAGCACATAAAATATTAAGAAGTTTTATTTCTGGAGACAAGTAAGAAAAGATGAAGAAAGTCTGAGGATTATAGCATCCATGAATCTCTTGCTGCATTGTGTACTTCACTCTATTTTGAGAATCTCAAGAGATTAAGCGCTATGTTGTATTTATGCTTTATGTAATCAGCTAATCCCCAAAGATCTTAACATTTCTTCACCTCAGATAACACTCAATACACTTCAGTGCTTACATAAATACAACAAAATACAAGTTTACTCTCAAAAATACTGTCTGACTATATAGTCTTTTTGAATGACCATGTGGTATTGATAACATTTCAGTTTTACACTCCATAAGATAGTAAAATTTGACTATTATGAATTTATTGCCTAAAACTAAACTATTTTTCCCATGTAAGAGAGTCAAGACATATTTAGCATTGGAAATGGTAGAACATAATATAAAGAATTATTTTCAATTATATAACATTTATATTTTTAATCAAAATATCTTAATACTTGTGATCTCCTGCTTTTTAAGGATTTTCAGAATTAACAAGTGTCCAAAAATTCCCCAAACATTCTGAAATATGATTAACTGCTATTTTAAATGTATGCTGCAAATCTATGAAAGAAGAAAAAGAAGTGCATTCAAATAACAGATAAGGAAATTACTTAAAGAGATAATAATGAGACATTATTATGAGTGTGAGATGACCATTGTGGTTAATACACATGAAGTAGAAAACATGACACCTGGGGAATAACCCAGAAGGGAGCCTGATTAGTCAGGAGTCCCTCCTATTGATAGCAATTGATCCAGGGATAAACATGTGACTGGCAGATGAAATGCAAGGCAAGGTTGCAGCAAGATTTGGGAAACATAGTTTTCATGCACTAAAGAAAGTTAAAGGAACATGTTCCATCAGGATGTCAACAAAGAAATGTGCAGCATTATTAATATATTTTATGAACAATAAAAGAACATACTTTACAATACAGGGAACAAGGTTGACTGCAGAACAGAAGTGTAGAAAAATTTAGACTTTTTAGAGACTCAAAAAGCCTGTATTTACTTTAGTTTTCCTATTATATGCACTACTAGATTCATAATTGTATAAAGCAATTTGGAAAAGATTGTTTGGTTTTGAAGGAAAATACTTTAGCTACTACAGAGACTTCTAGAATAAGCCACTATTAAAAACAATAATATTTTTTGACATCCAACTTGCAAACTTTCTATGAGTTCAACTTTTCATAAGGGAAAAGGGTAAAAATCATCTTACCATTTTCACATGGGTTCTTTTTTCAGCTTCAACATCAGTCCTTCCAATGAACACCCAGGACTGATCTCCTTTAGGATGGACTGGTTAGATATCTTTGCAGTCCAAGGGACTCTCAAGAGTCATTGCCAACATCATAGTTCAAAAACATCAATTCTTCAGTGCTCAGCTTTCTGTATAGTCCAACTCTCACATCCATACATGACTGCTGGAAAAACCATAGCCTTGACTAGACAGACTTTTGTTGACAAAGTAATGTCTCTGCTTTTTAATATGCTGTCTAGGTTGGTCATAACTTTCCTTACAAGGAGTAAGCGCCTTTTAATTTCATGACTGCAATCACCATCTGCAGTGATTTTGGAGCCCCCCACACACACATACAAAGTAAGGAAAAGTAAGGGCAGAAAACTAACATTTACTGAGAGCTGAAATTAGGCCAGGATGACTAGCTATTTTCACATGGCACTTACATGAACTTCCTCTCAACTCTCTGAAGTTTGTGGTTTTATCTCCTTTTTAAGAATGGAAGTGGTTACTTCAAAAACTAAATAACTCTTAGAATTAGCATGAACTGTAAAAAAAAGTTGATATTTAAAGTCACTCCTAGCGAAAAAGTAATGAAAGCCTCTCATAAGCACATGAAAGACTTAAAGAAAATGCTACAATGAATCAAGAATGTAGATTGAATGCCTAAGTCTATATTTTTTCCTGTAAAAAATCAATTATTGAACACCTAAAAATATGAAACATGATATTCTGGAAAACAATGAAGGATGTCATTAGCAACACAAAATTTTGAATTATTTCTGGCTCACAAAATATTTTGAAAGTGGACCAGAAAAATAATCCTAGTACAGTTGTCATTGTTCCTATATTGGTCAAGTACATGGTCAGTAGATTTGAGAGCAGAAAAGAACTCCAGAGCAATGATCAGAATGATGATATTGGGGAGGTAGAGGATGCACTTATCTTGCACAAGGTAAGAGACATACCTCCATCTAGACCATAAATAACTAGGAATGTAGAGACCACACACCAAGATGGCAAGTCCTGCCCTACTTTTATCATACCTACTCCTTACAACCTAGTCTTTACCACCACCGCGGTCAGTCAAACATCATGGTAAGTAGTCCCTACAATGATGACAAAATAGGAATGAAGAGTAAGAAAGGGATTCTCTGATGACTCAGGGGGTAAAGGATATGCCTGCAGGGCAGGAAACACAGGGGATGCGGATTTGATCGCTGGGTAGGGAAGATCCACAGGAGAAGGAAATGGCAACCCACTCCAGCATTCTGTCCTGAAAAATCCCATGGACAGAGAAGCCTGGTGGTCTACAGTCCAAAGGGTCACAAAGAGTCAGACATGACTGAGTGACTAAACACACAGAGTACAAAAGACAGCAGACACAGCCAAAACAGCCAACATTTTGAAAGGTTGTTGCTGAGCCATGAAAGATGCCAGGATTCCTCGCCTCTGCTAAGTCGCTTCAGTCATGTCCAACTCTGTGCGACCCCAGAGATGGCAGCCCAGCAGGCTCTCTCTTCCCTGGGATTCTCCAGGCAAGAACACTGGAGTGGGTTGCCATTTCCTTCTCCAGTACATGAAAGTGAAAATTGAAAGTGAAGTCGTTCAGTTGTGTCCGACTCTATGCGACCTCATGGGCTATAGCCCACCAGGCTCCTCCATCCATGGGATCTTCCAGGCAAGAGTACTGGTGTGGGGTGCCATTGCCTTCTACATCTTTGCCTCTAGAAGAGAGGAATTCAATCTGGGGCCAATGATGAGGCTTCATCGTTCAGAGCATCTGTGTGATAAAATTTCATTAAAGTATAAAAGAGATAGACAAAGCTTCTAATATAGACATCAGAAGGGGTAGAAAGAGTGACCCCCACTAGCCTTTAGCAGTATGTTGCAGATGACACCACCCTTATGGCAGAAAGTGAAGAGGAACTCAAAAGCCTCTTGATGAAAGTGAAAGTGGAGAGTGAAAAAATTGGCTTAAAGCTCAACTTTCAGAAAACGAAGATCACGACATCTGGTCCCATTACTTCGTGGGAAATAGATGGGGAAACAGTGGAAACAGTGTCAGACTTTATTTTGGGGGGCTCCAAAATCACTGCAGATGGTGACTACAGCCATGAAATTAAAAAACACTTACTCCTTGGGAAAAAAGTTATGACCAACCTAGATAGTATATTCAAAAGTAGAGACATTACTTTGCCGACTAAGGTCTGTCTAGTCAAGGCTATGGTTTTCCCTGTGGTCATGTATGGATGTGAGAGTTGGACTGTGAAGAAAGTTTAGCACCGAAGAATTGATGCTTTTGAACTGTGGTGTTGGAGAAGACTCTTGAGAGTCCCTTGGACTGTGAGAAGATCCAATCAGTCCATTCTGAAGGAGATCAGCCCTGCAATTTCTTTGGGGGGAATGATACTGAAGCTGAAACTCCAGTACTTTGGCCACCTCATGTGAAGGGTTGACTCACTGGAAAAGACTCTGATGCTGGGAGGGATTGGGGGCAGGAGGAGAATGGGTCAACAGAGGATGACATAGCTGGATGGCATCAGTGACTCGATGGACGTGAGTCTGAGTGAACTCCGGGAGTGGGCGATGGACAGGGAGGCCTGGCGTGCTGCAGTTCATGGGGTCGCAAACAGTTGGACACGACTGAAATGACTTAGCAGCAATGTAGCTTAAGAAAAACATTTCCATAAGAAAAATTCATTGGTTAGCTGAAGGTTTGAGAAAAGTTCAGTTCAGTTGGAACCAGGTGTCATCATGGCAACAGAATTTTAAAAGAAACCTCCTTTTAATTTTGTATAGAGAAGGAAAAAACCTTACACTCATTTTTTTCCTCCATTTGGAGACCCCTAGCTTTCCTGCCTTGACTAGACAGACCTTGCCTGGCAAAGTAATGTCTCTGCTTTTCAATATGCTATCTAGATTGGTCATAACTTTTCTTCCAAGGAGTAAGCGTCTTTTAATTTCATGGCTGCAGTCACCATCTGCAGTGATTTTGGAGCCCCCCAAAATAAAGTCTGACACTCTTTCCACTGTTTCCCAACTATTTCCCATGAAGTGATGTGACCAGATGCCATGATTTTTGTTTTCTGCATGTTGAGCTTTAAGCCAACTTTTTCACTCTCCACTTTCACTTTCATCAAGAGGCTTTTTAGTTCCTCTTCACTTTCTGCCATAAGGACGATGTCATCTGCATATCTGAGGTTATTGATATTTCTCCCAGCAATATGTTTTTGAATTGTGGTGTTGAAGAAGATTCTTGAGAGTCCTTTGGACTGCAAAGAGATCCAACCAGTCCATTCTGAAGGAGATCAGCCCTGGGATTTCTTTGGAAGGAATGATGCTAAAGCTGAAACTTCAGTTCTTTGGCCATCTCATGTGAAGAGTTGACTCATTGGAAAAGACTCTGATGCTGGGAGGGATTGGGGTGGGAGGAGAAGGGGATGACCGAGGATGAGATGGCTGGATGGCATCAGTGACTCAATGGACATGAGTCTGAGTGAACTCCGGGAGTTGGTGATGGACAGGGAGGCCTGGCTTGCTGCCATTCATGGGGTTGCAAACAATCAGACACTACTGAGCGACTGAACTGAACTGAGCCTTGCTGCCTTACCCTCTCAATTTGAAGGAATTAAAATCAAGACAGAAGGAAAGTTAGTGGAAGAACTAGTGTATTAGAAAAATGAATCAGTAGACCAATAAAGACATTTAAAAATAAAGATAATTCCTATTGTCAGAGAGTGAATAGAATATTGTTTCATACATTGACATCTATACAAAAGAATAAAACAGACATTTTGGCATTTGAAATTTAATTACACACACACACATATCTGGGAGATGGTGTACGTGGAAACCTGGTACTGAAGTTCATGGGGTCTCAAAAAGTTGGATACTACTGAGTAACTGAACAACTATATACACACACACACCAACAGGAATGTAAAGAACTGATGAAAATGAGTCTCTAGAACATGGCAGAAAAGGGCAAATATTTAGTATGGGAAAGAAAATTCAAGTGATAAGGATAGAATCAGAAATACTAACCTAAAAATGTATTTAGATTTGCAAACATATTTAAGTCATCAGATTATAAAAGTTGTTCCTTGATAGTACAGAAAAGTATTAATAACAAAGATGAATATATTTTGGTGAATTTTTGAAAATTGAGGATGAACAAAAAATGTGGAAGCTTCTAAAGGAAAAAAGTAGATCTATTATTTATTATAAAAACATAACTGAGAAATAATGTCAAGTTCATATGAAGATTGCAGTGTGAATTAGAATTTTATACCTAGAAATACTATTAATAGCACTGAAATAATAACTATATTTTAAAATTTACACATACAAAAAATAAAAAAATCACAATCACATCTTTTCTAAAAATATAACTGAAAAATTCAACATAATAAAATAAAAAGTGCATATGTGAGAAAAACAAAATAGCAATATATCAAAAACAAAAATGAAACGTCAATATTAATATCAGGAAAAATAAAATTCAAGGTGAGTACATTAATAGGACCCAAGAAGTTATTTTTCATTTATAAATTATTTAATGAATCATGACTATATAGCAACTGGGTATATTTCTATACATAGGCAAACATCTTCTCTATCCAAAAAATGAAAAAAAAAAGTAAATTGATAAAAATGAAGGTTCAGTTCAGTTCAGTCGCTCAGTCGTGTCTGACTCTTTGTGACCCCATGAATCGCAGCACGCCAGACCTCCCTGTCCATCACCATCTCCCGGAGTTCACTCAGACTCACATCCATGGAGTCCGTGATGCCATCCAGCCATCTCATCCTCGGTAAATGAAGGTAGATATTTTTTTTTAATCTATAATATGAAGTTTGATTATGAACACATCAATAATATAGAAAACATTTGTAAAAATAAAAAACAAAATTTATTTAATTTTTAATCAACATAGATTGCTCATTTTTTTCAAACAAATTTAGACCAATTAAAAACATAAATATATTTATTGAAAACGAAGAAACAAAACAACAGTGGGAACAATGATAACTTTGAAAATTCTGTGAATGGGAGTTGAAGGTGGGGTTCATTATAGGAAAAAGCAAGGGCATGAATGGTGATCTAGGAAATGTTAGTGGGTATAATTTGCTGGCTGCTGCTATGATCCTAAGCTTACCTAGTTCTAATTTCATGGAGCTGTCACACTGTGGTCAAAAGTCACACAAACTCTTGATATCTAATGGTCAACTTATTAAATTATTTCAGTTGGCATTGTAAGACTGTGTCACATGGTAGGGAGGAGAACATCTTCTGATGGTCTGTGTGTTACATATCAGTGCTTCACCAATTTTTTTTACATTAAGCCTTCTCTTTAAAAAATTTTAAAATTGTAGTATAATTGCTTTACAATGTTGTGTTACTTTCTTCTGTACAATGAAGTGAATCAATTATATTTATACATATATCCCCTTCCTCTTGGGCCTCTTTCCCACCCACCCCCATCCCACCCATTTAAATCATCACAAAGCACTGAGCTGAGGTTCCCGTCCTTTATAGCATCTTTCCACTATAATATTTATATGATTGTTTTTCAGTTGCTCAGTCACGCTCTTTGTGACCCCATAGACTGCAGTATGCGAGACTTCCCTGTCCTTCACCATCTCCCAGACCTTGCTCAAACTCATGTTCATAGAGTAAGTGATGACATCCAACTATCTTATCCTCTGTCATCCCCTTCTCCTCCTGACTTCAATCACTGCCAGCATCAGGATCTTTTCTAATCATTTGGCTCTTCACATATGGTGGTCAAAGTATTGGAACTTCAGCTTCAGAATCAGTCCTTCCAATGAATATTCAGGGTTGATTTCCTTTAGGATTGACTGGTTTGATCTCCTTGCAGTCCAAGGGACTCTCAAGAGTCTTCTCCAACACCACAGTTCAAAAGCATCAATTCTTTGGCGCTCAGCTTTCTTTATAGTCCAAGGCTCACATCTATACATGACTACTGCATGGTACACTGAGTTAAATGGAGAGGAATTCCTGATGCTTCATTCCTATCTGGGTGCTTCCAAGCTGAGGAGAACGATACCATGGCATCTGCAACCAATTCACAGATCATAGTTTGTCACCTCACTTTGCTGCAGAAATTATATTTGTGGAAGTGTAAGGCTTAAGAATATATGTGCATAACTCAAGGAATAAAATAACATGACAAGCATGCAGATATAAAGATGTAAAGAGAAATTTTAAGCCTAAAATACTCTGCGTATGTGTATATGCCTGTCTGTAAGAGAGAAAGAGAGAGAGAGAGAGGAAAAAAAAGAGAGAGAGAGAGATTGATGTATGAAACATTTGCCCTTTTCATGCCCATTTACAAAGTATGCATGAGGACATATGTAATTCCCCTTGGGTGATCTAAAAGCTCAAAATATTCTTATATTTTTAAAGCAGCATGCCATGTTCACAGCTTGTTAGAATTGCTTTTTTTGTTAAATTGTAATAGAGTGCTTGAAATATTAACACCAAGGCCCTTCAGATTTCCTTTCGTGGGAACACTATCCACAGTTGACTAAATTCTACTTTTCAGTAATCATTTATTTAAAAAACTTTGGTTATATTAGTTCAGCTTAATTAAATTTTGTTTAACAGGTATTTCTGCTATCAATTCACAGTCAATTTTGAAATGAGTACATTTGCTCATTATGATTTTAAAATATGAATTGTTTGGCAGAAGTGTCGCTGAGCTTGAAAATCATTCTTTGGATATAAACCACTGGGCATCAGTCTTATAATATTTGCAGATGCATATTGACTCTGTTTACTACACACACACACACACACACACACACACACACACACCCTTAACTCCCCTTAGCTCTTAGGGAATTGGTTGTAGAAGCAATCTGGAGTATTATGAGATTAGCATCATATAGCCTCAGGATTCTCCTCCATCATGATTACTTACTGGATATATGATCCTAGCATCTTTTTTTTTTTTTTAATTTACTTCATAGCAGTGTTGTGAATGATTTAAGTAGTATATAAACATTCTTAACACAAAGCTTTATAGTTAAAGCTCAAAATATGGTATCTGATACCATTATATAATATGTAGCCAAAACTAATACATATGTATTGCTTTCTATATTGCAGGTATTATTTCAAACTTTCAAAGCATTAGCTCTAATAAAACTTGTGAGTTGTATATCAATAAAATTATCTCCATCTTGCAAATTAGATCACTGAAGCATAGAGAAGTTAAGTGATTTACCTAAAGAATTTTTGGTGATGATTTATAGTGTCCCAAGCATCCTTATTTGGGTCCTTGTGTGAATGATGCTTCCAAATTTAAGCAATTCATACCAAATAAGTACAAGATGTGTTGTCATAATCCCTTTCTACTGTACCCTCCAAAACTTAATTGTCTGCTAAAGAAAACTTTTTCCTTCTGTTTAAAAAATCTGCCACTCCAGACTTAATAACACTATTGAAAACTATATTAAAATCATTAGAAGTTGTTTTCCTATGTTTAAATTCCTTAGAAAATACTGCAATTTTTAATATCCATTTCATGCTACAGGTTATGGCCATCTATCTCAATATTTTGAAAGACCTTCTTCTTGCCATGGAAGTGATATGTTCACCATCCAACACACCAATTGCTCATTTACTTAGATTTTCAATTTCAGTGACCTTATACAGCTTTCAGTTCAGTTCAGTTCAGTTCAGTCACTCAGTCATGTCCGACTCTTTGTGACCCCATGAATCACAGCATGCCAGGCCTCCCTGTCCATCACCAACCCCCAGAGTTCACTCAGACGCATGTCCATCAAGTCAGTGATGCCATCCAGCCATCTCATCCTCTGTCATTCCCTTCTCCTCCTGCCCCCAATCCCTCCCAGCATGAGTCTTTTCCAATGAGTCAACTCTTCACATGAGGTGGCCAAAGTACTGAAGTTTCAGCTTTAGCATCATTCCTTCCAGTGAAATCTCAGGGCTGATCTCCTTCGGAATGGACTGATTGATCTCCTTGCAGTCCAAGGGACTCTCCAGAGTCTTCTCCAACACCACAGTTCAAAAGCATCAATTCTTCAGCTTTACAAAGTGTCAAATTAAATTATTTCACTTTGTCCTATTATTTCCTATCATTCTAAGTACTTCATTGGTTCCAGTCTGTTTTCATGGAATTTATATGGCAATGATTCTCCATCCTGGCACTTATCATAGTTATCAGTATTTTTTTTTTAATGCATTTGCCTAGTCTCCACCTGTAGGAATTCTGATTCAACTGATTTAATAAGCATTCTGAACATCCATATGTTTTAAAACATTCTTCCTATGTTTCTAATATGCACATTCTCTCAATTATTAATAGTTCCTTTCTTACTGTATTAGAAGTACAGTCTTCTCTAAGAATCCACCAGAGATTGGCTCTAGGACCTACCCCAGATACCAAAATCCATGGATATTCAAGTCCCAGAGGTGGCCATGTGTATCTGCTGTTACTCATCTACAGTTCAATCTATCATGAAACTTGAAGTACTGTATGTATTTACTGGGGAAATAAGTGGACTCCTGCAGTTCAAACCTCTATTGACAAAGGTCAACTGTATTCAGTTTGATGTGGAATCATGACTTCATCCTTTGTCAATAGTCTTAATTCCCCTTCTCTTTGTGCCACAAAGCTCTTCAACCATAATGGGGCCCTCACTTCTGCATTTCAACTCTTCTAAATTTCGATTCCATCTCTTTACCATGGGCTTCTCCATTCCCCTTTCCTTCTAGTCTCTGATTCTCAAGACTCAGAAAAACCTCCTTCCTTCTAGACCAGGCTATAGCCTGTGAAAGGAGATAGTTTATGTATTCATTCTGCCATGTAGAGTGGGGAAACTCCCAAATAATTTAAACTTTGTTGCATTTGTTTTTGTCTTGTTTTGTTATTTAATTCAAGCTATCACAAAGTCTAGTATGTTAATATTAGTCACTTAGTCATTTTCAACTCTTTGGGACCCCATGGACAGAGTCCACCAGGCTTCTCTGTCCATGGTATTCTCCAAGCAACAGTACTAGAGTGGGTAGCCATTCCCTTCTCCAAAATATCTTCCCCACCCAGGGGTCGAACCCAAGTCTCCTCCATTTCAGGAGAATTCTTTACCATTTAAGCCACTAGAGAAGTCAATTGTCATAATGGACAATATGAATTATCCAATGGAATATACATTACTTAGAATTTCTAAAAGTAATTGGTGTGTGAAATTCTGCCAATGTACCATTTTTTCCTTTTTTTTTTTTTCTTTTTACCCTTTGGAAATTTCTGTTTTTTTAAAAAATACAAGAACACAGAATATAAGCTCTGATTATAAAATACTCAGTTCATTCAGGGTCATGATTCAGGTTCATGATTGCTAGTCATTCAGTCTGAATTTTCTATCAGATGCTATATTCCAGTTTCTTGCATCCAAAGTACTAAGTGACAGAAACCATAAATGTTGATAGGAGCAAGTGAGATTCTTCACTGTGTGTTGATGACTAAAGTCTGTGTATCACAGCTGAGCACTAAATGAACACAGGGCACCTCTCCCTTTAGAGTCACAAGTTGGCACAACAGCTTAAGACTCATTAGAAAAACAAAGACACTGAGAATGGACCTTTAGGCTTTATAGCCAGTGCTTTTCAGAGTTTAAAAAAAGGCTCAGATTTATAAGTTTTCCTAAGAATTCAACTCACCCTACTCTGATTTGATTTGCACATCACCTAGTTAAATCATTCTAATAATTTAAAATGTTCTGGATGTTTTCTGATGAAATACATAGGCTACATCCTGGAGGCATGACAAGGCTTTTAAGACTGATGATTTACCCCCAGAGGATCAGGTCCTCCAAAAAGGGCTTACATTCTTGAAAATATAGGAGAAATGGGTATTACTGTTTAATGTGGTGGCCATATTAAAGTTTCATAAAGAAAAAGAAGATTAAAAAGACTTTTTTTTTTTTTTAATGGACAAAGGCAGAAAAAGTGAACTGACTATCTAGCAGAGGGACCAAAATGTTTTTATCATGTTTAAGGATGATAGACAGATAGAGTGTAGTACTAATATTAGAGAATAATAGATGGTGCAGTTGCAAAGGTATCATCAAACCAAATTCAGAGTCCATATATATTAGATTAAAGCAAGGTTTCTTAACCTTAACATCTGTGACATATTGCATGAGACCATTACCTGTTGTGGGGGCTGTTCTGTGCTTTGAAGATTAACAGAATCACCAGCCCAACTGAAGGATTTTGAATGAGAAAAAAAAAGTTTTTTTATGTTTTATGGAGATAATTCTGGTGATAATGTATAGAATATATTGGAAGTAAGAAGATCTCTTTTAGGTGCTAAGTTGCAATAACACAGAGACCCAGAACTAATTGGTGACTCTGGGAAGAGGAGGACAAAATGTTAGTAAGAAGATGGGAGCTAAGTAAACCAGGTTCATCAGAATGATGACTGAGTTTAAGGAGAGAGAAAAGAAATGCTGATGGTTTTGAAGACTTACATGGATACAGTGAATACTATTGTATTATTCCTTTTACTCTTCCAGGCAGATTTTATTGTGATTTCTTTCCTTCCACCTTTATCCAAGTACAAGTTAAATATTTCCTCTTGATATGATGGAGAGAATGAGTTATGGTGATTTAGACATATATATAAGTTAAAGATGGAGAACAATTTGTGTAACCAAGCAGGATGGGATCCTCCTGTGTACAAAAGCCTTCCCATGTCCCTGTTTCTTCTTTGTAGGAAAAAGGTTTCAGCTTCCTAGACGCTCCCTGAGTTCAAAGGGCAGATTCAAACAGTTTCTCCTTGGGAGAGGTAGATGTGAGGGAATGCAGAAAGAATCAGTAGTGTAGCTATGGAGCAGAGTCCTCGTTTCTCCTGGTACTTCCTCAAAGAATATACATAACAATCTGATGCAGAGGTCTCAGTTTTTCTGTAAGAACTAAGGCCCCTACCCAGGTGGAGGATGGTAATTTTGGACTGAGCATAAACCTGAGGATGCCAGACCAATTGGAACTAGAAGTTTGATTCCTGGACCACCCTATTTCCTCACCACCAACCAAACAGAGGGAGGTCACACACCTTGCACACAGTTCCCCAAATTTTGCCTATAAATCTCTTCCCCCAAAACCATTGGAGAGTCCAGGTCTTTTGCGCACGAGCCACCCATTCTCCTTACTTGGTCCTTACAAATAATCTTTCTCTGTTCTAAACAATGAATCTTCTCCAAACTCCAATACATCAGTTTGTTTGGAGTCACTATGTGTTGGGCACATCAACTTGGGTTCTGCAAGTTAAAAATTGGAAAATGACAATGTCATAGGTGAAGATCTTCATGTAGAGAGGAAGAAGGAGGCAGGAGAATAAAATGTCAGGAGGTAAATAAAGACTCTAAGTCAGAGACAGAAAGAAAAAAACTTTCAATAAGAGTAAAATCAGTTTCAATATTTGAGACATTAAATATCATATCTAACAAGAAACCAAAATATTTGTGTGAATAAAAGATACAGGCATTTATTGAGTAGTTTTAGGGGCAGGAATTAGATGGATGTGAGCTATGGAAGTTGATGATGGACAGGGAGGCCTGGCGTGCTGCAATTCATGGGGTCACAAAGAGTTGGACATGACTGAGCGACTGAACTGAACTGAACTGAACTGAGCTATGGAATGGTGACTGGTTATGTAGAGGCATAAGCTGAGTACTTTTTAAGTATTTTGTTAGAATAAGAAAATAAAGAAATGGAATGCTATTCTGGGAGCAATTCAAGTAAACAATTTCTGGATGCAAGAGAGATCTACATATATAGGAGGAATGCATAAATGAAAGAAAAACAATTGAAAACTTGGGAAGTGAATTCTAAATGTTGTTAGGGAAAGCACACTGATTGAAACCGCCCACCCTGGCTAGGCACCATAGTAACTATTTGCATGAGTTGTTTTATGACAGGAGCTCCTGATAAGGAATACGGAACTAATACACCACCACCAATTGGAAGAGTTCGGGAAAGGTTGAAAGGAGACACCGCGTATCCGTCCACTTCCCAGAATCCCTCTCGCTAGCATTCATCTTGGCTGAGTGATGCGTGTGCCACCAGGAAAGACTCTGAATTAGAATGATTGGCCAAAGACCACCGGGAAACTAATCCCATCACCATAAAACCCAAGACTGCTAGCCAAGTTCTCCTGGGTTCCCTTACCCTACTGCTCTCCACCCGGGTGCCCTTTCCCAATAAAATATCTTGCTTTGTCAGCACATGTGTCTCCTTGGACAATTCATTTCCGAGTGTTAGACAAGAGCCCAGTTTTGGGCCCTGGAAGGGGGTTTCCCTTCCTGCAACATAAATATTACAGATTTTGGTTAAATGTAGGCCTATCTCTGTGTTTTGTGTAACTGGGAAGAGCCAATTTTTACTCTTCTGTGGTAGATCTGTTTTGGGGCACACTTGAATTATTATAATTACACAAATGGCCTGCCTAGGAGAATCCTACTTCTCTGCCTGACTGTTAAGCTGAATTGCCTTTGTTCAGAAAACTGACAACCTACAGATTGCAGGAAGGAATAAATTAACATATTCCCCTGGATGTGAGCTATGGAATGATGGCTGGTTATGTAGAGGCATAAGATGAGTACTTTTTCAATATTTTGTTTGAATAAGAAAATAAAGAAATGGAATTGTTGTAGGAGGGGCACCACTTCCAGGGCACAAAACTGGGCTCTTGTCTAACACTCAGAAATGAATTGTCCGAGGAGACACACATGCTGACAAAGCAATCCAGACCCCAAAAAGATGGTTATTTTGAGACATTAGTCTGCCATTTCTCGGTCAGCCTTGCCTCAGCATTTCATCCCTTGGATTCACTGGCCTCTTGTATGGCAAGCAGAGTGAGCTTAGACTTGGTAACTTTTGTGTAGACTTTCATAAATGAACTACTTTCTGCTTTGATATCTTTGAGCTGTGTTAGGAAAAGCATGTCTACAAAAGGGAAAAGAAGTAACTGTGTTCTCCTAATGTCAAAGTCCTGAACAGAATCACATCCACAAGAATCAATAAGACTTGTGTATTTATAGCCAGTGCTTCTGGATGGAGAAAAAGGTGGCAGTTTTCTTTAGCAAACTTTATACTCTGGCCATTTGATTATCTTTAAATGTTTGCCACATTTTTGCAAGAGGCCCTAAACTTTCTCAGTAAAGCTTGTTAACCATACATGCTAAAACATCAAAGTTTCACAAGCCATGTTTACCCAATTTGTTCCCGAAAAGCAAAGAAGCAGAAATAACTTATTTATTGGCTCTAAAACAAGAAGCTTTAGTCATTTCAACTGAAATTCTTTATTTTTGTTTTGGTTTAGACATTAAAATCAGGACTGGTATTAAAATGCAAAGCCTCAAACTTGCCTGTCTATAGCTCACTGAATTGCCTCCTGCCTGTCTCAGATTTCCACTGTTGCTTTCAGGTGGGGAAGGTAAAATATTTGAATAATATGGGGTTTGCTCTTTGAGGTAAGTTAAAATTGTGGACAATATGAGAATTATTCATTTAATGCTGTTTCAAGTCAAGGGTGAAAAATGACTGTAGTTACTAGATGCTATAAAATAATGCAATGCAGTTTTTGTATGTACAGTCACCCTTTGTATCTGCAGGGAATTGTTTTCAGAAACTCCTGTGGATACCAAAACACGTAGTAGTTTTTCTATTATATAAAATGGTGTAGTACTTGTATATAACCTATATATATCCTCCCATATACTTTAAATCATTTCTAGATTACATATAATACCTAATGGCATGTAAATGCTATATGAATAGTACTACTTACAATATAGATGCTGTGTAAACTCAAGTTTTGTTTCTTGGAAGTTTCTAAAAAATTTTTTGGAATAGTTTCTATCATTGATTCGTTGAGCCCATGAAAATAATACCTCTGCATAATGGAGCCCAACTGTATGGTCATAGCTGTTTTTTGTTTGTATTTAACTTTAAATTTGCATACTTAATTATTCAACATATGTTCCTTCACCACAGTCTCAAAGAAATCACACATCATCAATGTTTATTACTATAGATGTTGATGAATTTCATCTCTGCTCCCACTTCCTACAAGTTAAAAACACAGACTGTGGAAGCTATTAGTTAATTTGAACTCATTCCCTGGTGGCTCAGATGGTAAAACATCTGTCTGCAATGTGGGAGACCCCGGTTCAATCTCTGGGTTGGGAAGATCCCCTGGAGAAGGAAATGACAATTCATTCCAGTACTATTGCCTGGAAAATCCCATGGACAGAGGAGCCTGGTAGGCTATAGTCCATGGGGTTGCAAAGAGTCAGGCACAACTGAGTGACTTCACTTTCACTTTCATTTGCCATCCCTAGCATTTTCTACCCACATTGTGTTCACTATTACTTACTGGAGAAAGACTTTGGAATTCTTTTTTTGTGCAGGCCTTATACTAGAGAATAAATATAAAAAGTGGAATGAGAAACACTTCCTACTCTCTTGTGGCTCACAGTAGGTATAGTCACTACAGAAGATGTACACGGTATGAGTGGGGAGGAGTCAAGGAAACCTTGAACAGAGGAGACCAATGAATGCTATGTTGAAATATGCCAGGTCATCAGTTAAAGTTATTGGGCATCCAGAAAATTGAAATAGCATGCACAAATCCAGACTCTGATAGGACATGATAGGTTTGGGAAATTGTAAGCATTTCAGAATATCCAAAGCTTAGGGAACATGGCTCCATGCTTAAAATAAGGAAAGATTCAGGAGTGACAATGTGAGAAAGATACAATCTAAGGAATGTTCTAGAAACTACATTTCCCTAACAAAGAAGCTAGTAATAGTGATTTAAAGTGGCTTTTGTGCTAATGGAGAGTATAAGCGGGAAAGTCCATGCTGCCCTCCAAATCCAACATCTGGAGATTTCTCTAAGGATGAAATTTTTATAAGAAATTAAGCAAGAAAGTCAAGGACTAGATCCAGAAGAGCTTCTCCTTCTGTACATTTTGAAGTGATAGAAGTCATAAAATGTTCTTGCCAGAATGAGATACTGGTTTCAAAATTCAGGAGGAGACGCATGGGATTCAGCAAAGTCTGGGCTGGAGTAGATTAGGACTGGAGTGAGGGCCCTTTACCTAGGTAGATTCTTTTCTTGGAGTTAAAGGACGCAAAGATGTGACTGAGATGATGCCATGAAACTCCTGCTAATGACTGTGTAACAGATTGGCATTGGATTTGTCTGCCATTGATCATACATTAATTACTTCTATTTTCAGGCAGCATTACGTAATGAAGTCAGACAGTTTCAGATTAGACTTAGCCCAATCATTAGCCATGAGACATCCAGGAAATTCTGAACCTACTTCCCTGCTTCCATCCTTTTCTCTGTTCCTTTCTTTCACATTAAAAATTCTATTCTTATGCATTTATTTGCATAGTATAGCTTATTGTTAATTAGGCATGTACACAATAAAAAATCAATTTTATGAAAACTGCTATAAAAACCAGAAAATCCCCACTTTCATCATCTCAATTCCCATTTCTTTAAGCAAGATATTATTGGTATTTATGTATTATTTTGGTATTTATATATTATTAGTGATTATATGTTATTTATATATTCCTTCAAGCAAGATATATTATATATGTAATTGGTGTTTATTTTGGTATTAGTATTATTTTGATACTCATTTCTAATTACCTTGTGAAATGTATTATTCTTCATTTGCATTAGAAAATTATACAGAAGCATTCTCCTATAAAATATGAAGTTTTAGATTTCTGTCACATAGTACTTTACCTCTGATAGCAGAGCAGGTAAAGAATTTGTCTGCAATTTAGAAATAGAAATAAAATGAGAGTTATATAAGTAAGTTTAATGTTTAGAGCATTTCAAGGTGAAGGAAATCATTCATGGAAATATTGTTTCCAATCTTCACACAACTGTGTAAGGTAAATAGTATTATCCGCATTTAAAAGATGAGAAAATAAGGGTTTGGAAAATAGTTGGAGGATTTCTTCAGCTGGCCGATTAAATATGCATGTTCTACACCAATATCACATGAGGATTATATTAAAATTTTGTTTACAAGAAAATATTCACAATGAAACAGAAGCAAAAACAATGACTATAATGTTTTTGGAAGCTGCAAAGCTGACAGATGCATGTGAAATAACAGATCAGAAACTGATAATCTGTTAGCTAGCAGTGGGGGGAAAAAGAAACTCAGTATATATCAAAATAAAGGAAGAGAGAAAAGAAGGAAAGAGAAATAAAGAAAGGAAGAGAAAGATAGAAAAGAAGAAAACCAAAATGTGCATAACTTCATTCTAACAGGTACAATAGTGGGTGTAAAGCCAGAACTAAAAACATTATATTTCCTTATAATGGAAAACATTTATTCCCTCTCCCACTCTGCCTAGTTGGACAGCTGTTTCATAAGGAAAAAAAAGAAAGGTTTATTTTCTATAGAATACAAAATAATGTTTATTGCATTGCAGATACAAGCCCAAAATTATCCCTTTTGGGCCCAGAGGTATGCCTGAGATAAAGATAGTTACATTAACGGAGAATATTTAAATGAACACTTATAAATAGAAAATCAATTTAAACATTGTTAAAACTCTGAATACTCTGAACAAAGAAAAGATAATAGCAAAACTGAATGCCAAAAGATTAGAAAGCTAAATTTTAAATTCAGGACAAATACCTCCCAAACTAGAAACCCCTACCCAACTAGTGTATGAGTTTATTTTGATAATACAATAAACATGTGATTGTTTATAAAGTTTCACTTTTCTTGCACTTTGCCTAAAAAAGATGCTATAAGATATTCTCTATCCACCAAAACATTGAATGTCTTCAGGATAAAACACAGTGGGAACAGAATCAGATGATGACAAAAGAGAAAGATTTTACCACTGGACCATCTCTTTTATAAAAGTGAACTACAAATTCAATTGCAATTTGTTTGTACTTTCAAATCTCATTACTTTGTAAGACTGTTCATTGGTACTATGCTGTTAGTAGCTTGTGGAGAAGGAAATGGCAACCCACGCCAGTATTCTTGCCTGGAGATTTTCATGGACAGAGGAGCCTGGTAGGCTCCAGTCCACGGGGTCACAAAGAGTCAGACATGACTGAGTGAATGAGAACATTAATAGGTTGCACTATGACCTACAGATAGATAGAACTCAGGCTAGCTATGAAAAAAAAGAAAAAGAAAAAGTCAAAAACGATTGGTGAGGCTAAAGATGTTTAAAATGATATGGATTTTTTAAAGTGAATATATAATCCTTAATTTTCACATCATTTTAATATTAATTTCCTCCTAGTGCATTCACTTCCAAACACACCAAATACATTTAATCATCCCTAGTTCCCTATTTCTGTTACAAGAACTGGGAGACTGATGGAGCAGAGGTACAGGGCTATGCTGGTTCAGGCAGCTCCAGCAAAGAGTCTGAAATAAATATAGATCTAGAACAAAGGTCATGCAGTATCATTGAAAATTGTTGATACCTTCAAAGGACCAAAAGGAAGTGATGAGCAGACAAGAAGACAAAGGGAGGAAGTGGAGGTTGAAACAAGGATAACAAAAACAGAATAAAGACATTGATGACTTGCATCTGGATTCAAGACAAACTTCAGACATCCTCAGAGCCTGCCATGGATTGTCCTGAGTTTCTGACATAGGACAGAACCATCACAGTTCATCCTTATATTTCCCCATTTTCTACTGAATGAAATCTAAAAGATAGGACATTGATTCTTCAGAACCTCATCCTAACATTCTGTTCCCAGTCTTGCTTTTTTAAATCAGCCCCATTCTTCCTTGACTGGTCTCTCTTCACTGCAAAGTAGATTAATTACTGCATCATAAATAAGCACCAGGATGACTCACTGACTATCAGTTTACACTCAGTCTCACTATTGTCATGTAAAGGAGACCCTGTTTCAGTATTTTAAACAAACAAAAGCAAAGCATGACCGATCTCAAATGTTAAGGGATGACTTTCAGAATATACTGAACATGATTTTAACATAATAGTTAAGGTCAGGAAGCAACAGTTAGAACTGGACATGGAACAACAGACAGGTTCCAAATAAGAAAAGGAGTATATCAAGGATGTATATTGTCACCCTGCTTATTCAACTTATATGCAGAGTACATCATGAGAAACGCTGGGCTGGAAGAAGCACAAGCAGGAATCAAGATTGCCAGAAGAAATACCAATAACCTCAGATATGCACAACACACCACCCTTACAGCAGAAAGTGAAGAGGAACTCAAAAGTCTCTTGATGAAAGTGAAAGAGGAGAGTGAAAAAGTTGGCTTAAAGCTCAACATTCAGAAAATGAAGATCATGGCATCTGGTCCCATCACTTCATGGAAAATAGATGGGGAAACAGTGGAAACAGTGTCAGACTTTATTTTGAGGGGCTCCAAAATCACTGCAGATGGTGACTGCAGCCATGAAATTAAAATACGCTTACTCCTTGGAAGGAAAGAAAGTTATGACAAACCTAGATAGCATATTGAAAAGCAGAGACATTACTTTGCCGACTAAGGTCCGTCTAGTCAAGGCTATGGTTTTTCCATGGTCATGTATGGATGTGAGAGCTGGACAGTGAAGAAAACTGACCACTGAAGAATTGATGCTTTTGAACTGTGGTGTGGGAGAAGACTCTTGAGAGTCCCTTGGACTGCAAAGGATCCACCCAGTCCATTCTAAAGGAGATCAGTCCTGGGTGTTCTTTGGAAGGAATGATGCTAAAGCTGAAACTCCAGTACTTTGGCCACCTCATGCGAAGAGTTGACACATTGGAAAAAACTCTGATGCTGGGAGGGATTGGGGGCAGGAGGAGAAGGGGACGACAGAGGATGAGATGACTGGATGGCATCACCAACTCGATGGACATGAATTTGAGTGAACTCCTGGAGTTGGTAATGGACAGGGAGGCCTGGCGTCCTGTGATGCATGGGGTTGCAAAGAGCTGGACACGACTCAGCAACTGAATTGAACTGAAGCCTTTGGAAATTAATAGCCTGCATTCAGATCTCACTTCACCATTTACTATCATTGGTTGTCAAGGACAGCAGCACAGAGTGCCAGGCTGCGATGGCATAGGAACGGCTGGGAGGAGCCACCCCACGTCCTAGGTCAGGCGCAGCCGGGAGGAGACACCTCGTGCCCAAGGCCAGGGGCGGTGAACATGAGGATCCACCGCGAGCCCGAGGCCAGGGGCCGCAGCTGGGAGGAGCCACCCACACCAGAGGCCAGGGCTGGCTGCCAGGAAGAACAACCGGAGGAGCAGTGGCTGAGCAGGCACAGGAGGGCCTAGAGGAGCTATCCCACATTGAAGGTGAGGAACAGCGGCGGTAAGGACATAACCCTCCTCCAAGGTAAGTAGCAGCAGCTGTGCTTTGCTGGAGCAACCGTGAAGAGATATCCCACGTCCAAGGTAAGAGAAACTCAAGTAAGATGGTAGGTGTTGCAAGAGGGCATCAGAGGGCAGACATACTGAAACCATACTCACAGAAAACTAGTCAATCTAATCACACTAGGACCACAGCCTTGTCTAACTCAATGAAACCAAGCCATGCCTGCGGGGCAACTCAAGACGGGTGGGTCATGGTGGAGAGATCTGACAGAATGTGGTCCCCTGGAGAAGGGAATGGCAAGCTACTTCAGTATTCTTGCCTTGAGAACCCCATGAACAGTATGAAAAGGCACAATGATAGGATACCGAAAGAGGAACTCCCCAGGTCGTTAGGTGCCTAATATGCTACTGGAGACCAGTGGAGAAATAACTCCAGAAAGAATGAAGGGATGGAGCCAAAGGAAAAACAATACCCTGTTGTGGATGTGACTGGTGATAGAAGCAAGATCCAATGCTGTAAAGAACAATATTGCACAGGAACTTGTAATGTCAGGTCAATGAATCAAGGTAAATTGGTAGTAGTTAAACAGGAGATGGCAAGAGTGAACGTCAACAATCTAGGAGTCAGCGAACTAAAATGGACTGGAATGGGTGAATTTAACTCAGATGACCATTATATATCTACTACTGTGGGCAGGAATCCCTCAGAAGAAATGGAGCAGCCATCATGGTCAACAAAAGAGTCTGAAATGCAGTACTTGAATGCAATCTCAAAAATGACAGAATGATCTCTGTTTGTCTCCAAGGCAAACCATTCAATAGCACAGTTATCCAAGTCTATGCCCCAACTAATAACGCTGAAGAAACTGAAGTTGAACGCTTTTATGAAGACCTACAAGACCTTTTAGAACTAACACCTAAAAAAGATGTCCTTTTCACTATAGGGGACTGAAATGCAAAAGTAGCAACTCAAGAAACACCTGTAGTAACAGGCAAATTTGGCCTTGGAATGCGGAATGAAGCAGGGCAAAGACTAATAGAGTTTTGTCAAGAAAATGCACTGGTCATAGCAAATACCATCTTCCAACAACACAAGAGAAGACTCTACACATGGACATCACCAGATGGTCAAAACTGAAATGAGATTGATTATATTCTTTGCAGCCAAAGACGGAGAAGCTCTATACAGTCAACAAAAATAAGACCTGGAGCTGACTGTGGCTCAGATCATGAACTCCTTATTACCAAATTCAGACTCAAATTGAAGAAAGTAGGGAAAACTGCTAGACCATTCAGGTATGACCTCAATCAAATCCCTTATGATTTTAAAGTGAAAGTGAGAAATAAATTTAAAGGCCTAGATCTGATAGATAGAGTGCCTGATGAACTATGGAATGAGGTTTGTGACATTGTACAGGAGACAGGGATCAAGACCATCCCCATGGAAAAGAAATGCAAAAAAGCCAAATGGCTGTCTGGGGAGGCCTTACAAATAGCTGTGAAAAGAAGAGAGGTGAAAAGCAAAGGAGAAAAGGAAAGAAGAGATAAAAAGCATTCTTCAGCAATCAATGCAAAGAAATAGAGGAAAACAACAGAAAGGGAAAGACTAGAGATCTCTTCAAGAAAATTAGAGATACCAAGGGACCATTTCATGCAAAGATGGGCTCAAAAAAGGACAGAAATGGTCTGGACTGAACAGAAGCAGAAGATATTAAGAAGAGGTGGCAACAATACACGGAAGAACTGTACAAAAAAGATCTTCACGACCCAGATAATCATGATGATGTGATCACTGATCTAGAGCCAGACATCTTGAAATGTGAAGTCAAGTGGGCCTTAGAAAGCATCACTACAAACAAAGCTAGTGGAGGTGAGAGGTGATGGAATTCCAGTTAAGCTGTTTCAAATCCTGAAAGACGATGCTGTGAAAGTGCTGCACTCAATATGCCAGCAAATTTGGAAAACTCAGCAGTGGCCACAGGACTGGAAGAGGTCAGTTTTCATTCCAATTCCAAAGAAAGGCAATGCCAAAAAATGCTCAAAGTACCGCACAATTGCACTCACCTCATATGCTAGTAAAGTAATGCTCAAAATGCTCCAAGCCAGGCTTCAGCAATACGTGAACCGTGAATGTTCAATTCGTTTTAGAAAAGAAAACCCTGATGTTCAAGCTGGTTTTAGAAAAGGCAGAGGAACCAGAGATCAAATTGCCAACATCCACTGGATCATGGAAAAAGCAAGAGAGTTCCAGAAAAACATATATTTCTGCTTTATTGACTATGTCAAAACTTTTGACTGTGTGGATCACAATAAACTGTGGTAAATTCTGAAAGAGATGGCAATACCAGACCACCTAACCTGCCTCTTGAGAAATCTGCATGCAGGTCAGGAAGCAACAGTTAGAACTGGATGTGGAAGAACAGTATGGTTCCAAATAGGAAAAGGAGTACGTCAAGGCTGTATATTGTCACCCTGCTTATTTAACTTCTATGCAGAGTACATCATGAGAAACACTGGACTGGAAGAAACACAAGCTGGAATCAAGATTATTGGGAGAAATATCAATAACCTCAGATATGCAGATGACACCACCCTTATGGCAGAAAGTGAAGAGGAGCTAAAAAGCCTCTTGATGAAATCAAAAGAGGAGAGTTAAAAAGTTGGCTTAAAGCTCAACATTCAGAAAACGAAGATCATGGTATCCGGTCCCATCACTTCATGGGAAATAGATGGGGAAGCAGTGGAAACAGTGTCAGACTTTATTTTGGGGGGCTCCAAAATCACTGCAGATGGTGACTGTAGCCATGAAATTAAAAGATGCTTACTCCTTGGAAGAAAAGTTATGACCAACCTAGATAGTATATTCAAAAGCAGAGACATTACTTTGCCGACTAAGGTCTGTCTAGTGAAGGCTATGGCTTTTCCTGTGGTCATGTATGGATGTGAGAGTTGGACTATGAAGAAGGCTGAGCACCGAAGAATTGATGCTTTTGAAGTGTGGTGTTGGGGAAGACTCTTGAGAGTCCTTTGGACTGCAAGGAGATCCAACCAGTCCATTCTGAAGGAGATCATCCCTGGGATTTCTTTAGAAGGAATGATGCTGAAGCTGAAACTCCAGTACTTTGGCCACCTCATGCGAAGAGTTGACTCATTGGAAGACTCTGATGCTGGGAGGGATTGGAGGCAGGAGAAGAAGGGAACAACCGAGGATGAGATAACTGGATGGCATCACTGACTCGATGGAACTGAGTCTGAGTGAACTTTGGGAGTTGGTGATGGACAGGGAGGCCTGGTGTGCTGCAATTCATGGGGTCACAAAGAGTTGGACACGACTGAGCGACTGAATTGAACTGAATTTTAGAGGATGTTTAGTGCACATTTGGAATTTCAGATTGATTTCAATAGTTTTCTGGTCTCTTCGGTTCTAGATCCAGTGGGTCTAGCCTAATTACATTCAAGACTTTTTAATTTTCTAATCATACTACTTTTGAAATCAGTGTTTTTAAATCATTTTGAAATTCTATCTCCTTTTGAAAGTCTGATAAAAGCGTTTGATGCTCTCTTCACCATGGAAATGCATAAACATGAATATATGTGAAATTAGATATTCTAATCTTTCTAAATGAGTTAATACAGACATAGTCTTTGAAATTATGTCTGAAATTGTCAGTACATTAAATGATATGCATTAATTATAATTTTATATTTAAAAGAATGTGTAAAGACATTTACACCACATTTTTTTTTCATTAAAAAAAAGAAAGAAAATAAAAATATCCCTAAACATTTAGAAGAATAAGATCAGATCAAGTTGAAATTTCAATGAAACTAGGAATTACACATAATGTCCTCATAGTGTTCAAGGGAAAGCTAACAGATATATTGAAAATTACATGAAAGATTGGAGAGATACACAACCTGACATCTGTAGCTGGTGACCTCACACAAATGTAAAATCTGAACAATTTTCTAGAGTAGATATCTTATTGGAAGTATCAAATTCACATTATCTTTAGAACAATGGCAATGAACTGTTGATCCAATAGTGAAAGTTTTCTTGAATCTCATTTCACATAATGAAGAAGCAGAGGAGTCAAACCTGTTGAGGAAGTATATAGAGAAATCATTTCGCTGGATGCTGTCTCTCTGTGAAGCATATCACATAAAAGGTTTTTTATCACTTTGAGTAACCTGCAACTCTGATCTCTATTGCCTGGAAAGAAGTTAAAGTCAGATCAATAAGGGCTAAATGGCTATATATTGTATGGTGCTTCACAAAGATCTAGAGAGAACTTTTTCTGGTGTATAATACTTTTCTAGCTTATTCCTACAAACCCATTAAAATAGCTGATACAAAGTATATGTTTTATTCAGAGGTGAGAAATGTTAAAACAGGCAACAATACAATGTAAGAGACACTACTTGTAACACTAAAAGGGAATAGGAGGTTAGAGACATGATGAAAAGTATAGAATCCTTGACAGGAAAGAAAAGTCACAAAGCTGATCAAAGTGGTGACCACACATAAATCATAAAAGATGGAAAATACAAGATAAAGGTAGGGGATTAAAAGGCACAAATTACTATGTATAAAATAAATTAAACTATAGGACATATTATACAGTACAGGGAATACAGCCAATATTATATAATAACTTTAAATGGAGTGTAATCTATAAAAATATTGAATTACTATGATGTACCCCTAAAACATATATTTCAAATTAACTATTTGTCAATAAAAATAAGCAAATAAAATGAAATTATGTAATTTTTTAAAAAATGATAAGATATTGACATAAAATCAGAGGTATTCAAAGTTTAAGATCATAGTACAAAATAAAGTAAGATATGATTCAGGATCTGAGACCTTAGTTAAAACAATGAAAAATTTTTAAAAAAGTGAAACAGAGGAAAACAAAATCATGCCGGAAACAAACTCTATGTAAGAAGTAGCATACAGACGAAACAAACTCTATGTAAGAAGTAGCATAAAGACAAAGTAGATACTGCTGAGAACAGTTCAGGTCAGTTCAGTTCAGTCGCTCAGTCTGAATAATCGCAAACAATAAATCTTTGCAAACCCATGATCCGCAGCACGCCAGGCCTCCCTGTCCATCAAAAACTCCCACAGTTCACCCAAACCCATGTCCATCAAGTCGGTGATGCCATCAAACCATCTCATTCTCTGTTGTCCCCTTTTCCTCCTGCCCTAAATCTTTCCCAGCATCAGCGTCTTTTCAAATGAGTCAGCTTTTCGCATCATGTGGCCAAAGTATTGGAGTTTCAGCTTCAACATCAGTCCCTCCAATGAACACCCTGGACTGATTTCCTTTAGGACGGACTGGCTGTATCTCCTTGGTATATACAAAGCAGAATGTAGGGGAAAAGAGTAAGAGAAAACAAACAACAAATTAAAAGGAAATAGTACTACTTCTTAGGAAAGACAAGAAATGCCACAGTTACATAACTATTGTCCTGTTGAACTATAGAATCAAATTTGAAAAGTTCCAAGATACAATGCAAAAAAAAAAAAAAAAAAGTCAAAATCAGAAGAAAACCTAAACTTAGGCATTGAAGTAAATATTGCTTTCCTAAAGAAACATTAAAATTAAAAAATTATCATTAACATTATATAGAATTGAAAATCTATGGATTAAAATTATTGGCTTTTGCAGAATGTTTAAGTCTTAATCCCCAGTAACTCAGAATGTGACTGCATTTAGAGATAAGACTTTAAAAGAAAGAATGGTAGTAAATCCACTCCAATAAAATGTCAAAAAGTAAAATAAAAGGATGCAAACTAATAGAGGGCTGGCCATGTGAAGAAACAATAAAAATTGTCAACAGCAAGCTGAGGAGAGAAGGCTTCAAAGACATAAACCTTCCTGGCACCTCAACTTTGAAAACCCAGCATCCAGAACAATGAGAAAGAAATGCCTATTGGTTAAAACACTCAGTATCTGGTATTTTCTTATGGCATTCCTAGCAAACTGACGCCAGACTATTTAAGGCAAAATAAAATATCAAGCTACGTGGAAGGTTACAAAAAACCTGAGATAGGTCTTAGAGAACATTATAGAATACCTCCAGAGCTCTAAGGAACACAGTAGTTCAGGAATTTTATAGCTAATCAAACTTCTATGAGTTAAATGAAACAGATGAATATTTATATATATGAGAATTTAGTATAGTTTGCATGATGCATATATGTTTATTTAAGAACTACTATAGAATATAATTTAGTGAAAGAAAACCCTGTTTAATTAACAACAAAATATCTCTCAGAGAGCAATCATTTCAGTTCAGTCACTCAGTTGTGTCTGACTCTGTGTGACCCCATGGACTGCAGCACACCAGGCTTCCCTATCCATCACCAACTCCCAGATCTTGCTCAAACTCATGGCCATAGAGTGGGTGATGCCATCCACCCATCTCATCCTCTGTCATCCCCTTCTCATGCCTTCAATCTTTCCCAGCATCAGGGCCTTTTCCAATGAGTCAGTTCTTTGCATCAAGTGGCCAAAGTATTGGAGTTTCAGCTTCAGCATCAGTCCTTCCAATGAATATTCAGGACTGATTTCTTCTAGGATGAACCAGTTTGATCTCCTTGCAGTCTAAGGTACTCTCAAGAATGTTCTCCAACATCACAGTTCAAAAGCATCAATTCAAATTTATAATTAAGTCTCAAAATTTTGTGGGGTTTCTGTTTTGAACAGAACAAAAATCTTAGAAACTGGATGGATGGAAACTTAGAATATGGATGTAAAAATAAAATGACTCATAACAGGTACGAGGGGAAGGAAGAATGAATACTGGGAGTACTATAAACCACAATTACTTTCTCAAGTTTAATATGAGGGGTCAAAATATAACTTAAAGAATATAAACTAAATATTATACAAATGTAAAAAATGAAACTAAGGAAAATAAAATAATGAAATATAATATGTGGTGAAGCTGAGAGGAGGAGGATGGGGAGATGTACAAAACGTAAAGTATACTGCCATATACACAGCTATGTTAGAAAGTCAAGGGTTACCACTGAAAGGAAAAGAAGACTGAATATATTGTAGAAAGCTATGGTTAAAGCAGCAATGGCTAGAAAGACTTTTCTTAGAAAAGAATTTAAATTATTAAAAAATCATTTACATATAGAAAATTAATAGCAAAACAAGAAATATAAATACAACCATATCAATAATCATACTAAATGCAAAAGACTATAGAACAATCAAAAGTTAGATAGTATCTGAATAGAGAAAATGAAGATGCAAATATATGTTGTCTTCAAGAGACAAACTTTAGACTAAAAAAAAAAAGTTTATGTTTTATTTTAAAGGAATAGAATAGTGTATATTATAGAAACAATGAACATATTAGAAATAAAATGAATGTATTAGCATGAAACTAAATAGACTTAAGCAAAAAAAAAAAAGTCTCACTAGTAACATAGAGGAAATTTCCTGAAAGAGTCAATACACTAAAAAGACACAGCAAATATAAGTGTACATATGTTATAAGAGAGCATCAAAATACATGAGGCAAAACCGGGAAGAACTGAAAGAAGAAAGAGACAAAACAAGAATAACATTTGGAGATTTCAATACATTATAAACAATAATTGATTAAAACAACAAAACAAAAAATCAGCAAAAACATAGAAGAGCTTAACAACACTTTTACCAATTTGATCTAACTTATATAAAATGTTGAATCCAACTATTGAAGAATATGCACTATTTTTCATCATACATGAAGCGTTTTCTAGACCATATGATAGACTACAAAAAATTTGTAAAATATTAAAACCATAGAAAGTATGCTCTCTGACCATTGCAGATTTAAATTAGAAAATCAATACTGAAAAGAAATATGGGAGACTTCCAAATATCTTGAAGTTAAATTATCCTCTTTTAACTAATGAGTCAAGAAAAAATTCATGGGAATTTAAAAAATACTTTTAACTTAATGGAAATAAAAATAGAATATCATAAACCTATCAACGTTAAGTAGTATTTATAAGTAGATTTACATTGCAAATGCCTAGATAGGAAGAAAGAAAAGGATTGAATTGGTTAGCTAAACTACCATCAGGAGAAACTAGAAAAATGGAAGAATACTCAACTCAAAGCAAGCAAAACATTTTAAAAATAGAGGAGAAATCAATGAATTTTCTTCAAAAAGAGAACAGAACACAAGAGAGAAAGGCTATGAAACAGAAAAAAAAAATGGCTTTCTGTACAGATCAAGAACGTTCATATACCTTTAGCTATATCAGAGATTAGCAATTTGGCTTGTGCTCTGTTTTCTGAAAAAGGGAAAAAAAAAAAAAAACAACTTTTACTGCAGCATAGAAATTCCCTCTCATTTATGTGTTGTCTGTTACAGTAATGGGGTAAATTAGGTGCAATAGACATCATGGTCTGTAAATCCTAAAACATTTTTTACTTAGTTTTTACAGAAAAAAAAAAAGTACCAATCTCTGATATAGACTGACTGATACAAATGAAAACGACAAAAATTATCATATTGAGGAATAAAAACGGTAATAATTACCAACTTTTCAGAATATAAATATGGGAAAAGATATGTCAACAAATTAGAAAATTTAGATGAAGCTAATAAAATCTAGGAGGACAGGAAGACAGAAATTACTATAACTTACTCAAGACTACAGGAAAACAAAAAAAAATAAATTTCTAAAAGTTCAACTAATGATTAAAAATATTAGTCAAAGAGAAGCTTTGACTCAGATTGCTTCAGTGATATATATATTCTACCATTTTATTTAAAGAAGAAATATCATTTGCAAACACTTCCTGTTAATAAGACAACATTTTCCAGCTTATTCTATGAGTCCATTACCCTCACACTAAACCAGACAGACTGGAGGAGGAAATGGCAACCCACTCCAGTATTCTTGCCTGGAGAATTCAATGGACAGAGGAGTCTGGTGAGCTGCAGTGCATGGGGTCACAGAGAGTCGGACATGACTGAATGCCTAAAACACAAACCAGACAAAGATATCACAGCCAAAGGAGACTACAGATTAACATTTTTTTAAGAGCATAGACATGAAAATCTTTAACATAATAGTAACAAAATGAATGTAGCAACATACATAAAGAATTTTACACCATAAAAAGTAGAATTTATCTTAGGAATGTAAAGTTGGTTTAATGACTAGAAATCAGTTAATATAATACATGAAGTTAGTATAATAAAGCATATGAATATCTCATCTGATGTAGAAAAATTAACAATAGTTTATATAAACATAATAAAACTTTTAACAAACTATAACTATAAGGGAACTTATTTAACCTCCTAAAGACTATCTATAAAAATCTCATTGCTAAAATTTTATTTAATGATAAATGACTGAATTCCATCCAGTCTAATATAAGGAAGAAGTTCAGGATGCCTGCTCTTGCTACTTTCAATCAATATTGTTCTGTTTCTAGGCAGTGAAATCATGTTGAAGGAAGAAAGGAAGGAAAGGAGAGAGGAAGAGAGGAGATAAAGTTATCATGATAGAAAAACAAAAACTCTCTTTTCATAGATTACATAATTCTATATGTGGAAAATACTAATACACAAGAAGAAAAAAATGCTAAGAAAAAAAAAAGTCCAAGTTTATTATAGTGGCATAGTATAGCATCAACACATGAAAAATAAAATTAATTTTACCTCTAAACAATGTCAGTGAACAATCCAATCCAAAATAATATTAAGGAAACAATTCCATTAGCAATAGTCTCCAAGAAGAAAAAAATTAAAAATAAATAAAACAAATTAAAATATAAATGAAAAATGACAAAACATTGCTGAGAAAATTTAAACAAAGGTAAATGAAAAATATTTCATGATCACAGTTTGGAAGACTAAAAATTTCAAAATCAGCTATTTTCTACAAAAAAATCCACAAATTCAGCATACTTCATATCAATTATCAGTTCAGCACAGTTCAGTGGCTCAGTCGTGTCCGACTCTTTGTGACCCATGAACTGCAGCATGCCAGGTCTCCCAGTCCATCACCAACTCCCAGAGTTTACTCAAACTCATGTCCATTAGGTTGGTGATGGTATACAACCATCTCATCCTCTGTTGTCTCCTTTTCCTCCTGCCTTCAATCTTTCCCAGAATCAGGGTCTTTTCATATTAATCAGTTCTTCCCATCAGGTGGCCAAAGTATTGGAGTTTCAAGTTCAGCATCAGTCGTTCCAATGAATATTCAGGACTGATTTCCTTTAGAATGGACTGTTTCGATCTTTTTGCAGTCCAAGGGACTCTCAAGAGTCTTCTCCAACACCACAGTTCAAAAGCATCAATTCTTGGGCACTCAGTCTTTTCCATGCCTTCCTCCATGGGATCTCCCGACCCACAGATGGAACTCACACCTCTTATGTCCCCTGCATTGGCAGGAGGGTTCTTTCCCACCAGTGCCACCTGGGAAACTTCAGCTATATATCAACTTATATCAACTATAATGGCTTTCATCAAAAAAAAGGAAAGAAAAAAAAAAGAAAATACAGAGTGTTGGTAAGCACATAGAAAAACTGGAAACCTCAAGCATTGCCACTAGGAATGTTGAATGGTACAACTATAATGGAAAACATTTGATAAACTTTCAAAATTCTAAAGATAAATTTTTCATATGACCCATCAATTCTACCTTTAGGAATTTATTTGGCCTTTTTAGGGGAGGACGGATATGCCCACAGACTTCATAGCAGCATTATTCATTGTAGTCAAAAACATTAGAACAGTTGTCATCTTGTAAATGAATAAACAAAATATGGCATATTCTTGCAATA
This sequence comes from Oryx dammah, assembly GCF_014754425.2. Taxonomy (NCBI): domain Eukaryota; kingdom Metazoa; phylum Chordata; class Mammalia; order Artiodactyla; family Bovidae; genus Oryx; species Oryx dammah. The sequence continues at coordinate 58,705,331 of NW_024070211.1, forward strand.
AAAATGAACCAACTACTGATAAGATAGATACATTTCAAAAATACTATGATGAAAAAAGCTAGACATAGAAGTATTGACATGAAGCTTCAACTATATTGATATGGAAACATTTTTTCAGCTGAGTGATGAGGGTATGTATGGTTGCTCAACATATTTTTCAATATATCATTTTAAGTATTTTATAATATCAAAAAGTTCAAATTGTAAAATAGAAACAAACAATGAGAAATACAAATAATAAAGGGGAGGATAATAAAGCATATCTTCTCCTTTTATAAGAAAATAATATCATAAAGTCTCTAATTTTTCATAAATTCGTCTATAAAGTTAATAAATTCCTAATTAAATTGACAACAGGATTTTTAAACAACTAGAGTAACTATAATGTTCATGGGGTTCTCAAGGCAAGAATACTGAAGTGGCTTGCCATTTCCTTCTTCAGTGGACCACATTCCGTCAGACCTCTCCACCATGACCCGCCCGTCTTGGGTTGCCCCGCAGACATGGCTTGGTTTCATTGAGTTAGACAAGGCTGTGGTCCTAGTGTGATTAGATTGACTAGTTTTCTGTGAGTACAGTTTCAGTGTGTCTGCCCTCTTGCAATACCTACCATCTTACTTGGGTTTCTCTTACCTTGGGCATGGAGTATCTCTTCACAGCTGCTCCAGCAAAGCACAGCTACTGCTCCCTACCTTGGACGAGGGGTGTCTCCTTACTGCCACCCTTCCTGACCTTCAACGTTGGATAGCTCCTCTAGGCCCTCCTGCTCACCGCTCCTCGGGTTGCTCCTCCCAGCTGCTGAAACAGGCACTCCCCAGGTCAGTAGGTGTTCAATATGCTACTGGAGGTCACTGGAGAAATAACTCCATAAAGAATGAAGGGATGAAGCCAAAGCAAAAACAATACCCAGCTGAGGATGTGACTGGTGATAGAAGCAACGACTGATGCTGTAGAGAGCAATACTGCATAGGAACCTGGAATGTCAGGTCCATGAATCAAGGCAAATTGGAAGTGGTTAAACAGGAGATGGCAAGAATGAACGTCAACATTCTAGGAGTCAGCGAATTAAAATGGACTGGAATGGGTGAATTTAACTCAGATGACCATTATATATCTACTACTGTGGTCAGGAATCCCTCAGAAGAAATGGAGTTAGCAATCATGATCAACAAAAGAGTCTGAAATGCAGTACTTGGATGCAATCTCAAAAATGACAGAATGATCTCTGTTCATCTCCAAGGCAAACCATTCAATATCACAGTTATCCAAGTCTATGCCCCAACCAGTAACAATGAAGAAGCTGATGTTGAACAGTTTTATGAAGACCTACAAGACCTTTTAGAACTAACACTTAAAAAAGATGTCCTTTTCATTATAGGGGACTGAAATGGAAAAGTAGGAAGAAACACCTGGAGTAACAGGCAAATTTGGCCATGGAATGCAGAATGAAGCAGGGCAAAGTCTAATAGAGTTTTGCCAAGAAAATGCACTGGTCATAGCAAACACCCTCTTCCAACAATGCAAGAGAAGACTCTACACATGGACATCACGAGATAGGCAACACTGAAATCAGATTGATTATATTCTCAGAAGCCAAAGATGGAGAAGCTTTATACAGTCAACAAAAACAAGACTGGAAGCTGCTATGGCTCAGACCATGAACTCCTTATTACCAAATTCAGACTCAAATTGAAGAAAGTAGGGAAAACTGTTAGACCATTCAGGTATGACCTCAATCAAATCCCTTATGATTATACAGTAGAAATGAGAAATACATTTAAGGGTCTAGATCTGATAGATAGAGTGCCTGATGAACTATGGAATGAGGTTCGTGACATTGTACAGGAGAAAGGGATCAAGACCATCATCATGGAAAAGAAATGCAAAACAGCAAAATGTCTGTCTGGGGAGGCCTTACAAATAGCTGTGAAAAGAAGAGAGGTGAAAAGCCAAGGAGAAAAGGAAACATATAAGCATCTGAATGCAGAGTTCCAGACAATAGCAAGAAGAGATAAGAAAGTCTTCTTCAGTGATCAATGCAAAGAAATAGAGGAAAAGAACAGAATGGGAAAGACCAGAGATCTCTTCAAGAAAATTAGAGATACCAAGGGAACATTTCATGCAAAGATGGGTTCGATAAAGGACAGAAATGGTATGGACCTAACAGAAGCAGAAGATATTAAGAAGAGGTGGCAAAAAATACCACAAGAACTGTACAAAAAAGATCTTCACTACCCAGATAATCATAATGGTGTGATCACTAATCTAGAGCCAGACATCCTGGAATGTGAAGTCAAATGGGCCTTGGAAAGCATCGGTATGAACAAAGCTAGTGGAGGTGATGGAATTCCAGTTGAGCTGTTTCAAATCCTGAAAGATGATGCTGTGAAAGTGCTGCACTCAATATGCCAGCAAATTTGGAATACTCAGCAGTGGCCACAGGACTGGAAAAGGTCAGTTTTCATTCCAATCCCAAAGAAAGGCAATGCCAAAGAATGCTCAAACTACTGCACAATTGCACTCATCTCACATGCTTGTAAAGTAATGCTCAAAATTCTCCAAGCCAGGCTTCAGCAATACGTGAACCATGAACTCCCTGATGTTCAAGCTGGTTTTAGAAAAGGCACAGGAACCAGAGATCAAATTGCCAACATCCGTGGGATCATGGAAAAAGCAAGAGAGTTCCAGAAAAACATCTATTTCTGCTTTCTTGACTATGCCAAAGCCTTTGACTGTATGAATCACAGTAAACTGTGGAACATTCTGAAAGAGATGGCAATACCTGACCACCTGACCTGCCTCTTGAGAAATCTGTATGGAGGTCAGGAAGCAGCAGTTAGTACTGGACATGGAACAACAGACTGGTTCCAAATAGGAAAAGGAGTATGTTAAGGTTGTATATTGTCATTCTGCTTATTTAACTTCTATGCAGAGTACATCATGAGAAACGCTGGACTGGAAAAAACACAAGCTGGAATCAAGATTTCTGGGAGAAATATCAATAACCTCAGATATGCAGATGACAGCGCCCCTAAGGCAGAAAGTGAAGAGCAACTAAAAAGCCTCTTGATGAAAGTGAAAGTGGAGAGTGAAAAAGTTGGCCTAAAGCTCAACATTCAGAAAATGAAGATCATGGCATCTGGTCCCATCACTTCAAGTGAAATAGATGGGGAAACAGTGGAAACAGTGGCAGACTTTATTTTCTGGGGCTCCAAAATCACTGCAGATGGTGACTGCAGCCATGAAATTCAAAGACACTTACTCCTTGGAAGAAAAGTTATGACCAACCTAGATAGTATATTCAAAACCAGAGACATTACTTTGCCGACTAAGGTCTGTCTAGTCAAGGCTATGGTTTTTCCTGTGGTCATGTATGGATGTGAGAGTTGGACTGTGAAGAAGGCTGAGCGCCAAAGAATTGATGCTTTTGAACTGTGGTGTTGGAGAAGACTCTTGAAAGTCCCTTGGACTGCAGGGAGTTCCAACCAGTCCATTGTGAAGGAGATCAGCTCTGGGATTTCTTTGGAAGGAATGATGCTAAAGCTGAAACTCCAGTATTTTGGCCACCTCATGCGAAGAGTTGACTCATTGGAAAAGGCTCTGATGCTGGCAGGGATTGGGGGCAGGAGGAGAAGGGGACGACTGAGGATGAGATGGCTGGATGGTATCACGGACTCGATAGACGTGAGTCTGAGTGAACTCCGGGAGTTGGTGATGGACAGGGAGGCCTGGAATGCTGCGATGCATGGGGTCGCAAAGAGTCGGACATGACTGAGCGACTGAACTGAACTGAACTGAAGTCAAAATATAAGTTAAAAGTAGATGAAGATCTTTTTAATCATATTACACATGAGTTGATAACATCTTTAATAAATAGTTTCCTGAGTTATTAGGACCATTTAATAAACTCTTTAGGAAAATGGCAAATGACATGAATAAACAAGTCAGAAAATGAAACACAAGTGGCTCTGGGTACTGAATAAAAATCAGTTTCATTCAAACTAAGATATTTTCAAATTAAAATTATTAGGGGATATCAGTTTTGCTTAGAGTAATAAATTTCAAACAAATTTATAGTACACTTCATGGTTTGATAGGAAAACAGAAATTCTCTTACATTCCTACAATGTAAAATGATTATTCTCTGTTGGGTCAGTTCAGCAACACTTATCCACATTTAAAATGCACACAAACTTTAGCACAACACTTGGATTTCCATGAATGTGTCCTGCTAATATCAATACTATATGCATGATAATGAATGTACAGGTTTCATATTGAGTATGTGTGTGTATTAGCAAAAATGAAAGCAATCTAAATGTCCAGCAATGTACTACTTGTTTAAAGATTGTATGGCAAATACTTATAACTAGATATCATGCTTCTTTGAAAAAGAAGGAGAAATCCATGTACTGAGGTGGACAAATCTCTAAGGTATGTAATACAAATTAAAATAAAGCAGAAGATAGGACTACTTGTATATGCAACATTGGATTAAATAATACAGTTCATATTCTATACGTTAAACATCCCTGGATGGATACAAGAAACCAACAGCAAGTGTTACCCTGATAAAAGGCATGTTTGGGAGATGGTCAAGGACCTTAGGAGGATACATACATTTTACTATATATATATTTTTTTTCTATTAATTAAGTTTATTTGGTTTGAATGCTCAGAGAAATAAATGATGCTCACTTGTATGTAAAGCTTCTGGTTCAGTAATATATCTATTTGTATAGTATCAGTTTTATTAAATGTTCATATATGACTTACTCAAGAAATTAATTTTAAAATATTCAGGATGGATGATAGAATAGGAATTTTAGTCTCCCATTTTTTAAATATCTCTTTTTTAAGATTAATTAATTAATAATTTTTTACTACATTGGGTCTTTGTTGTGGGCTTTCTCTAGTTGTGGTAAGCAAGTACTCCATTTTTGCAGTGTGAAGGCTTTTCATTGCAGTGGCTTCACTTGTGGAGCACAGACTCTAGGTTCATCGGCTTTGGTAGTTGTGATTTTCAGGCTCCAGTGAGAGCTAAGTAGTTGTGGCCCGTGGGCTTAGTTGTCCCCCAGTGTGTGATTTTCCTGGACCAGAGATCAAACCCATGTCCTCTGTACTGGCAGGTGGATTATTAACCACTGAATAACCAGGGAAGTTCTAGTCTCCTGTGTTTGATTACAATTCTTAGTCTAAGAAGAAAACAAGGTCTGTCAAATATTCCAAAGCAAACTGCTAGACCATTGATGAAGGAGTTACATTAACTCATATGATTGTTTATTTATTAAAGGCATTACTTACCTATACTGTTGTTGCAAAAGTTTTCCCAATTTTTCACCTGTCTTTTACTTTGTTTTTTCAGAAGACTGGCAGCTGTTAGGTGTTAGGTTTTTTCCAAACTGTTGCGGGCATACTATGGCCTTCATCTCCCACAATCTCTCCTGAGCAACACAAGGGAAGATTTCCCTTCACCTTGATACACATATAGGGAGTTTTAAGGAAAACCTTTCAAAAATTCACCTTTGCCCCTTGGACTTTTGGAGTGTGAAACTATGCCATATAGAACCCCGAAGCAGTCTATTTTTGAGAGGATGGCTCAAGAGTCTGAAGGGGGTTTCTGGGGAGCTAGGGGCATTTCTAAGTATTCTGGGCATAGGTAAATGTTTGTTTTATAATGGGCTCACAGAGCCAATTTTAAAATCATAAAATTTTTATAATTTTAAAATGTTTTTTTTATAATCTCACAGATGGAAACTCGACTGGGTCACTTTAAATACTGGGTTGGCCAAAAAGTTTTTTTTGGATTTTTCTGTAAGATAGTATGGAAAACCTGATCAAATTTTTTGGCCAGTCCCAATAGAACTTGAGTTTTGAAAAGAACTGCATCATCTTGGAAAGAGCAATTCTCAACAGTTAACTTCAACAAAAATTGTCTGTCCAATGAGATAAGCTTTCAGATCTAGGAGCACACAGAGTATTTGTAGCCATCACAGAAGAGGTCAAGAAACTACCCATTTCAGGGAGCTTCAGAAACTATGAAGCAAAGACTCTTCATTCAGAATCCAGAATGTATAGGAGATCCTACCTGTTTAAACAATCTTTCTAGGAGCCAACCCAAAAAGCACTGGAGATCCTGACAGAGACAGTGAAGAACCCAGAGGGTTACCAACAGAGACAGTTGTTAACACTTCTACGTGGCTTCCCTTGTAGCTAAGTGATAAATAATTTGCCTGCCAATGCAGGACACATGGGTTTGATTCCTGGTCTGGGAAGATCCCACATGCCAAGAGGCAACTAAGCCCTGCACCACAACTATTGAGCCTGGCTCTAGTGTCCACAACTGCTGAAGTCCACAAGCCCCAAATCCTATGCTTTGCATCAAGAGAAGCCACTACAATGAGAAGCTAGTGCACTGCAACTAGAGAATAGCTAATGCTGGCCAACTCTAGAGAAAACCCCATACAACTAAAAAGACCCAGCACAGCCGAATATATATATACACACATATATAAACTGATCTGAAGCTTTAAAACATACACACACTCCAGGGAGGCAGGAACATGGAGCCCAATATCCCAGGTCACCAGGCAGAAGCTGGAGCCCTGGTGGGTCTGTTAAACTGGAGATGGGTCTACAGAAGAAATGTCACCTGAGACAAAAAGAAGGGCAAGAAATACCATGTAGTTTTTCCTTCCTCTTGATCTTAATATTATTCCAATGTTTTCCATTTGTCAAGCCCTGAGTGTCAGAAGTCATCCGTTTGCTGGATGTAGAGTCACTAAGTGCCAGCTACCCAGAACTTCAGAGCAGAGGGGAAGGTGGAGGAATGTATGTGAGACAAAGGTGCTCAAAGGTGCTCACTAGTCAGATGAGCCATTCTTGCAGTGCCCAGCACACAAGGGAGACAAAAATGGCAAGGTAGAAGACAGAGAAGAAGCCAATTATTTTCATCACCCATCCTTCTCACTCTGAAATCCCCTCTCCACACAAAACCTCTTCTCAGGGTGTCTAATCAATGCAATATTCAGCAGGCTGTCAAGAATGCCCTAAGTCTGATCTGGCCCACAGTGTCACCAAATCCCAGCCTCTGTGCACCACTCATACTGAATTGAATCTCAGAGACAGAGTTTTGGGTGAAGCAGAAAAGAATAGCTTTATTGTTTTCCAGACAAGGGGATCACAGTGGGCTAATGCTCTGAAGAGTGTGTGTCCTGATCTGGAGGGGGTAGTGAGGAGTTTTATAGTAATGGTTAAAGGGGGTGTGATCAGCTCATAGATATTCTTCTGATTGGTGATAAGGGAGTCAGCATCATAAGCATTCTGATTCCAAGCAGTCTAGGGCCTATATGTTTTGATTAGCAGTTTTCATCTGGTGGGGTGTCTCATTTCATTTCAGTCCCTCCATCATGTCCAACTCTTTGTGATCCATGGACTGCACCACTCCAGGCTTAACTGTACAACACCAACTCCTGGATGTTGCTCAAACTCATGTCCATTGAGTCCGTGATGCCACCCAACAATCTCATCCTCTGTCATCCCCTTCCCCTCCTGCCTTCAATCTTTTCCATCATCAGGGTCTTTTCCAATGAGTCAATTCTTTGCATCAGGTGGCCAAAGGATTAGAGTTTCAACATCAGTCCCTCAAATGAATATTCAGGATTAATTTCCTCTAGGATTGACTGGTTGGATCTCCTTGCAGTCCAAGGGACTCTCAAGAGTCTTCTCCAACACCATAGTTCAAAAAGCATCAATTCTTCAGCACTCAACTTTCTGTATGGTCCAATTCTCCCATCAATACCTTACTATTGGAAAAACCATAGCTTTGACTACATGTAACTCTGTCAGCAAAGAAATGCCTCTGGTTTTTAAAAACACTGTCTAGGTTTGTCATAGCTTTCCTTCCAAGGAACAAGTGTCTTTTAATTTCATGGGGGCTGTCACCATCTGGAGTGATTTTGGAGTCCAAGAAAATGAAGTCTGTCACTGTTTCCATTATTTCCCCATCTATTTGCCATGAAGAGATGGGACTGGATGCCATGATCATTTTTTGAGTTTTGAGTTTTAAGCCAGCTTTTTCACTCTCCTGTTTCATTTTCATCAAGAAACTCTTTAGTTTTTCTTCCCTTTCTGCCATAAGGGTGATGTCATCTGCATATCTTAGGTTATTGATATTTCCCCAAAAAATCTTGATTCCACCTTATGCCTCATCCAGCCCGGCATTTCTCATTATGTATTCTGCATAGAAGTCAAATAAGCAGAATGAAATTATACATGCCTGATGTAATTATTTCCCAATTTAGAACCAGTCCATTTTTCCATGTATGGTTCTAGCTATTGCTTCTTGACCTGCATACAGATTTCTCAGGAGGCAGATCAGGTGGTCTGGTATTCCCATTTACTTCAGAATTTTCCTCAGTTTGTTGTAATCCACACAGTCAAACGCTTTGTCATAGTCAATAAAGCAGAAATAGATGTTTTTCTGAAAATCTCTTGTTTTTTTTTCAATGATCCAACAGATGGCAATTTGATCTCTGCTTCCTCTGCCTTTTCTAAATCCATCTTGAACATTTGAAAGGTCACAGATCACATACTGTTGAAGTCTAGCTTGAAGAATTTTGAGCATTACTTTGCTAGAGTGTGAGTTGAGTGCAATTGGGTAGTAGTGTGAACATTCTTTGACATTGTCTTTCCTTGGGATTGGAATGAAAACTGACCTTTTCCAGTCCTGTGGCCACTGCTGAGTTTTCCAAATTTGCTGGCATATTGAGTGAAGCACTTTCACAGCATCATCTTTTAGGATCTGAAATAAGTTAGCTGGTGTTTCATCACCTCCACTAGCTTTGTTTGTAGTGATGCTTTCTAAGGCCCACTTGACTTCACATTCCACGATGGCTGGCTCTAGGTGAGTGATTGCACCATTATGGCTATCTGAGTTTTTAAGATTTTTTCTGTATAGTTCTTCTGTGTATTCTTGCCACCTCTTCTTAATATCTTCTGCTTCTGTTAGGTCAATACCGTTTCTGTCTTTTATTGTGCCCATTTTTGCATGAAAATTCCCCTTGTTAATCTCTAATTTTCTTGAAGAAATCTCTATCTTTCCATTCTATTGTTTTCCTCTATTTCTTTGCATTGAACATTGAGGAAGTCTTTCTTTTCTCTCCTTTCTATTCTTTGGAACTCTGCATTCAAATGGGTATATCTTTCTTATCCTTTGCCTTTCACTTCTCTACTTTTCACAGCTATTTTTAAGGCCTCCTCAGACAACCATTTTGCTTTTTGCATTTTTCTTGGGGCTGGTCTTAATCACCACCTCATTACAATGTCACAAACCTCCATCCATATTTCTTCAGTCTTTCTATCTATCAGATCTAATCCCTTGAATCTATTTGTCACTTCCACTGTAGAATCGTAAGGGATTTGATTTAGGTAATATCTGAACGGTCTAGTGGTTTCCCCTACTTTCTTCAATTTAATTCTGAATTTGGCAATTAGGAGTTCATGATCTGAGCCACAGTCAGCTCCCAGTCTTATTTTTGCTGACTGTATAGAGCTTCTCCATCTTTGACTGCAAAGAATATATTCAATTTGATTTTGGGATTGACCATCTGGTGATATCCATGTGTAGAGTCATCTCTTGTGTTGTTTGAAGAGGGTGTTTGTTATCATCAGTGCGTTGTCTTGGAAAACTCTGTTAGCCTTTGCTCTGCTTCATTTTGTTCTCCAAGATTAAATTTGCCTGGTATTCCAGGTATCTCTTGACTTCCTACTTTTGCATTCCAGTTCCCTATGGTGAAAAGGACATCTTTTGTGGGTTTGGGCAGGAGTATACTTTCTGTTTAAACAACATAGGAATGTGTGTCAGGCCATATTCTGTATCTTTCAGGGAACTGTGTGTTTGGTGATTTTACCATGTAGCAGATTTTTGTCAAAATTATTACCTGTCCCCTAGCCCATTGGCTATTCTTTGTTTCTACAGCTTCACATTTCCCAGTCATTAACTCCTGAGTCATCCTTTTATCTCAAAAGACAAGGACATAAAGCATTGTAAGCAGTTTTAAAACTACTCCAAATGCAGGCTCTGTGCCACATGCTCTGGTCCTAGTCACTGGACAGCTCACAAGCAATAATAACATTTTTCCTAACAAAAGAAAGTAGAAATAGGAAGTTCATGGATTCTGCTTCAAATCTGGATCTGTTTTCATTGATTCTAATAATTTCACTCAAATTGTTTAAGCTCTCAGAAATGAAATGTGCTTGTTGGTACTTGGGGATAACCAAGTCAAACAAAGTTCATCCCCCGACCTGGGACCAAGAAGATGCCTAATGACTACTAGTCTCTTTCCACAGTTTTATTAATTAGAATATTCTCAATCTTTTCTCCATCTATGAGAAACTCAATTATTGGATAAAATCCACCTTAAGTCTCTTTTTCAAGATTAAATCTCTGATGAGTCTTGTTTATCCATACATCTCTTTTCCACATTTGTTGTTGTTCAGTCGCTCAGCCATGTCCTACTCTTCTCGACCGCATAGGCTGTAGCACACCAGGTTTCCCTCTCATTCACTATCTCCCAGAGTTTGCTCAAACTCATGTCCATTGAGCCAATGATGCCATCCAACCATCCCACCCTCTGTTGCCCCCTTTTCCTCCTGTACTCAATCTTTTCCAGCATCAGGGACTTTTCCAAAAGGTTGGCTCTTCACATCAGGTGGCCAAGGTACTGAAGCTTCATCTTCAGCATCAGTCCTTCCAATGAACATTCAGGGTTGATTTACTTTAGGTTTGACCTATTTGATCTCTTTGCCATCCAAGGGATTCTTGAGAGTTTTCTCCAGCATCACAGTTTGAATGCATCAATTCTTTTGTGCTCAGGTTTTTTTTTTTTTTTTTTTTTTTGTGTGTGTGTGTGTGTGTGTCCCAACTCTCACATCTGTATGTGACTACTGGAAAAATCATTGCTTTGACTCTATGGTCCTTTGTTGGCAAAGAAACACCTCTGCTGTTTAATAATACTGTCTAGATTTGACATAGCTTTTCTTCCAAGAAACAAGCATCTTTTAATTTCATGATTGCAGTCACCATCTGCAGTGATTTTGGAGCCCATGCTTCTTCCACGTGGTAGTTATTCAATATACTCAACATAAGGGTTATAGAGGATGAACAGTGGAAGAGGTGACTTCACTCACAGAGTGGGTCTCAATCTGCATAAGATAGAGCTTGGATATTATGATCATTTGGATGCACAGGTAAGCTTTTAGATCTCCTGTTAAGTAACTAATATACACTCAAGTGTGATTTGTTATTGGGGGAATTTTCTATTTATTTGTATTCATTCATTCACTTTGAAAGATTCTCTTCCACTACATTTATCACCACAGAGAAGTTCATATGCACAAAAATAATTGCAAAGATTCAGCCCCCAAAATACTTCAAACAGGCTATTTTGTAGATGGTTTTCCTAAAATAAATGACAGCCTGAATTGAATCCCCTCAGAAAAATGGAGATCTTATCTATGGCAATGTATCTATATGTATTAAAAAATGACCCTTGTATATTCACTATCTTTGTGTACATTCTTTCCTCACATAATTAGGAAAATAACTTTTATCTATATAACAAATATTTTATTTTTTGCAGAAAAGGAAATGAATAAATTTATGTTTTAATATATATGTTTTACCTGTTTTCTTTACTATCTATTCTTATAAAGAGTTTTGGTCCCTGACTTGCCTCTAGAAAAGTCTACATAGTCCTGACATATGGTGTCTTTCACACTTCAGATAGGTTGCAAATGAGAGAAATCAATTACAGATTGGTCTACACTGGCAGATGCCCTAACCTTAGTGAGCCATCAGCTACTAATTGACAGGTGTGCAGCCTCACATCTCACATTTGTCTCCCTTTTACCTGGCCCATGGTATTTTTTTTTTTAAACAAAAACTTCATATATCCACATTACAAAGAAGCCACGATTTTAATTGCCTTGGCTTGTGCTTTTCAGGTTCTCTAGTGAACACCTGTCATTTTTAGACCAATATAGTTTAAAGCACTGTTTGTTCATTTTGCTTTCCTTTCCCTCTTTCTAAATAAAGGTTTTATCACTACTCACTCCTCAATACCCGCCCCCCCCAACACTCCTCTACCACCAAAGATACATCCAGCCAGGCTGTTTTATGTCCAATTTGTTTATTGTGATGAGAAATGTGAAAATCTTTGACAGAGGTCATTAATTTTATTGCTTGTGTTTCAAAAAGTAGTTCCTGGGCTTTTTACATACTTGATATTAACACCTAAGAAGATGAATGTGCTGAAGATATAAAGTTGAAAGCAAATTGTGTTTGCTGTCTCCTTCTGAATATAATTCATGGCTTAGAAAAGATCTTTATGGTTCATGATCAAATATTTCCTTGTTGTTACATGTGATGTTTGTTGCAGTGACACTGAACATCTTTGGGTCTTTTGATTCCAAGACATTTAGCTTCCTGGTGGATATTGGTACTAAAGATGAAATTATTACAATTCATCTTAGTAGGCGCAATTCCTCTTTGAATTAACTGATATGAGTGTCATGAGTTGCAAAAGATTTTCAATTTAGGAAAACAAAATATATTTAATTTATAAAAGAGAAACCTAAAAGAATCTCAGAAATTACACAGTGTCATCTTATTTATTTCATTGATTTTTAAAGTTCATCTTTATTAGTGGGAGGGGACATGGGTGAACCTATGGCTGATTCATGTTGATGTTGGTAGAAACCAAATAATACTGTTAAGCAATTGTCCTTCAATTAAAAATCAATAAAGTGAAAAAATTAACCTTTACTGAGATAGTCAAAAAATTGTAAGATATTTATAGCATACATTATGGTGACTTTATATATACATATCGCTAAGAGTCAGACACAACTGAGCGACTTCACTTTCACTTTTCTCTTTCATGCATTGGAGAAGGAAATGGCAACCCACTCCAGTATTCTTGCCTGGAGAATCCCAGGGAGGGCAGAGTCTGGTGGGCTGCCATCTATGGGGTTGCACAGAGTCAGACACAACTGAAGTGACTTAGCTTAGCTATATATATATATATATATATATATATATATATATATATATATGCACACATTGTGAAAGAATTCCTACCATTTATCTGGTTAACATTTCTATCACTTCACATATTTATTTTTTGTGTGTCTAAGTGTGAGAAAATTTGATTTCTATTTTCTTGGAAAAGTTCAATTATACAATATAGTGTTATAAGCTTTATTTTTAAAGCATTTTTAAGAGGGTACTGCCCCACCACAGCTTATGGGATCTTAGTTCCCTGATCAGAGATGGAACCCACATCCTCAGCAGTGAAAGCACATAGTCCTAACCACTGGACCACCAGAAAGTTCTCTATAAACTTTAGTCAGCACTGGATCATTGAATCCCCAAAATTAACTCATAGTAAAAGTTTAGACATTTTTATTAATCTCTCCTTACTTCTCCCATCCCTATACCTGACGACCATTTTTCTTCTTGGGGAGGCAGTGAAGAGATACCCCTCATCCAAGGTAAGGAACAGCAGCTGTGCTTTGCTGGAACAGCTGTGAAGAGATACCCCATGAACAAGGTAAGAGAAACCCAAATAAGACGGTAGGTGTTACAAGAGGGCATCAGAGGGCAGACACACTGAAACCATAATGACAGAAAAAGAGTCAATCTGATCACATGAACCACAGCCTTGTCTACCTCAATGAAACCAAGCCATGCCCTGTGGGGCCACCCAAGACGTGTGGGTCATGGTTGAGAGGTCTAACAGAATGTTGTCCACTGGAGAAGGGAATGGAAAAACCACTTCACTATTCTTGCCTTGAGAACCCCATGAACAGCATGAAAAGGCAAAATGATAGGACACTGAAAGAATAATTCCCCAGGTCGGTAGGTGCCCAATATGCTACTGGAGATCAGTGGAGAAATAACTCCAAAAAGAATGAAGGGATAGAACCAAAGTAAAAACAATACCCAGTTGCAGATGTGACTGGTGATAGAAGCAAGGTCTGATGCTATAAAGAGCAATATTGCATAAGAACTTGGAATGTCAGGTCCATGAATCAAGGCAAATTGGAAGTGGTCAAACAGGAGATGGCAAGAGTGAACGTCAACATTCTAGGAATCAGCAAACTAAAATTGACTGGAATGGGTGAATTTAACTCAGATGACCATTATATCTACTGCAGTGGGCAGGAATCCCTTAGAAGAAATGTAGGAGACATCATGGTCAACAAAAGAGTCCAAAGTACAGTTCAGTTCAGTTCAGTTCAGTTCAGTTCAGTCGCTCAGTCGTGTCCGACTCTTTGTGACCCCATGAATTGCAGCACGCCAGGCCCCCAGTCCATCACCAACTCCCGGAGTTCACTCAGACTCACATCCACTGAGTAAGTGATGCCATCCAGCCATCTCATCCTCTGTCATCCCCTTCTCCTCCTGCCCCCAATCCCTCCCAGCATCAGAGTCTTTTCCAATGAGTCAACTCTTCGCTTGAGGTGGCCAAAGTACTGGAGTTTCAGCTTCAGCATCATTGTCTCCAAAGAACACCCAGAACTGATCTGCTTTAGAATGGACTGGTTGGATCTCCTTGCAGTCCAAGGGACTCTCAAGAGTCTTCCCCAACATCACAGTTCAAAAGCATCAATTCTTTGGCGCTCAGCTTTCTTCATAGTCCAACTCTCACATCCATACATGACCACTGGAAAAACCATAGCGAAAGTGCAGTACTTGGATGCAATCAAAAAAAAAAATGACAGAATGATCTCTGTTTGTTTCCAAGGCAAACCATTCAATATCACAGTAATCCAAGCCTATGCCCCAACCAGTAATGCTGAAGAAGCTGAAGTTGAATGGTTCTATGAAGACCTATAAAACCTTTTAGAACTAACACCTAAAAAGATTATAGGGGACTGGAATGCAAAAGTAGGAAGTCAAGTTACCTGGTGTAACAGGAAAATTTGGCCTTGAAATAAGGATTGAAGAAGGGGAAAGGCTAATAGAGTTTTGCCAAGAAAACACACTGGTCATAGCAAAAACCCTCTTCCAACAACACAAGAGAAGACTCTATACATGGACATCACCAGATGAGCAACACCAAAATCAGATTGATTATATTCTTTGCAGCAAAAGATAGAGATGCTCTATACAGTCAGCAAAAACAAGACCAGGAGCTGACTGTGGCTCAGATCATGAACTCCTTATTAGCAAATTCAGACTTAAATTGAAGAAAGTAGGGAAAATCACTAGACCATCCAGATATGACCTAAATCAAATCTTTTATGATTATACAGTGGAAGTGAGAAATAGATTTAAGGGATTGGATCTGATAGATAGACTACCTGATGAACTATGGATGGAGGTTCGTGACATTTTACAGGAGACCATCCCCATGGAAAAGAAATGCAAGAAAGCAGAATGGCTGTCTGGGAAGACCTTAAAAATAGCTATGAAAAGAAGAGAAGACAAGCAAAAGTGAAAATGAAAGATATAAGCATCTGTATGCAGAGTTCCAAAGATTGGCAAGGAGAGATAAAAAGCCGTCCTCAACGATCAATGCAAAGAAATACAGGAAAATAGCAGAATAGAGAAGACTAGAGATTTCTTAAAGAAAATTACAGATACCAAGGGAACATTTTATGCAAAGATGGGCTTGATAAAGGACAGAAATGGTACAGACCTAACAGAAACAGAAGATATTAAGAAGAGGTGGCAAGAATATACAGAAGAACTGTACAAAAAAGATCTTCATGACCAAGATAATCACGATGGTGTGATCAATCACCTAGAGCCAGACATCCTGGAATGTGAAGTCAAGTGGGCCTTAGGAAGCATCACTACAAACAAAGCTAGTGGAGGTGAAGGAATTCCACTTGAGCTATTTCAAATCCTGAAAGATGATGCTGTGAAAGTGCTGCACTCAATATGCTAGCAAATTTGGAAAACTCAGCAGTGGCCACAGGACTGGAAGAGGTCAGTTTTCATTCCAATCCCAAAGAAAGGCAATGCCAAAGAATGCTCAGACTACCACACAATTGCACTTATCTCACATGCTAGTAAAGTAATGCTCAAAATTTTCCAAGCCAGGCTTCAGCAATATGTGAACCGTGAACTCTCTGATGTTCAAGCTGGTTTTAGAAAAGGCAGAGGAACCAGAGATCAAATTGCCAACATCTGCTGGATCATGGAAAAAGCAAGAGAGTTCCAGAAAAACATCAATTTCTGCTTTATTGACTATGCCAAAGCCTTTGACTGTGTGGATCACAAAAAAACTGTGGAAAATTCTTCAAGAGATGGGCATACCAGACCATCTGATCTGCCTCTTGAGAAACCTGTATGCAACTCAGGAAGCAACAGTGAGAACCAGACATGGAACAACAGACTGTTTCCAAACAGGAAAAGGCATACATCAGGCTGTATATTGTCACCCTGCTTATTTAACTTATATGCACAAGCTGGAATCAAGATTGCTGGGAGGAATATCATTAACCTCAGATATGCAGATGACAACACCATTATGGCAGAAAGTGAAGAGGAACTCAAAAGCCTCTTGATGAAATTGAAAGGGAAGAGTGAACAATTTGGCTTAAAGCTCAACATTCAGAACTAAGATCATGGCATCTGGTCCCATCACTTTATGGGAAATAGATGGGGGAACAGTGGAAACAATGCCAAACTTTATTTTTAGGGGCTCCAAAATCACTGCAGATGGTGATTGCAGCCATGAAATTGAAAGACGCTTACTCCTTGCAAGGAAAGTTATGATCAACCTAGATAGCATATTGTAAAGCAGAGACATCACTTTGCCAACCAATGTCCGTCTTGTTAAGGCAAGGCTATGATTTTTCCAGTAGTCATGTGTGGATGTGAGAGTTGGACTATGAAGAAAGCTGAGCACTGAAGAATTGATGCTTTTGAGCCGTGGTGTTGGAGAAGACTCTTGAGAGTCCCTTGGACTGCAACGGGATCCAACTAGTCCATCCTAAAGGAGATCAGTACTTGGTGTTCACTGGAAGGAATGATGCCGAAGCTGAAACTGCAATACTTTGGCTACCTAATGCAAAGAGTTGACTCATTGGAAAAGACCCTGATGCTGGGAGGGATTAGGAGCAGGAGGAGAAGGGAATGACAGAGGATGAGATGGCTGGATGGCCTCAGTGACTCGATGGACATGAGTTTGAGTGGATTCCGGGAGTTCGTGATGGACAGGGAGGCTCAGCGTGCTGCAGTTCATGGAGTCACAAAGAATCGGACACGGCTGAGCAAATGAACTGAACTGAACTGAAGTGATATGAGTCTCTATATGAGTTTGATTTTTTATTTTAGATTGTATAAATAAGTCAGATCATAAATATTTGTCTCGATCTATTTGAATCATTACACTTAAGATAAATGTCCTTAAGGTCCATCCATATTTTTGAGAGAGAGAAAAAAAAGCAAGGTTTTCTTCTTTCTTGTGGCTAAATACTATTTAATTGTATAGTTATACCACATCTCTTTATCCATTTATCCATTGATAGACACTGGATTTCTTTCCATATCTTGGCTATAGTGAATAATGATGTGATAATCTGGTACTGCATACATCTCTTCAATATCTGTTTTAATTTCCTTTGGGTGTTTACCCAGAAGTGAGATTGCTGGATGATATAATAATTCCATCTTTGGGCCTTTTGATTCTAAGACATTTAGTTTCATGTTTTGAGGCACTTACATACTATTTTCCATGGTGACTGCACCAATGTAAACCCCCACCAAGAGGCTACAATCGTTTCATTTACTCCACCTTCTTGCCAGCATTTGTTATCTCTTCTCTGCCTGACAATAGCCATCCTAATAGGTATGAGAAGATAACTAAATGTAGTTTTAATTTACATTTCCCTAATAATTAGTAATATGTGAACCTTTTCATGTTCTTCATTTATAAGTCTTCTTTGAGAAAATTATATTCTATTCTTCTGCCCATTGTTAAATCAGATTTGCATAAAGCAATTTGCGTGTTTGGGGTCTTTTGCTTGATTTTTGCTATTGAGCTTTATGTCTTTATTATGTAGTTTGAATATTAACCCATTATCAGATTTATGAAGTGCTATTTTTTTTCCTATTCCATAGGTTACCTTTTCACTTTGTTGATGGTTTCATTGCTTATGCAGAAGTTTTTCAGTTTAGTGCAGTCCCGCTTGTTTTATTTTTACTTTTGTAACATTTGTTTTTTGTGTCACATAAAACAAAAATTACCATGATAAATATCAAATAGTTGACTTACCATTTTTTCTTCTAGAAGTTTTGTGACTTTTGATCTTATGGTCAAGTCTTTGATCCATTTTGGATTGATTTTTATGTGTGTGTGTGTCTAGGTGTACTATATAAGATAAAAAAAAAAACTTTCTTTTGTATATTAACTTGTATATCCACTTTTACCAGCACCATTTATTGAAAAGACTATTATTTCCGTATTGTATACTCTTGGCTTCATTGTAATAAGTTGATTTGACATGTATGCATATGTTTATTTCTTGCCTCCCTCTCCTGTTTCATTGGACTATCTCTGTCTCTTTTTGTGTCAATATTCTCTTTTGATTACAGTAGCTTTGGGATAAAGTTTGAAATCAGAAACTGTGATTTCTTTAGGTGCATTCTTCTTTCTTGGAATTGGTTTGACTAATCAGTGTTCTTTGTACTTCTATACAAATTTCAGGATATTGTTCTCTGTTTCTGTGAAAAATTCCATTGGAATTTTGATAGACATTTCATTGAATCTATAGATCGCTTTCAGTAGTAATGGACATTATAAAAATATTAGAAGTTGGACTGTGAAGAAAGCTGAGTGCCAAAAATTGAGGCTTTTGAACTGTGGTGTTGGAGAAGACTCTTGAATGTCCCTTGGACTGCAAGGAGATCCAACCAGTCCATTCTGAAGGAGATCAACCCTGGGATTTCTTTGGAAGGAATGATGCTAAACCTGAAACTCCAGTACTTTGGCCACCTCATGTAAAGAGTTGACTCATTGGAAAAAACTCTGTTGCTGGGAGGGATTGGGGGCAGGAGAAGAAAGGGATGGCAGATGATGAGATGGCTTGATGACAGTACGGACTCGATGGATGTGAGTCTGAGTGAACTCCAGGAGTTGGTGATGGACAGAGAGGGCTGGAATGCTGCGATTCATGGGGTTGCAAAGAGTCTGACACGACTGAGCAACTGAACTGAACTGAACTGAATTAAATAAAAAGCTAGAAGATTAGAAACACAGAAATAGAGTCACAAACATAGAAAAAAAAATTATGATTACCAGGGGGGACAAGGGGAGATGGAGGAATTGGGAGATTGGGATTGACAGATACACATTGCTATATATAAAGGAGATAACTAATGAGAACCTACTGTATAGCACAGGGACCTCTACTTATTACCCTATAATGAACTATATGAAAAAAGAATTTAAAAACACAGTGGAGATATATATATATCTATATATAATGAAACTGACTCAATTTTCTGTGCACGTGACACTAACACAGTAAAAATACTTTTAAACATTAAGGAAATTCAAGGCTTCTAATCTGTAATTCTAACAAATCAAATGTTAATGTAAAAAGTTAGGAGATAAAATTTATATAAATTTATTAATGAATTTATTAATTAAAAAATAAATATTTACCAGCAGCTGCTCTGAGCCAGGCACTGTTGTAGAAGAGAAATTAGAGTGTAGTAAGCAAGATAGACAATGGCACTTCCCTCAAACTGTTTACATTTTTGTAGGAAAATACACATGGGAAAAAAGACAAATGAAATATAATTTTTAGACAGCAGTTAAGTACCAAAAAGATAATTCAGTTCAGTTAAGTTCAGTCGCTCAGTCGTGTCTGACTCTTTGCGACCCCATGAATTGCAGCAAGCCAGGCCTTCTTGTCCATCACCATCTTCTGGAGTTCACTCAGACTCACGTCCATCGAGTCAGTGATGCCATCCAGCCATCTCATCCTCTGCCGTCCCCTTCTCCTCCTGCCCCCAATTCCTCCCAGTATCAGAGTCTTTTCAAATGAGTCAACTCTTCGCATGAGGTGGCCAAAGTACTGGAGCTACAGCTTTAGCATCATTCCTTCCAAAGAAATCCCAGGGCTGATCTCCTTCAGAATGGACTGGTTGGATCTCCTTACAGTCCAAGGGACTCTCAAGAGTCTTCCTCACACCACAGTTCAAAAGCATCAATTCTTCAGTGGTCAGTTTTCTTCAAAGTCCAACTCTCACATCCATTCATGACCACAGGAAAAACCATAGCCTTGACTAGACGGATCTTAGTCGGCAAACTAATGTCTCTGCTTTTGAATATACTATCTAGGTTGGTGCTAACTTTTCTTCCAAGGAGTAAGTGTCTTTTAATTTCATGGCTGCAGTCACCATCTACAGTGATTTCGGAGCCCCCAAAAATAAAGTCTGATACTGTTTCCACTGTTTCCCCATCTATTTCCCATGAAGTGATGGGACCAGATGCCATGATCTTCGTTTTCTGAATGTTGAGCTTTAAGTCAACTTTTTCACTCTCCTCTTTCACTTTCATCAACAGACTTTTTAGCTCCTCTTCAATTTTTGCCATAAGGGTGGTGTCATCTGCATATCTGAGGTTATTGATATTTCTCCCGGAAATCTAATTCCAGCTTGTGTTTCTTCCAGTCCAGTGTTTCTCATGATGTACACTGCATATAAGTTAAATAAGCAGGGTGACAATATACAGCCTTGACGTACTCCTTTTCCTATTTGGAACCAGTCTGTTGTTCCATGTCCAGTTCTAACTGTTGCTTCCTGACCTCCATACAGATTTCTCAAGAGGCAGGTTAGGTGGTCTGGTATTCCCATCTCTTTCAGAATTTTCCAGTTTATTGTGATCCACACAGTCAAAAGTTTTGGCATAGTCAAGAAAGCAGAAATATATGTTTTTCTGGAACTCTCTTGCTTTTTCCATGATCCAACAGATGTTGGCAGTTTGACCTCTGGTTCCTATGCCTTTTCTAAAACCAGCTTGAACATCAGGGAGTTCACGGTTCACGTATTGCTGAAGCCTGGCTTGGAGAATTTTGAGCATTACTTTACTAGCATGTGAGATGAGTGCAATTGTGCAGTAGTTTGAGCATTCTTTGGCATTGCCTTTCTTTGGGATTGGAATGAAAACTGACCTCTTCCAGTTCTGTGGCCACTGCTGAGTTTTCCAAATTTGCTGGCATATTGAGTGCAGCACTTTCACAGCATCATCCTCCAGGATTTGAAACAGCTCAACTGGAATTCCATCACCTCCACTAGCTTTGTTTGTAGTGATGCTTTCTAAGGCCCACTTGAGTTCACATTCCAAGATGTCTGGCTTTAGATTAGTGATCACATCATCATGATTATCTGGGTCATGAAGATCTTTTTTGTACAGTTCTTCCGTGTAGTCTTGCCACCTCTTCTTAATATCTTCTGCTTTTGTTAGGTCCATACCATTTCTGTCCTTTATCAAGCCCATCTTTTTTTTTTTTTTTTAATTTTACTTTACAATCCTGTATTGGTTTTGCCATACATTGACATGAAACCACCACGGGTGTACATGCGTTCCCAAACATGAACCCCCCTCCCACCCCCCTCCCCACAACATCTCTCTGGGTCATCCCCGCGTACCAGCCCCAAGTGTGCCATATCCTGCTTCAGACATAGACTGGCAATTCGATTCTTACTTGATATTATACATGTTTCAATGCCATTCTCCCAAATCATATCACCCTCTCCCTCTCCCACTGAGTCCAAAAGTCCGCTATACACATCTGTGTCTTTTTTGCTGTCCTGCATACAGGGTCATCATTGTCATCTTTCTAAATTCCATATATATGTGTTAGTATACTGTATTGGTGTTTTTCTTTCTGGCTCACTTCACTCTGTATAATCGGCTCCAGTTTCATCCATCTCATCAGAACTGATTCAAATGTATTCTTTTTAATGGCTGAGTAATACTCCATTGTGTATATGTACCACAGCTTTCTTATCCATTCATCTGCTGATGGACATCTAGGTTGTTTCCATGTCCTGGCTATTATAAACAGTGCTGCGATGAACATTGGGGTACATATGTCTCTTTCAATTCTGGTTTCCTCAGTGTGTATGCCCAGCAGTGGGATTGCTGGGTCATAAGGCAGTTCTATTTGCAATGTTTTAAGGAATCTCCACACTATTCTCTATAGTGGCTGTACTAGTTTGCATTCCCACCAACAGTGTAGGAGGGTTCCCTTCTCTCCACACCCTCTCCAGCATTTATTGCTTGCAGATTTTTGGATCGCAGACATTCTGACTGGTGTGAAGTGGTACCTCATTGTGGTTTTGATTTGCATTTCTCTAATAATGAGTGATGTTGAGCATCTTTTCATGTGTTTGTTGGCCATCCGTATGTCTTCTTTGGAGAAATGTCTATTTAGTTCTTTGGCCCATTTTTTGATTGGGTCGTTTATTTTTCTGGAATTGAGCTGCAGGAGTTGCTTGTATATTTTTGAGATTAGTTGTTTGTCAGTTGCTTCATTTGCTATTATTTTCTCCCATTCGGAAGGCTGTCTTTTCACTTTGCTTATATTTTCCTTTGTTGTGCAGAAGCTTTTAATTTTAATTAGGTTCCATTTGTTTATTTTTGCTTTTATTTCCAGAATCTGGGAGGTGGATCATAGAGGATCCTGCTGTGGTTTATGTCGGAGTGTTTTGCCTATGTTCTCCTCTAGGAGTTTTATAGTTTCTGGTCTTACATTTAGATCTTTAATCCATTTTGAGTTTATCTTTGTGTGCGGTGTTAGAAAGTGATCTAATTTCATTCTTTTACAAGTGGTTGACCAGTTTTCCCAGCACCACTTTTTAAAGAGATTGTCTTTACTCCATTGTATATTCTTGCCTCCTTTGTCAAAGATAAGGTGTCCATATGTGTGTGGATTTATCTCTGGGCTTTCTATTTTGTTCCATTGATCCCTATTTCGGTCTTTGTGCCAATACCATACTGTCTTGATGACTGTGGCTTTGTAGTAGAGCCTGAAGTCAGGCAAGTTGATTCCTCCAGTTCCATTCTTCTTTCTCAAGATTGCTTTGGCTATTCGTGGTTTTTTGTATTTCCATACAAATCTTGAAATTATTTGTTCTAGTTCTGTGAACACTATCACTGTAAGCTTGATAGGGATTGCATTGAATTTGTAAATTGCTTTGGGTAGTATACTCATTTTCACTTTATTGATTCTTCCAATCCATGAGCATGGTATATTTCTCCATCTATTAGTGTCCTCTTTGATTTCTTTCATCAGTGTTTTATAGTTTTCTATATATAGGTCTTTATTTTCTTTAGGTAGATTTATTCCTAAGTATTTTATTCTTTTTGTTGCAATGGTGAATGGAATTGTTTCCTTAATTTCTTTTTCTACTTTCTCATTATTAGTGTATAGGAATGCAAGGGATTTCTGTGTGTTGATTTTATATCCTGCAACTTTACTTTATTCATTAATAGCTCTAGTAATTTTCTGGTAGAGACTTTAGGGTTTTCTATGTAGAGGATCATGTCATCTGCAAACAGTGAGAGTTTTACTTCTTCTTTTCCAATTTGGATTCCTTTTATTTCTTTTTCTGCTCTGATTGCTGTGGCTAAAACTTCCAGAACTATGTTGAATAGTAGTGGTGAAAGTGGGCACCCTTGTCTTGTTCCTGACTTTAGGGGAAATGCTTTCAATTTTTCACCATTGAGGATAATGTTTGCTGTGGGTTTGTCATATATTGCTTTTATTATGTTGAGGTATGTTCCTTCTATTTCTGCTTTCTGGAGAGTTTTTATCATAAATGGATGTTGAATTTTTTCAAAGGCCTTCTCTGCATCTATTGAGATAATCATATGGCTTTTATTTTTCAATTTGTTAATGTGGTGAATTACATTGATTGATTTGCAGATATTGAAGAATCCTTGCATCCCTGGGATAAAGCCAACTTGGTCATGGTGTACGATCTTTTTAATGTGTTGTTGGATTCTGATTGCTAGAATTTTGTTGAGGATTTTTGCATCTATGTTCATCAGTGATATTGGCCTGTATTCTTCTTTATTTGTGGCATCTTTGTCAGGTTTTGGTATTAGGGTGATGGTGGCCTCATAGAATGAGTTTGGAAGTTTCCCTTCCTCTGCAATTTTCTGGAAGAGTTTGAGTAGGATAGGTGTTAACTCTTCTCTAAATTTTTGGTAGAATTCAGCTGTGAAGCCGTCTGGACCTGGGCTTTTGTTTGCTGGAAGATTTCTGATTACAGTTTCAATTTCCGTGCTTGTGATGGGTCTGTTAAGATTATCTATTTCTTCCTGGTTCAGTTTTGGAAAATTGTACTTTTCTAAGAATTTGTCCATTTCTTCCAGGTTGTCCATTTTATTGGCATATAATTGCTGATAGTAGTCTCTTATGATCCTTTGTATGTCTGTGTTGTCTGTTGTGATCTCTCCATTTTCATTTCTACTTTCATTGATTTGATTTTTCTCTCTTTGCTTCTTGATGAGTCTGGCTAATGGTCTGTCAATTTTATTTATCCTTTCAAAGAACCAGCTTTTGGCTTTGTTGATTTTGGTATGGTCTCTTTTGTTTCTTTTGCATTTATTTCTGCCCTAATTTTTAAGATTTCTTTCCTTCTGCTAACTCTGGAGTTCTCCAATTCTTCCTTTTCTAGTTGCTTTAGGTGTAGAGTTAGGTTATTTATTTGACTTTTTTCTTGTTTCTTGAGGTATGCCTGTATTGCTATGAACTTTCCTCTTAGCACTGCTTTTATAGTGTCCCACAGGTTTTGGGTTGTTTTGTTTTCATTTTCATTAGTTTCTATGCATATTTTGATTTCTTTTTTGATTTCTTCTGTGATTTGTTGGTTATTCAGAAGCATGTTGTTCAGCCTCCATATGTTGGAATTTTTAATAGTTTTCCTCCTGTAATTGAGATCTAATCTTACTGCATTATGGTCAGAAAAGATGCTTGGAATGATTTCGATTTTTTTGAATTTATCAAGGTTATATTTATGGCCCAGGATGTGATCTATCCTGGAGAAGGTTCCATGAGCACTTGAGAAAAAGGTGAAATTCATTGTTTTGGAGTGGAATGTCCTATAGATATCAATTAGGTCTAACTGGTCTAATGTATCATTTAAAGTTTGTGTTTCTTTGCTAATTTTCTGTTTAGTTGATCTGTTAATAGGTGTGAGTGGGGTATTAAAGTCTCCTAGTATTATTGGGTTGTTGTTAATTTCCCCTTTCATACTTGTTAGCATTTGTCCTACATATTGCGGTGCTCCTATATTGGGTGCATATATATTTATAATTGTTATATCTTCTTGGATTGATCCTTTGATGATTATGTAGTGGCCTTCTTTGTCTCTTTTCACAGCCTTTCTTTTAAAGTCTATTTTATCGGATATGAGTATTGCCACTCCTGCTTTCTTTTGGTCTCTATTTGCATGGAATATCTTTTTCCAACCCTTCACTTTCAGTCTGTATGTGTCCCTTGTTTTGAGATGGGTCTCTTGTAAGCAGCATATAGAGGGGTCTTGTTTTTTATCCATTCGTCCAGTCTTTGCCTTTTGGTTGGGGCATTCAATCCATTTACGTTTAAGGTAATTATTGATAAGTATGATCCCGTTGCCATTTACTTTATTATTTTGGGTTCGGGTTTATACTCCCTTTTTGTGTTTCCTGTCTAGAGAATATCCTTTAGAATTTGTTGGAGAGCTGGTTTGGTGGTGCTGAATTCTCTCAGCTTTTGCTTGTCTGTAAAGCTTTTGATTTCTCCTTCATATTTGAATGAGATCCTTGCTGGGTATAGTAATCTGTGCTGTAGGTTATTTTCTTTCATCACTTTAAGTATGTCTTGCCACTCCCTCCTGGCCTGAAGAGTTCCTATTGAGAGATCAGGTGTTTTCCTTATGGGTATCCCCTTGTGTGTTATTTGTTATTTTTCCCTTGTTGCTTTTAATAGTTGTTCTTTGTGTTTGATCTTTGTTAATTTGATTAATATGTGTCTTGGGGTGTTTCACCTTGGGTTTATCCTATTTGGAACTCTCTGGGTTTCTTGGACTTGGGTGATTATTTCCTTCCCCATTTTAGGGAAGTTTTCAACTATTATCTCCTCAAGGATTTTCTCATGGTCTTTCTTTTTGTCTTCTTCTTCTGGGACTCCTATAATTCGAATGTTGGAGCATTTCATATTGTCCTGGAGGTCTCTGAGATTGTCCTCATTTCTTTTAATTTGTTTTTCTTTTTTCCTCTCTGATTTATTTATTTCTATCATTCTATCTTCTATTTCACTAATCCTATCTTCTGCCTCCATTATTCTACTATTTGTTGCCTCCAGAGTGTTTCTGATCTCATTTATTGCATTATTCATTGTATATTGACTCTTTTTTATTTCTTCTAGGTCCTTGTTAAACCTTTCTTGCATCTTCTCAATCCTTGTCTCTAGGCTATTTATCTGTGATTCCATTTTGATTTCAAGATTTTGGATCATTTTCACTATCAATATTCGGAATTCTTTCTCAGGTAGATTTCCTATCTCTTCCTCTTCTGTTTGGTTTGGTGGGCATTTCTCCTGTTCCTTTACCTGCTGAGTATTCCCCTGTCTCTTCATCTTGGTTATATTGCTGCGTTTGGGATGGCCTTTTTATATTCTGGTAATTTGTGTAGTTCTCTTTATTGTGGAGCTTCCTCACTGTGGGTGGGGTTGTATCAGTGGCTTGTCAAGGTTTCCTGGTTAGGAAGGCTTGTGTTGGAGTTCTGGTGGGTGGAGCTGGGTTTCTTCTCTCTGGAGTGCAGTGGAGTGACCAGTAATGGGTTATGAGACGTCTAAAGTTTTGGAGTAACTTTGAGCTGCCTGTATATTGAAGCTCAGGGGTGTGTTCCTGTGTTGCTGGAGAATTTGTGTGATATGTCTTGCTCTGGAACTTGTTGGCCCTTGGGTGGAGCTTTGTTTCAGTGTAGGTATGGAGGCATTTGATGAGGTCCTATTGCTTAATGTTCCCTGAATTCAGGAGTTCTCTGATATTCTCAAGCTTTGGACTTAAGCCTCCTGCTTCTTGTTTTCGGTTTTATTTTTACAGTGGTCTCTAAACTTTTCCATCTATACAGCACTGATGATAAAACATCTAGGTTAAAGATGAAAAGTTTCTCCACATTGAGGGACACCCAGAGAGGTTCACTGGGTTACATGGAGAAGAGAAGAGGGAGAGGGTAGTTAGAGGTGACTGGAATGAGATGCGGTGAGATCAGAAGAGGAGAGAGCAAGCTAGTCAATAGTCACTTCCTTATGTGTGCTCCATAGTCTGGACCGCTCAGAGGTATTCACGGAGTTGTACAGGGAAGAGGAGAGGGAGGAAGTAGACAGAGGTGGCCAGGAGGGTAAGAGAGAGGAATGAAAAGGAGAGAGACAAGTCCAGCCAGTAATCAGTTCTTTAGGTGTTCTCCACCATCTAGAACACACAGAGAATCACAGAATTGGATATAGAAGAGATCGGGGGTGGGGGAGTGGGGAGAGAGACAGAGGCCTCCTGGTGGAAAAAAAGGAGAGTCCAAAAGGAGGAGAGAGTGGTCAAGCCAGTAATCTTACTGTCAGGTAAAATTGGGTTTTGTAATATACAAAATTGACAACAAAAACCAAAAAGTGAAGATTAAAAATCTAGAGTAGAGGTTGGATTTTCAAAAATACAATATTAAAGAGAAGAAGCAGAAGGAAGAAAGAAAGAAAAAAGAAAAAATAATAAAAAAGAAAAAAATAAGAAAAAACAAAACACAAGATTAAAAAAGAAATACCAACAGTAACCACACAAAGACTATATATGGTGTTTGCCTTAAAAAAGTAGAGTCTTTTTTTTTTTTTTTGAAAAGTTATAGTAAGTTATAGAAATAAAAATTAGAGGAGAAATAGAAGATTTAACAATTAAAAAAATAGTTAGAAAAAAGAAAAAAAAAAGGTATGATTGTAAAAATAGTGAAGATATATCTGGCCCTTCTCTGATGTTGTGGGCCGTGTGGGGTCACTTCCAAGGCGGTTCCCTCTGTTTAACTTCTTCTGTTTGCTGGTCTCTTCAGTGTCTGAATTCCGTCCTGACACAGGGGGGCGGTGGTGGACACTTTTTTTTTTTTTTTTTT